>NC_140376.1:830000-927500 GCF_054491055.1 Hypomesus nipponensis | reverse complement strand
GCCCTTGGGTCACAAACTCTGAGAACACAAATACATGTTGCTGGGGCAGTTTATGCTGAGGGAGGGAATGGGAAAGGAGGGTGTGGGAAGGAGAGTGGAGGGAAGATGGAGGGAGGAAGGATAGAGGGAGTGTGGATGTGGAGGGATGGAGGGAGGGTGGGTGGTGGAAAGATAGAGGGAGTGTGGATGTGGAAGGATGGAGGGAGGGTGGGTGGTGGAAAGATAGAGGGAGTGTGGATGTGGAGGGATGGAGGGAGGGAGGGTGGGTGGTGGAAAGATAGAGGGAGTGTGAAGGGTGGAGGATGGAGGGAAGAGGGACAGAAGGAGGAGTAGGGAAGCAGGATGAGCAGAGGGAGAGCAGAGACTAGAGGGTGACACCAGGTGAGGCCTGTTAGGTGTTAACCTGTAATTATGCTCCATTCACAGGACACAATGGGACACCCAGCTCTTCACAGCTCCTCACAGGAGACACGCCACCCAGGACAGAACAACCATCAGTCCCAGAAAGCCTCCAGCGCTCAGCCACAACCACAGAGCGTGACAGATTCTTGGACAGGCGACTGAGGAGGGGAGGGAGAGGGAGGGAGAGGGGGTCCTGCTCTGACGCGAAAACAAAGAAAAAGACTTTGTGTGAAAAAAGTTATTTTCTCCCAGACAGCAGAGAGAAGGATTGTCTGTGATTCATATCTTTCACGCTCTGAAAAATCAACAACTCCTCCCATCGGTACGTGGCTAAGTTCTGGAGGAATGTGTGGGGAGAAGGTATGTCAGTTGCGGTGATTGAGGTGAAAGTAAATAACAACAATAATGCTCATTTAGCAGATGTTTTCATCCCAACCCACATATAGGGGGAGGAAATCCAAACCAATGAATTCTCGATCCGCAAACTCTCTAACCACTAAGCTCTACCCTTTCCCAAGGTGTGTGTGTGTGGTGTTGCTCTCACACAGGTGAGCTTCACCGACACACACAAACACAGGTCTCCACGTCGCTGCAGGCCCGGGCAGGTCTGCAGCTGTGGCGTTCCCCTCCTGACAGGACGCTGCGGGCGCCAGCTCGCGTCAAGCCTCGACACGCCGGGCCTCTCACAGCCGCCCGTGGCGCCTCCGGTCTTGTCCGCCTCATTCCTGACGTGTCGCATCACGCTTGCAGCACCGCAGAGTCTACAAACATGCAAAACCAGGAGGAGGAGGGAGGCTGTCTTTACAGACTTTTCTTGGAAGACGAACACCTGCCTGGTAGAGGAGCTGAACGCTGAGGGGGAGGAAGCAAGGATCGCTCACTTCCTGTCAGGGGCGAGAGCCTCGTCACCTCTCATCTCTGATTGGTCGATGTTCCTGCTTACTGTTCCTAAACAGAAAACAGACAGGGTTCCTGGACTCTAAACTCTGAAACACTGTTAGAACTACGCTTGTCTGGTCCTCCATCTTCAGCACTGTCTACATGCAGCGTTGGAGGAGAGCTGCTGCTGGTGACGTTCAGCTGTTGTGTCATGTGACATGATGTTTTCGTAGGAACACACACATACCAAAGTCAGACTAGACCTAAAACAGGGTGTGTGTGTGTGTGTGTGTACAGGGTGTGTGTGTGTGTGTGTGTGTGTGTACAGGGTGTTCCATGGAGTCGTAAACACAGCGATGGTCTTTTTCTATCTCCATGGAGACCCCCTTCTCACTCAACATCATATCTGTTTTCAGTTCCACTGTAGTCTGATCAAACAGAACGCTGTCCTGCTGTCCTGATCCAGGGCCATGGCTTATGTTACCCAGGAGACCAGGAGGAGGAGGAGGGGACAAAGAGAGGACAGGATTTTCTATAATTATGCCGGTTTTCCCCTAAACACTAACAGGCCTTGAACTCAGAGCTGCTCCAGAATGGAAATGTGTTTATGGTGTTACAGGTCAGAGGACTAAACCAGATGAGGCTGATCCCCCTCCCTCCCTCCCTCCCTCCCTCCCTCCCTCCCCCCCTCTCTCTCTCTCTCTCTCTCTCTCTCTCTCTCTCTCTCTCTCTCTCTCTCTCTCTCTCTCTCTCTCAGTGCCTCCCCCTCTCTCCCCCTCCAGTCCTTCTCTCCTATCTCTTTCCTTTTCTATTTGTTTTTGTACGAGCGTATTTCATCGCTTTCATCTTTGGCACATGACAGTTTTACATTGTGAGACATTCCCTGTTGCCTTCCAAACATGTAACGTAACTGGCACACAAAAACTAAAATCCTAAATCAATCTAATCTGACATATAAGGGACCTGACCAGGGAGAACGTCCCTGAAGCAGGTTGTGACATGAAGGACTTTCTCTCCCTAGCTCAACTCCTGTCATAAAGCAGGTGGCCTTTTATTGTAACAATAAAAACAAAAAAAAACACTTAATAAACCTGTTTACAATCTGACCTCTCCTGTCCCATTATTACTAAATCACTTCCTGATCACCAAATCTATTCAGCTCGAGGCTGTCTCCCTCTCTCTCTCTCTCTCTCTCTCTCTCTCTCTCTTCTCTCTCTCCCCCTAACCCTCTCCCTCTCTCCCCTAACCCTCTCCGTCTCTCTCTCTCTGTCTCCCTGCCTCTGTCTCTCTCTTTCTCAGCTCTTGTGTGAGATGCGAGTCCTGACAGGCTCTCTGACAGTAACAGCTCGCCTGCAGAGGCGAGGGGCGAGCCTGCAGATGTTCCTGGGACAAGTCCTGTCTCGTCTGGAACGCTACTCTTGAGCCCAGCCAAGGCAGCACCTCCTCCTCTTCTCCTCCTCCTCCTCCTCCCCCTCCTCCTCCCCCTCCTCCTCCCTCCTCCTTCTCCTATCCTCCACTTTCTCCTCCTCCCCTCTCCTCAACTTCCCCCTCCTCCTCCCCTCCCCCTCCCCCTCCCCGTACTTCCTCCCCCTCCTCCCCCACACACACCTCCTCCTAAACACACACAGCTACTCGTGGGTTCAGCTGAGAGGCACATCGTATTTACACAAGTATTATCCACAGGGGCCTCAATCCATTACAGTAATCCTCTTCTCCCCCCTCTCTCCCCCCCTCCTCTCTCCCGTTGTGGCCTGGACGTCTGCATTCCTGCTGCTCTGTGACATCTACCTGCTGGCAGGTAACACACCACACAAACACCAGCGCCTTTCATGCCTCACAATAGGAGCTTCCACTAGGTCAGTGGGAATCCCTTATCGGTGACACTCCATTAATAATGCTGAAGGTGGGGGGGGCTGGACAAGCTCTACAATTGCTGAGGGCAAAATCCTTTGTCCACACAGAGAGAGAGAGAGAGAGAGAGAGAGAGAGGGAAGGAGAGAGAGAGAGAGAGAGGGAAGGAGAGAGAGAGGGAGATAAAGGCCAGGCTTCTGGGAACTGTTGACGTGTGCGTGTCATTGGCTGCTCTCCCAGACAGGAAGAGTGAGGGAGAAGGTTTGGGATTAGGCGTGTCTCCTTGAGTCATCATGAGGAAGGTACACAGGCTGCTAAGCCCCCCTACGGCGCAGTCTCACAGCCCAGCAGGGGGGACGGGGGGGGGGCCTGAGGGCGTGGCCAGGCCGCTGCCGTGACAACCCTGGAGGAGGGTAACCACGACGAAGATCGGGAGGCCTGGAGGAGAGGGGCTCCGTCGCACGGCAACCCACACAGACTCCCTCTTGACAGGGTGCCTATTATGGGATGTCTCGCACTAGCATTAGCCCATGTGTGAGTTATAAAAGGGGGTAAATCCATGCTATCATGACCGACATGCAGAAGTATAGTTGTGGATCTCCTGAGGCTCCTCCTGTCATCTCACTGTGTCGGACACACAGCAAACGCTCATTAAGGGAAGGGATTCACTTCATCCTGAATACATAAAGCCAAACCCAGTTTCAAACCAGTTCACCAGCTAGAACCAAACCCAGTTTCAAACCAAACCAGTCCACTCCCAGTCCACTCCTAGCACTAACACCAGTTACAGACCTGGAACACATCTGACAGACGCTCTGGTTTGTGAAAATGAAATGGGAACAGCAAAGCACTGTGGGAAGTAGGTAAATATCACTCTCCCACACTTCCCGTGAGCCAATGGGAGCCCTGGGACCGCCTCGGCCACGCCCATCTCCACATTACCGTTAGTGTTTAAGCAGCGAGTTTGTCAACAGCGCTCTCCCCTGCCTGCCAAGAGAGGGTGAGTTCTGCGGAGCGCGACGGCACAAACGACACAGTGCCACACGCAGGGAGGACAGGACCGCTTCTAATGGAAACATCTAGATCTGCTGGGACATAGTGGTCCAGCCCAAACACCCTCCTCCATCGCCTCCTCCACCGCCGTGCAGATGCCCCCAGCCACGCCCTCGCTGTGGGCGCCGCCCCCTGCACTCACCAAGGACAACAGCGCCCCCTGGCGCCGGTCGCTACGGCGGAATCCCTGCGGCGTTGCCGTGACGCAGCTGTGCGCCGGCGGCCATGACAACGGAGAGAGGAGCAGGTTGGGTTGAACAAGCTATCACGTGGACACAGTCAGCTGTACACACACACACACATACGCGCACACACACACGCACACACACACGAGGTTGCACGCGACCTGGTCTAGTCAGTTAATCTTGTTTTCCTCCTTGAACAACAACAACATGGTTTGGTCATTACAAGTAGACGCACGGATTTGATTTCTTTTGACAGGGAGAAGTGTTGATGTCTGTTCCACCTGGAGGACAGATAAACACCTTTTGGTTTTGTTTGTATCTACAGATATTGTTGTGATTCAGATCCCAGAGTTCTTATTTCTCCTTAGACACAACTTCACCCTCACCCCCCCTCTGCCCCCCTCCTCACCCCCCCTCTGCCCCCCTCCTCACCCCCCCTCTGCCCCCCTCCTCACCCCCCCTCTGCCCCCCTCCTCACCCCCCCTCTGCCCCCCCCCCCCTCACAGTCAGCGTGCAGCGTTATGAAGGAGCCCTGAGGAAGGATGATCTTGATCTAAACCCTCGCTCACCATCACAGCCCCATCTGACCCCCAGGACATGACATCACAAGATGGATGCAGCTGGGACCATAAATCTGGTGACCCTCCCCACCCTCACCCCCCTGAAGTCATGTGACCCAGGAGAAGTCATGTGACAGAGTGTTCTTACCGTCCAGGTGGCTGACTTGGCGGTGCTGGACTGCTGGAAGGAGACATCGAAGGTGTGGGGGCCCGCGTAGTCTGTGTTGGAGGGGATGGCGGGGGAGGGGGAGAGGGCGTCGAAGGTGGAGCTGGGCTGGGCATAGGGGGAGGGAGCGGTCACGCTGTTGCTGGCGTGGTCGTTGGCGTACGGGCTGGTGGAGGTGGAGCCTCCATTCTGGATGCTCTGGTCCATGCTGTTCAGGAGCCCCAGGTTAGTGTACTGTGACTGCAGGAGAAGGAGAGGGAGACAGGTTAGTGTACTGTGACGGTAGGAGAAGGAGAGGGAGACAGGTTAGTGTACTGTGACTGCAGGAGAAGGAGAGGGAGACAGGTTAGTGTACTGTGACGGTAGGAGAAGGAGAGGGAGACAGGTTAGTGTACTGTGACTGCAGGAGAAGGAGAGGGAGACAGGTTAGTGTACTGTGACTGCAGGAGGAGGAGAGGGAGACAGGTTAGTGTACTGTGACTGCAGGAGGAGGAGAGGGAAACGGGTTAGTGTACTGTGACTGGAGGAGAGGGAGACAGGTTAGTGTACTGTGACTGGAGGAGAGGGAGAGGGAGACAGGTTAGTGTACTGTGACTGGAGGAGAGGGAGACAGGTTAGTGTACTGTGACTGGAGGAGAGGGAGACAGGTTAGTGTACTGTGACTGCAGGAGAGGGAGACAGGTTAGTGTACTGTGACTGCAGGAGGAGGAGAGGGAGACAGGTTAGTGTACTGTGACTGCAGGAGAGGGAGACAGGTTAGTGTACTGTGACGGCAGGAGGAGGAGGGGGAGACAGGTTAGTGTACTGTGACTGCAGGAGGAGGAGAGGGAGACAGGTTAGTGTACTGTGACTGGAGGAGAGGGAGACAGGTTAGTGTACTGTGACTGGAGGAGGAGGAGACAGGTTAGTGTACTGTGACTGGAGGAGAGGGAGACAGGTTAGTGTACTGTGACTGGAGGAGGAGGAGACAGGTTAGTGTACTGTGACTGGAGGAGAGGGAGACAGGTTAGTGTACTGTGACGGCAGGAGGAGGAGGGGGAGAGAAGGGAGAAACAACAGAACATGTTACATTACTGTTTGCAGTAAACACACAGACACATCACAGAGGGTTAGCTGCTTCAAGCAGAGACAGATCAGTGTGCACAACACTGGACTGACTTCTGTATGTGACCAAGATAAGGAGAGAGGAACCATGTCAGACATGGAAGGAGAGGGAGGTAGAAGAGAGGGAGGGAGTGTTTTGATAGTGTTTTGTCATACGTTCAGCAGAAACTTTTATCCAAAGCGAGGTGCAGGGGGGATTTGAATCAAATAAAATGTATTGATATAGCCCTTTTTACACGCAAGCATGTCACAGAGAACCTGCACCCTCTGCAGTCAAATGCTCTACCCTCTGAGCTGCACCCACAAATATGAACTGTATCATAACAGCTTCTGTTGAGGGTTACAGTAACGGGAGTTACAGGTTTCAGAATGAACATAGACAACATGGAGAAGCCCTGCCAACATCAGCTTGAGGGAAGGCTGTCAACAACAGACCAACGGCCAGGAACAATTCCTCTCCGGGAAGATTTCCAGTAAACCGAAAGAAAACAGAAATCTCTCTCTCACCACGATCCACTTCCAGAGGTGTAGCTTGTTTGTTAGTCAAGGGTTAGCTAGGGGAAGCAGGGAGCTAGAAAAACCAACAGATCTCCACACACACCTGTATCTCACTTCTGGAGGTTTTTGGTCTACACAACCAAACCTCCCATCCCCTCCCTCCCAAGTTAACATGTCTGCCTCTGGAGAACGTAGAGAATGTGTCTGGGCGCTGGCCAGCCCTCTTCCTGTGCTCTCGCCTGGTCATTGGCACGCGTCCACGCCATGTATAAACAGCACCTTCCTGCTGGAGGTGCTGGAGAGTTTAGACGGATCCTGACCTCCCCAGGGCCCGGGGTCGTGCCAGAGAGGGGGGGGGGTTACACAGCTGTCCCACTCACACCCAGGACCAGGTGCACTCTGGGAGTCAGGTGACCCTAGCCAACACTGGGACGCACCTGGTCTGGACACTCTGGGAGCAGACAGACCAGAGCGTCTCGTCTGAAGGAGACTACTCCCTGTGAATCACTAGGAACTCCTCCACAAGCACACTAACACAGGAGAGAGAGAGGGAGGAGAGAGAGGGAGGGAGGGGAGAGAGAGAGGGAGAGAGAGAGAGAGGGAGGGAGAGGAGAGAGAGAGGGAGAGAGAGAGAGAGAGAGGGAGAGAGAGAGAGGGAGGAGAGAGAGAGAGGGAGAGAGGGAGAGAGGAGAGAGAGAGAGAGAGAGAGAGAGAGAGAGAGAGAGAGAGGGAGAGAGGAGAGAGAGGGAGGAGAGAGAGAGAGAGAGAGAGGGGGTGGGGAGAGGAGAGAGAGAGGAGAGAGAGGATAGAGAGAGAGATTTTCTTTGTTATTTTCCAAGGAAATGTGTTGCCATAGTCTGGCATGGTACCCAGCCTGACGTAAAGAGGGAGATTACACATGACACAACATTACTAGACAGAAAGGGAGAGAGAGAGAAAGAGGGGATCTGAGACTAACAGGAAAAAAGGACAGAGAAACAGAAAGAGTTAGATACAGAGAGAGTTAGATACAGAGAGAGTTAGATACAGAGAGAGTTAGATACAGAGAGAGTTAGATACAGAGACAGAAAGGGACAGGGGAAAGAGGAAACAGAGAGAGACAGACAGAGACAGACAGAGACAGACAGAGACAGACAGAGACAGACAGAGACAGACAGAGACAGACAGAGACAGACAGAGACAGACAGAGACAGAGAGACAGACAGAGACAGAGAGTTATTGCCATATTATTATTGTTATAATGTAAATGCTATGATACATATGTTAAAATGTCCTTTCAATAGGGACTGCTTTGGCAATACTGTTCAACCCAAACTGTCATGCCAATAAAGCATTCTGAACTGAACTGAACTGAAAGAGAGAAAGACAGAGAGAGACAGACAGACAAACAGACAGACCGAGAGAGAGAGAGAGAGAGAGAGACAGAAAGAGATAGAGAGAGAGACAGACATAAACAGAGAGAGAGACAGAGAGAAATAGAGAGACAGAGAGTCTGGGAGAGAGAGAGACAGAGAGAGACAGAGAGAGAGAGACAGAGACAGAGAGAGAGTCTGGGAGAGGTCACTCCAGCCAACCCCAGCATACCTGTGCAGGAGTGGCCTGGGGCGCTCTACTGTGTTGGATAAGGGTCAGTGTGTGTGTGTGCCACGAGCCTGCTCCCCCCCCGGAAACAACAAGCAGGCTTTTAGGGCCCGTCTGGAGAACAATGTGCTTTGAAGACAGCAGGTGTGAGGAGACAGGGGCATTAGGAATGAAACACACACACACACACAACCTTCATATACCTCATCCACACACACACAACCTTCATATACCTCATCCACACACACAACCTTCATATACCTCATCCACACACACAACCTTCATATACTTCATCCACACACACACAACCTTCATATACCTCATCCACACACAACCTTCATATACCTCATCCACACACACAACCTTCATATACCTCATCCACACACACACAACCTTCATATACCTCATCCACACACACAACCTTCATATACCTCATCCACACACACACAACCTTCATATACCTCATCCACACACACAACCTTCATATACCTCATCCACACACACAACCTTCATATACCTCATCCACACACACAACCTTCATATACCTCATCCACACACACAACCTTCATATACCTCATCCACACACACAACCTTCATATACCTCATCCACACACACAACCTTCATATACCTCATCCACACACACAACCTTCATATACCTCATCCACACACACAACCTTCATATACCTCATCCACACACACAACCTTCATATACCTAATCCACACACACAACCTTCATATACCTCATCCACACACACACAACCTTCATATACCTCATCCACACACACACAACCTTCATATACCTCATCCACACACACAACCTTCATATACCTCATCCACACACACAACCTTCATATACCTCATCCACACACACAACCTTCATATACCTCATCCACACACACACAACCTTCATATACCTCATCCACACACACAACCTTCATATACCTAATCCACACACACAACCTTCATATACCTCATCCACACACACAACCTTCATATACCTCATCCACACACACAACCTTCATATACCTCATCCATACACACAACCTTCATATACCTCTCCCACTTGGAGAGAAACTCCAAACAGGAGCCTGCAGGTTGTAAGAGGAGTTTTATCAGCATGAGTCAGACAACTGCAGAGTATAAACATTATCATTAATTGATCATAGTATAGTATATCAATGTATAGTATAAAGGTGACTGTGTAGAGAGTAGACATCACTACATCTCAGGAAGAAATCCAGTGGTGTGTTTGACAACAACAACTAAAAAGGGAGAATTTGATTCTGACCTTTAAAAAGTCAGCCCACAACAAGGAGCCCACCCTACAGGACCAGAGTCATACTCCAATCAGGTTCAGGTGACACATAACTGTGACGCATCACTTCCTGTTTAGAAATCTTCTTCCCGCCTATGTAGTGTGTTTAGTCAGAAGTGACGTCACTCATCAAAAGAAGATCGTACAGAAAATGTCTCCTTTACTACACCGCTGCTCTGCCGCTTTCCAGCCAATCACTGCCGTCTCCTTCCCCCCTCCCACTCCCCCCGTCTCCTCCTCCTCCCCCCCCCCACCTGGCCCTGTGTTCAACTGAGGTGGTAGACAGCCTCTCATTATCACAGCACATAAACGTCAGTTCTGATCAGCTGGCCCCGCCCTGCCCCACCCTGCCCCTCTCCCATCCCAGAACAGGAGGCTGAGAGACAAGGACTCCCAGGACACTTCAGACCCCCTGGTTCTCCTGAGGAATGTTCCTCTGGCTGCCAGGGGAATCCGGAGAACAGGGGTGAGATGGGGGCGGGGGGAGTCGAGGGGGAGGGGGGAGAGGTGGAAAAGGGAGGAGGGGGAGAGAGAGCTGGATTCCTCCAAGGACACACAGCCCACCTCAGCCCCCGATCACCAGGCTGAGAGTTTAATTGAGTGGAAGTGTGTGTGTGCTAACCCGGTGCTAACAGCCTGTGTGTGTGTGTGTGTGTTTGCGAGCGTGTGTGTTCACTGCCTCTCCCCTCTAATCAGATCTTATTCCACTGTAACCCAGTGGTACGTTTAATAACCCCTTCAGATGCTCTTAAAAATACCTTCCGTTTAAAAGCCAGGAGTGTCTCTCTCCCCCAGGAGGTTAGCTCCTAACGCTGCCACGCTCAATCAACCCATTTGACGTCCAAGACAGCCTTTAATAAAGCTGGTGAAAGGCCAGGCAGGCTCCCAGGAGCCTTTGTCTGAGGCAAGAGCTGGAGTCAGCATCGCTGAGCCAGGGGGGAGAGGGGGGCAGGGGGAGAGGGGAGGGAGGGGGGAGAGGGGGGCAGGGGGTAGGGAGAGGGAGGGGGGAGAGGGGGGCAGGGGGTAGGGAGAGGGGAGGGGGGAGGGGGAGAGGGGGGCAGGGGGGAGAGGAGAGGGAGGGAGGGGGAGAGGGGAGGGAGGGGGGAGAGGGGGGCAGGGGGTAGGGAGAGGGGAGGGGGAGGGGGAAGAGGGGGGCAGGGGGGAGAGGAGAGGGAGGGAGGGGGAGAGGGGAGGGAGGGGGGAGAGGGGGGCAGGGGGTAGGGAGAGGGGAGGGGGGAGGGGGAAGAGGGGGGCAGGGGGGAGAGGAGAGGGAGGGAGGGGGGAGAGGGGAGGGAGGGGGTAGAGGGGAGAGGGAGGGAGGGGGAAGAAGGGGGAGAGGGGGGCAGGGGGGAGAGGGAGAGAGGGGGGGGCAGGGGGAAGGAGGGGGAGAGGGAGAGAGGGGGGCAGGGGGGAGAGGGGAGGGAGGGGGAGAGGGGAGAGAGGGGGGCAGGGGGGAGAGAGGAGGGAGGGGGGGCAGGGGGAAGGAGGGGGAGAGAGGGGGGCAGGGGGGAGAGGGGAGGGAGGGGGGGGCAGGGGGAAGGAGGGGGAAGCAGTGACCTTTCCAGCCATGCAGCTAGCTGATAGCCTGTTGACTTCGCAGAAGGAATCTGGAGGATGCCGCACGCATGTCTGGGATGTTTAGCATACAGACACCGTAAATAAGAGGCCGTTACCGACGAGGGAAAGTTTGTGATTGGCTGATGGATGGTTTGGCAGATGAATGCTGATGTTCACATTCTCCTCAGGGATCTATGTGTCGTCCGCCACCCAGGCCCAGACATTCCTCTACGTCCACTGTGGTGGACCCTGGGTTTGGAACTTTGCAACCATCCTGCCTGTTGTGTTCATTCCTTTAGTTCAAATCAGAGGGCCTCCCAGGTTTGTAAGTCAAATCAAATCACATTTATTTGTATAGCCCTTTTTACACGCAAGCATGTCACAGAGGGCTTCACATACGCCCATACAACTGCCCCTCAACCAACCTAAACCCTCAAGGAAGTAAGGATGCTCCGACTGTGAACGACCTCGAGAACAGCTGTGTCAGTCCACTTGGTTCATCTAGGACTATTTCAAATATTAAAACTATGTTGGGACATTTACTTTCCTTAAAATACATTTATTTTACGTTTATGTTACAAAATTATTGCATGTTATGTAAAATGTTAACATAAATATTTTTATAAATATTCCTGGTCTAAGAAGGATGTGTTGCCAGTGGTAACCAGCAGGGTCTGTGAGGGTCAGAACTTCTAGAACCTTTAGAACGTGGAACCCCCCAGCCAACACACAGCAGGAGAACATCTGAACAGGGTGTGGTTTTCCAGGTGGGGCTGTGATCCAGGTGAGCTGGAGTCTGGAGGTAGCAGAGGACAGGAACCAGGGGAGCCCTGAGGGGCATAGCTCCCATTCCTGGACTCTCTCTGGTGACCTGGTCTGGGGGGGTGGGGGGCTGGGGGCTGTGGGGGCGGGGGGCTGTGGGGGCGGGGGCTGTGGGGGCGGGGGCTGGGGGGGCAGGTTGGTGATGAGTGACCACATGCGAGGGGGTATTAGCAGCTCTTCTAAGGAGGGGAGGGGGTGAGGGTGGGAGGGGGTGAGGGTGGGAGGGGGTGAGGGTGGGGGTGTTGATGGTGTGGTGGGAAAGAGAGGGATCTATTTCCACCTTCTACCTGCTGGGGGTGGGGTGGGGGGTGGGGTGGGTCAGAGCAGGTGATTGTATCTACATCAACACACCATTAAAGCAATTACCACCAAACAGCCAGGCCAGCCGCATTCTGAGTGCTCCTACAGCCCCCAGAGAGAGGGGAACCTAATACCTCAACACTCAGGGAGGGTGGACAGCCCCCCTGCCCCCCTGACCCCCAGCCCCCCTGCCCCCCTGCCCCCCGCCCTCTAAAGACAGGGACCTGACACCTGCCATCAGCCAGCCGATCTGCAACCCCCCCCTCCCAGCTCCAGCGTTGGGCAACGTGTTTGATGACAAGATAGAAAACAGTCGATTTATCACCTCGGTTTGTTTTTACAGTGATTCTGGAATTCCGAAAAAAACACACATCTAGATCCGTCTGTAAGGAAGATCTGGATTGTTCTAGATCTGCCATCCACAGGACAGAACACACACGTCTACCACAACGTTCCTCCCACCCTTTCAGGATGGTGCGTGTGTGTGTGTTCTTGAACAGGTCTGTTATCTGACCCAGGATTGGGGTGAAGCCCTTCCTGGTCCTGATCAGGACCATCCGCCGGCCCTCTCTCCAGCTCCTTGTGCAGGCCAGTGGAGAGCCCTGCGCTGGGGGCTGGACACGGCTGCTTGTCGGGACATTCATGGAACACCATCGGAATTTACAACAACAAAAAGAGGTGAAAATATATTTTTTAAAATGTGTGTGCACACATTTTTTAATAAAGCCAGGGTAAACTAAAACTAAAGTTGTGAAATGGTGTCCCGTGATGTAGCAGGGATGCCTTCGGCAGAACAGTCTGCCAGTCTTTCAGTCTGCCAGTCTTCAGCGCTCTTCTCCAAATCAAAGCCACTCACTTGAATGCAAATCCAGAAACATCAATCACCTGTCTGTCACAAAGCTGTTTTTTTCCACACTCAGATCATGTCAGTTAACAACAGTCTCAATGGACACTGTACACCGTTAACAAAAGTCTCAATATGACTACCAGCTTCAGTGCGGGACGACAAACAGTTTGAGTCAAATCCCAGCTGTGGAGCCTAACATGAGCAGACTCCATTTCCTGCCTTGTTCGAGCCCTCCACAACACCCTGTTTACATTCCCTCTACGCTGCATTCACACTCACACTCAAACACACAACCGCCCTTTTTAGCACACACACACTCACTCACAAGCACACTCACACAAACACACAATGTCACTGAATTGAAACGCAAACAGAGAAAATCAGCCGCCAAAACAAGAGTTATTAAATTTGTCTTCCTTGTAAATCTGAGACAAGCTGAGATTTGTAATTGATCTGATCCAGTTTAGGTTGTTTCTGAGCCATTTTCAGTGGTTTCCATTCCACACAAGTCACTAAGAAGGACCTAACAGATCCAAACCACACAAACGTACACCGAACCTTTTTTGTTTTAGGAAAATATTGTCGTAATAATTTTTATGACATTACTTAACGACTGGGGCCCGTTCCGCCCAGTACATATCCTTCTACATCGTCTACCCTCTGTTCCACGGAGGTTTGAGGACCCCACCACCCAGGGGCCCGCTGGGTCTGTTACCAGGGGCCCACCGACCCCTCTCCCTGCCTCCCCCCCAGTCTTACCTCACTGTACGAGGACGGTGTCCCAGTCTCCAGGTACAGCATGTTAGCGCTCAAGTTAAGCAGGGCTGCAGCCGTGTGCTCCACTGACTCCAGGGTTCTACAGCTCACAATCCTTCTACTGCGAAAGAGTCCAGGATCACACAGCTAACGGGACAGGTAGGGTCTCAACGGGAGGCTGGGGGGAGGCCCTTTATACCTGGGACAGGGGGGAGGGGCTAGGGAGCTACCTGACCAATACCTGAGCACACACACCCATCTCCTGGAGAAGCCCTGTGTCTTCCTCCTCCTCCTGTGTCTTCCTCCTCCTCCTGTGAGCGTCTGGAGATCCAGAGTGTGAACGCACAGGACAGCCCAGAGCAGCACGCCGCTGTACCATCTGAGATCCGACCACAGAAGCCGCGTTTGAGAAGTGAAAGTTGAAGGTGACAGCAAGGAGATGTATGACGACAGTCACGTCTGACTTCAGGAAAACGTGACGTTCCTCGAGTGAATAAGAGGAGCATGATCAGTCATGGTGAAGGGTGTCACTGAACAGAACAGCAAGTGTTCAAGGTACGTCAGGAAACGGAAGAGACTCAAACTAAAAACGTCCCTTTAGCCAATGCTTCAAAGAATCACACAGAGGGGATTTGAACCCAGAACTTCATGAGTAATCAAATAGCGAGCAAGTGTGACACAGTCTGACACAGTCTGACACAGTCTGACACAGGATGACAGTGAGCTCCATGATGCCAGCTGTGGTCTGTCCAGGGCTGTGATGCCGAGCTTCTCTAGCAGGTCTGGTGACAGAGCCCTACTATGCATCACAATGTGCCCCCGTCCCCCTCCAGGATCAGCCCCCAGTGGCCCAGGACATGGCCCTGTAAGCTTGGATCTACCACAGGTACAGATGCACATCTGTTGTGAAAACATGCATGTTGTTTCAGATAAAGGAGGAACTCTCTTCAGCTCACAGGGGTGGGCCGGGGAGATGAGACAGACCGGCACAGAGACAGACAGGCACAGAGACAGATAGGCACAGAGACAGACAGGCACAGAGACAGACAGGCAGAGAGACAGACAGGCACAGAGACAGACAGGCAGAGAGACAGACAGGCACAGAGACAGACAGGCACAGAGACAGACCGGCACAGAGACAGACAGAGAGACAGACCGGCACAGAGACAGACAAACAGACAGACAGAGACAGACAGGCAGAGAGACAGACAGACAGAGATACAGACAGAGAGACAGACAGGCAGAGAGACAGACAGACAGAAAGACAGACAGGCAGAGAGAGAGACAAACAGGCACAGAGAGACAGACAAATAAACAGACAGACAGGCAGGCAGACAGCTAGTAAGGTATGCACAGAATCATTTAGAAAACGTTTATTGTGCAACTGCCAAGAAAAACGTGGTCTTCTTCATTTTTGATTATGAGTTTAATCTAGATAACTTGAGCTGTTCTGACACTCATTTCTGTAGTCTGATGACCAGAGTCACAATGTTTAAATCAGGACAAACATGCTGACCAGACTGCAACTGCTAACCTGAGGGCGGAGGGTGAAGAGAGAGAGGTGTGTGTGTGTGTGTGTGTAAGGGGGCGGGGTGCATGACTGCAGGGACAGAAGGTGAAACTCCAGCCCTCTGGTCAGAACCCTTTGAAAGCGCCACTAATCTGAACACTGACCTGGAGTCAACGTCTGCAATCAAGGGCCACACCCAGACCACTACCCAGACCCAGGCCCCAGACCCAGGCCCTATACCCAGGCCCCAGACCCAGGCCCCAGACCCAGGCCCCAGACCCAGGCCCCAGACCCAGGCCCCAGACCCAGGCCCTATACCCAGGCCCCAGACCAAGGCCCCAGACCCAGGCCCTATACCCAGGCCCCAGACCCAGGCCCCAGACCAAGGCCCCAGACCCAGGCCCTATACCCAGGCCCCAGACCCAGGCCCTAGACCAAGGCCCCAGACCCAGGCCCTATACCCAGGCCCCAGACCCCAAACCCAGGCCCCAGCCTCCAGACCCCAGCCTCCAGACCCCAGCCTCCAGACCCCTGCCTCCAGACCCCCAGCCTCCAGGACAGGCAGGTTGCACAGAAACTCCAACCAACATCCTCCTTCAAAACAGTGGCATCTTTTGAAGCCCATAATAAGTTTAGATAAACAAACTTGCAATTGTGTTAAATAGGCAGTGTCTGAGGAGTCCCAACAACTCATCCAAGAGTTCCTGCTGCTTAGAGACGCTGCTCTCTGCAATAGAGAACATTCGAGGCAAAGCTCACATTTCAACAACTCCAGCTTAAAAAAAAAAGAAAAGAAAAAAAAAAAAAAGGACTTGAAGAGTTTGCCTTCAGCTCAGGTCCACACCCCCGAGGGTGTCGAAGCCAGACCAATTAGCTGGTGACATGCCCCTAAGACCAAGGGACAACACTGTTGACAGAGGCGCTATCAGGTTAGCGTTAGCTAGCAGGAGAACCCCCACCCAGCCCCTCAACACCCCCCCAGCCTGTATAAGCATCATAAACATCAAACCTCTAAGCATAGGTTCAAGTATTTACAATTGACTTCTTAAGTCAACAAAGAGCTGGGGCTCGTTAGAGAGCCTCAGGTAGCTAGCTGCAGCCCAAACTGACCCACCCAGTAATCAGAGATGACAGTGCCGGTCCAGGCGACAGGGGGGACCGCCCCACAGAGACCCTGGCCCCAGGCAGGCTGCTGGAGGCTCTAATACACGATTAGCACCCAAACAAAAGACCCATTCCGGTGTGGAATGAAGGATTTAGAAATCGATCGAACGACGATGGTAATTATCTGACGTGGCTTTTCGGCAGTAATCTGAGGCCAGGGTTTGAGGTTTGAGTTGCCGAAAAACTGCACTTGTGCAGCAACTGCTTGACACACAGTTTTTGGGGGACATTGAGAGGCTGCCACAGGCAGTGGAGTTTGCTCTGGGCTGGGGAGAGAGCCAGGAGTGCCCTGGCTGATATATTCATAAGTCTAAAACCAGAGGTATGAGTTTGCTTTGAGAATGTTGAGTGCAGCCGTTCCGCTGCACGCACCCAAGTCATCATTAGCACCTAGAGAAACATTCTCACTGGGCACAGTAATGCCATCCTGACACACTGCATCTAACCTGATAGCCCGGCCGCCACGCTGGCTGGGGTGGACTGAAGGCCAACTGAGAGGCCTGGGCACATATCAGGAACGTTTGTGCTTCTCTGTCTCTGACAGGAGAGTGAGATTTATGTACAACGTCCGAGTCTGGCTCAATGATCCCTGTTGGTCTTTGGAAGATGGGAGGGAGGGAGGGAGGAAGAGGGAGGGAGGGAGGGAGGGAGGAAGAGGGAGGGAGGGAGGGAGGGAGGGAGGGAGGGAGGGAGGGAGGAGGAAGAAAGAGGGAGGGAGGGAGGGAGGGAGGGAGGGAGGGAGGGAGGGAGGGAGGGAGGGAGGGAGGGAGGGAGGGAGGGAGGGAGGGAGGGAGGGAGGGAGGGAGGGAGGGAGGGAGGGAGGGAGGGAGAGACGGGGGGAGGGAGATAGATGGAAGGACGGCAGAAAGAAGGAAGGAGGGAGAGGGAAAATTGCAGACAATGGGGAGGGAGGGAAACAGCCAGAGACCCTAGATATGCTCTGTCAGGACACAGGTCTGTTGGGGGACTGAAGACAAGAGAGTCTTCCTGCTTCCTGTCTCAAGAGCCCTCAGTCCTCAGGAACAGCCTGATCAGCACTACAGACACCTGCCCTGAGCCTCTGGAGGCCTCTGCCCCCCCCCACCACAGACACAGGAGCCGCCCCCCCCCCCAGGGTCCCGCAGCGACACCTCTCCCCCGTCACCCGCCCGGTAAACACTGCAGGGTTTCCGTTAAGGAAAGCGGCAGCGCTACAGTCAGCAAACAGGACATTAGTGTGGCTTCCTACCCCTCCACTCTGTGTGTTTACTGCCTTGGGTCTTAGATCTGTGTGTTCAACTGAAGGCGGTGTTAGCACAGTCAACACCTCCAGAGATAGCACTGAGCAGGCCAAGACTTCTGATTGCTGCTCTGACTCCCTCTCACACTCCCTCCTGCGTCACAGAGAAAACCCTGAATCCATCTTTACCCCTGCAGCGTGCCCGGTATAAGGCAGGATATCATGTTTTTGAGAAGCATTTTTTGGGCAAATTA
The DNA here is from genome assembly GCF_054491055.1 of Hypomesus nipponensis. Lineage (NCBI taxonomy): Eukaryota > Metazoa > Chordata > Actinopteri > Osmeriformes > Osmeridae > Hypomesus > Hypomesus nipponensis. The sequence goes on along the minus strand of NC_140376.1, from coordinate 909,476 downwards.
GCTGAAATAAACTTCACATCCTGATAGCATTTGAGTTGCAATGACAGTAAAATACAATAAATCCAGTATCTGTTGACCTTTGCAGGAATGAATGCAACCAATCACTGTGTTCTGACCGAATGCAACAATTGGACGGGCTACTTGCCTGTCAGGTGTTCATGTTTTTTGTGGGTGTGGCTTTGAAGGGAGGGTGAGGGATATTTTGGGATGGATACTTTCAAACTCAAGCCAAAATAGTAATTTTCGCTAAACGTACCTACCCTGCCTTCAAACTCTTTGAGAGTGCTAACCCCAGCCTGCTGTAGAGCAGGAGTCATGGTAACCCCAGCCTGCTGTAGAGCAGGAGTCATGGTAACCCCAGCCTGCTGTAGAGCGGGAGTCATGGTAACCCCAGCCTGCTGTAGAGCAGGAGTCATGGTAACCCCAGCCTGCTGTAGAGCGGGAGTCATGGTAACCCCAGCCTGCTGTAGAGCAGGAGTCATGGTAACCCCAGCCTGCTGTAGAGCAGGAGTCATGGTAACCCCAGCCTGCTGTAGAGCGGGACTCATGGTAACCCCAGCCTGCTGTAGAGCGGGAGTCATGGTAACCCCAGCCTGCTGTAGAGCAGGAGTCATGGTAACCCCAGCCTGCTGTAGAGCAGGAGTCATGGTAACCCCAGCCTGCTGTAGAGCAGGAGTCATGGTAACCCCAGCCTGCTCTAGAGCGGGAGTCATGGGCTCGCCTGTCTTCCCACACGGCTCGCTGAGGTAGACGCTTGTCCTCAGGCCTGCTCTCTCACGGGGCGCGCCCAGTCCTCCTGCCAAGACCGTTCAACCGAGGCAGACGAGCCAACCGTGATCTGGGCCTGGTCTGAAGGCAGCTTCAACAGGCACCTGGCTGAGGTAGGGGCACTGGGGGGATCACTGGAAGGAAACCATGAACCTACGTGACGATGTTGGCTGTGAGGGGGGGGGGGGGGGGGTGAGGGGCTGTTCCAGTCCTTCATCTCCTGCTATACTTTCTGTTTGTGAGACGTTTCCTTCAGTTGGCCTGGTCCCTGGCAGCTCTGAGGAGCGCTAGCTGCAGGGGATGAGAGACCAGCCTTCTGACAGACAAACAGAAAAGTAATGAACCTGTCAGAACACCAGAGGAAGTCAGGTGTGATCCAGCCTTCTAACAAGAATGGAGTTTTACATTTAGCTCATTCAGCATTTTCCTCTGAAGCATTGTACGAATACATATACAAAGTACTGCAGATGATCAAGGATCTGAAGAGCGTAGTTCTAACAATATCCCAGTGGTCAGAGTCAACGAACGGTCTGTACTGGCCCAGCAGAGCAGGAAGGAAACAGTGGAGGCCAACGTAGTGAGGCGCTGGGAGAAGGTTGTGTGAAGAACCCCCTGACAGGAGGAGCACGTCACCTGAAGCTGCTCCTCACTGCAGGCTGAGGGAGGCTGAGGCTGCTCCTCACTGGAGGCTGAGGGAGGCTGAGGCTGCTCCTCACTGGAGGCTGAGAGAGGCTGAGGCTGAGGGAGGCTGAGGCTGCTCCTCACTGGAGGCTGACGGAGGCTGAGGCTGCTCCTCACTGGAGGCTGAGGGAGGCTGAGGCTGCTCCTCACTGGAGGCTGAGAGAGGCTGAGGCTGAGGGAGGCTGAGGCTGCTCCTCACTGGAGGCTGAGGGAGGCTGAGGCTGCTCCTCACTGGAGGCTGAGGGAGGCTAATTGAGATGGGTGTTGAGACTTCTTCTCACAGTTGAACCCTTTCGGCCCGGCTGGCGGGGAGCCAAGTGTGTCATCACCTGTTTTCATCACCTTGTGTCTCCACAGGGACAAAAGCATTCCACTGGTGGGCCGTTCTACCAATGCTGACCGTAGCCATACAGAGATAAGATTGACCCCCTCTTCAGAAACCACAGACATGAACATTAATAGCTGGATTGATTTTGAGACCTGGTGTAATGTGATTGTCAGTTCAGTCTAATATTGACAGTTGCTTTTCAAACTGCTGATCGTAGCAGCTTTGCTGTGCAACACTTACATGACCTCTCTCACTGTGTTCAACTCAAAATGGCCGCAAGTGCATTTTTCCCTCCATAATACAATCAGAGCACAGGTGTTTCAAAACTCCCGCACAAAGTTACACACACGCACACACACAGCAGTCACCAGTGAGAGCTCTGTGCTCTGGTGATCAGAGACGTTATCTGGGGTGAGATCAGCTGAGGGGGAGAGCAGCTCCTGCCACCTCTACTGCTGCATTCCTTCATGTTATTCTACTCTGCACACCTCTCCCACCCTCCCCCACACCTTTCCTTCACCTCCCCCACGCCTCCCTTACAGTCTCACTCCTGGTCTCTCTCCCTCTCTCCTCACTCCTCACCCCTGTCTCCTCCCTCCTCACCCCTGTCACCTTCCTCCTCACCCCTCTCTCCTTCCTCCTCACCCCTCTCTCTTTCCTCCTCACCCCTCTCTCCTCTCCCCTTTACTCCTATGGTGATGAGTCATACTAACAGATGGGGGAAGAGATTTCCAAAGAGAGAGAGAGAGAGAGAGAGAGAGAGAGAGAGAGAGAGAGAGAGAGAGAGAGAGAGGTGCTGCTCTAGATTGCTGCCCTGCAGCTACAGAAAAAAAGTGAAAGAAAGAAAGAATTTCAGATTAAACATGAATCACAAATAAGAACCCCAGGGCTCCACCCAGAGCCAATCAGGTGACTCACACGGGGGGGGGTGGGGGGGGGGGGTCACACCCACACCCAGGAGGGAGGTAGGGAGGGGTGAGGACCTGGCAGAGGAGCAGTGGAATAGGCCCCCCAGTCCCCCTGGACAGGCTAGAGATACCATTCTGTACCCCAGCCCTCTGGTACAGAGGTACAGAAGAGGGAGGGAGGGAGGTTATTACCAGATCAAGAGAGAGCAGACCTCTCTCCCTCCTCTTCCCTCCCTCTCTCCTCCTCCTCCTCTCTCCTCTCTCCTCCAGCATTCCTGTACAGGGAGGGGAGCTGTGACATCATGCAGCAGCACCCTTACACCGGGGTAGCTCACACAAACACACACACTCTTACACACACGCTCTCTCACACACACTTTTACACACTCACACACTCTTAGTGTCCCATGTTATTATCACACAGCTGTTCCTGACACTTAACCTCATCATACGCAGAGTGAGCCATCAGAGAGCAGATTACACAAGCTCATAAAAATACCTGGCTAACTATTGTGACAGACGAGACAGTGAGTACTTACATGGGCCGGACAGAGGAAGACATCTTGAAAATTGTGATTCATTTTGTTCCCGTCTTCAGACGAGACCAAGTCTCAACCCATAAGGCAGTGCCAGGCTTAAGTAACCACATCACTCTCTCACAACCAATCACATAACCATATCACCCTATCAGAGCCAATCACAGCTGAACTTGACCCAACACAGCCCAGCCAAGCGACCAGAACGGCGGTTGACTTCTGCAGAAAATAATATTTGTTTTTAGGAAAACCCCGAGCAGATATCACTGCTTCCGATCTCTCTACTGCTGCTAGACTTCAGACGGGATTTACCTCTGAAACCCCCATCAGGTCACGCCTCTCCACGGGCCCCAGAGTTAGACATGATGCAGGGTCCTGCCAGACCAGCCAGGTCCTGCATCCACATCACCTATGAGGGCTGAGGAGGTTCTAGGACTGTCTACATGTGTGCACATTGCTCACTACAGGCCACATCCAAACATGTATGCCAGTCCAGTGCAGTGGCTTAGCTTGTGTGGCTGTTTGGTGGCAATAGTGATACTTGTTGGTTATATTTATGAGGGAGGTGATCGTAGGGCCTCTCTTGCGCTATGGACTTACAGAGTTAGAGGGTTGTGGAGTTCTGGAGTGTAGGGTTGTGGCTGTGTAAGGTAGTGTGAGGTAGTGTGGGACAATGTGAGGTAGTGTGAGATAGTGTAGGACAATGTGAGGTAGTGTGAGGCAGTGTGGGGTAGTGTGAGGTAGTGTGGGATAATATGAGGTAGTGTGAGGGAGTGTGGGGTAATGTGAGGCAGTGTGAGGCAGTGTGGGGTAGTGTGAGGCTGTGTGAGATAGTGTGAAGTAGTGTGGGATAATGTGAGGTAGTTTGAGGAAGTGTGGGTAGTGTGAGGTAGTGTGAGGCTGTGTGGGGTAGTGTGAGGTAGTTTGAGGCAGTGGGGGATAGTGTGAGGCAGTGTGGGGTAGTGTGAGGTAGTGTGAGGTAGTGTGAGGCAGTGTGGGGTTGTGTGAGGTAGTGTGAGGCATTGTGAGGCAGTGTGGGGTAGTGTGGGGCAGTGTGGGGTAGTGTGAGGTAGTGTGAGGTAGTGTGAGGCAGTTTGAGGTAGTGTGAGGTAGTGTGAGGCAGTGTGGGGTAGTGTGAGGTAGTGTGAGGCAGAGTGGGGTAGTGTGAGGCAGTGTGAGTCAGTTGGGGGCTGTGTGAGGTAGTATGAGGCAGTGTGGGTAGTGTGAGGAAGTGTGGGGTAGTGTGAGGTAGTGTGAGGCAGTGTGGGGTAGTGTGGGGTAGTGTGAGGTAGTGTGGGGTAGTGTGAGGTACTCACGGAGTGAGGCCCCTGGGGGCCGTGCATGGTGAAGCAGTCCATGCTGATCTGGATGGTGCTGCTGGGAGGCCCCTCCCCCTCCTCCACACCATCACAGAAGCTCAGTTCGATGGGCTGGACTGAGTGGAACGCTGACCTGAGACACACACAGAGAAACCTCTAGATTCACACTTGGTACCAACTCACAACACCTGAGGATGTTCTGCTGTCACATGATCAAGTCTTATGTACTTTGAATACGGAATATGGTCTGTATGCCTGTTAGTGTGTGTACCGGTTAGTGTGTGTGTATGCCTGTTAGTGTGTGTGTGGGTGTGTGACTCACTGGTCCAGCATGTCCAGCAGCTGGCTGAACACCTCCTGGCTGAGGAGGTCGCTGGAGGGGGGCCCCTGGCTGGGGGCCCCGGGGCCCAGGAACGAGCCCTCGGCTCTGGACACACGGGACAACAGCTCCCTCGGTCTGCAGGGGGAGACACAGACACACAAGGGTATATGTTTAGCTCAGTGGTTAGAGCTTTTGACTGCAAATCAAGAGGTTGCAGGTTCAAATCTCCACTTGTCATTATCCGTCTTGATAAATGAATACATGACGACATTGTCTGTAGCCCTTAATGACTAAGAGCCTGATAGCTGCTCTGAGATCAGCGGGTAGCAGGTTTGAAGACCTCTGCTTTGAAACACACTGAAACACGAGGAACACAACACAGTAGCAACAAACACAGGAAGTGACACCACCGCATGTGAGGAGGGGATACAGGGTTGACAGACAGACAGACAGACACATAAAGACTCCATTGTTGTAGACTGAAGCTATATTACAGTGTGGTGTGTTTGGTAACAGTTCAACATAACTGTGTTGGTGGTACTGAGACATGAAGGTGGTCCTGTGACCAGCGCTACTGAAACTAAACACCAGCCCCAGCCTGGCCTCACCCCAGCCCCACCCCCAGCCTGGCCTCACCCCAGCCCCACCCCCAGCCTGGCCTCACCCCTGCCCCACCCCCAGCCTGGCCTCACCCCTGCCCCACCCCCAGCCTGGCCTCACCCCAGCCCCGCCCCCAACCTGGCCTCTCCCCAGCCCCACCCCCAGCCTGGCCTCTCCCCAGCCTGGCCTCACCCCAGCCTCTCCCCCAGCCTGGTCTCACCCCAGCCTCTCCCCCAGCCTGGCCTCACCCCAGCCTGGCCTCACCCCAGCCTCTCCCCCAGCCTGGCCTCACCCCAGCCTGGCCTCACCCCAGCCTCTCCCCTCTCCTCATTGTTCCTGCTGAAGGTGCATGCTGCACATGCTGTCGTCTCAGCGGAAATCCCCTCGTCTGATGCTGCCTGTCACAGCTCCTGGTATGTGTGCAGCTGGACGGGGCTGGACGTGTGTGTGTGGTGTGTGTGTGTGGTGTGTGTGTGTGCGCGCTTGAGGGGTGGTAGAGGAGGAGTAGGTGGGGGGGGGGGTATAATGTGAAGCTGGCACTATTTAGGGCTTTGGAATTCCCCTACTCTGTGTGGTTCATGGTATTAATACCTGAGTTTCACAGACGCAAACATTTCCAACGAAGCCAATGACACAAGCAGGCAGCACAGAGCCAAGAGAGGAACCCTGTTGTGAACTAAGACACTCTGACCTGTGACAGTTAATACCTGTCATATCTGGAGCCTTAACTACTGTCCATGTCTGATCCATGACTGAGTTCTTCATTTCAACTGGCAGCATGCTCTTTCACTGATTGACAGAAAGGTTTCAGCCAGTTAGGGTGTTGGTTCTGCCCCCTTTCTCCCTGGTTTTGAGTCGCACAAACAAAAACTACAATAATGGAGCAAATCTAAAGGCAAGCATACTTGTGGGGCTTGTAGTTCTGTCGTGTGAGGTCAGCATTAAAACAAATCAATGTTGCCTCTGTGAAAGCATGTTCTCCCAAGAAAAGCTCACTTAGATTTCGATTTGAACTTTGATATTTTAGCAGACAGCCGTGATTTAGTAGAAAGTACCATCCCAGCTCTTCCCAGTTCTGAGAATGTGGCAGGTCCATCAGCTTAGCGTAAACCCTGGCATTAGCAAACATCTACCTGGGCTCCCAGTCTGACATTCCTCAAGAGCAGGAGCGTCGCTGAGAGGGAACGGCTCTCCTGGGAGACACACCCAGACTACCTCGCGTCTGCCTGCTGCCCTGTAGCTGGCTAGGAGAGTACATAAACACCCATCAAGGTTTCAGTGAAAGTATTGAATGGGGAAAGTGTTTAATGAATGGAGAATGCACTGCATGGTTGTGTACAGGGGCGTTGTTAGACCCTTTTTACTGGAGCACGTGCCCCAGTAAAATCTAAAATTTGAGTTTTAACATATTTCTTTATTGGTCAGTGCTTTCATTTAGATTGATAATCCCAGAAAAAATGAACGTAGTATCCCAATCAACGCTTGTAAAAGTGTTTAACCGAAAACACAAACGGATGCACGCAGAGTTCCATGTCAGCGCTCTCTTCTGAGCTTGCCAAACAGCCGCTGCAGCACACAGAAGTCCAGGTGTCAGACTCTGCACACAAGTCAGAACTGAGGTAGGCTAAGAAAACATTACAAATGATAGGCCTTATCTTATTTTGACGAAAACAAAACAATATTACATGAAGCTCTAAAAACGGTATTTGCGCTCAAATAAATCCGAAAAAAATGTGCGCTTACATTAACTGTTGATGTCCCTGCCAAAGCTGATATCAAACTTGTTTCCCTGAACTGTTGTATAGTGGGTTAAGCAAGGGGAGTTTCTATAGCCGAGTACTGTATTGTGCCCAGCATGCTTGGAAGAAAGAAACTACTGGGGCCTGTGAGCCAGTAGAGCTTTATGTCTAACAAAACCTCTGGTTGTGTGATCTTTTAAAAAGAAGATGTCAAAGAAAAATGTCTATCCTTGATGGAGAGTAAAGTTTTGCTCTGTTCTGTTTTGTTTACCCCTGCCGGCTGTGCTCTGCTCTGTTTTGTTTACCCCTGCCGGCTGTGGCCTCTGCTTTCCTGCCCTCCCACAACCAGCTCCTGAGCGTGTGTCCTTCCCGGCTTCCCAAATCTCTTCTCAGAAGCCAGGATGTTGGCCAACTTTACCCTGGAGAGACACGGGGAGAGGCGGGGAACTGGAACGCTTGAGTTGTATTACTAGATAAATACTACACTGCCAAGCCCCTTGCGCAGGAGAAAAGCACCTTTCAGGGCCGCTTGCTTTATAAACTACACACAGCGCTGCTTGCCAAACCCACGCAGTCAATTATCACTCACTAACATGCCACCCCACCCTCCACGTCATTTCTTACTAGTGCCACTCGACAAGACACCCACATCCTGTCCACGATCACAGCTTGGAGATCTGTAGGGATGTTGGCTCCATGGGTGACTCATAAAAGGTACACCACATTGACTACCCTGTGTGTGTGTGTGTGTGTGTTGGGGGGAGGAGGGTGGGTTGTACAGCTGTTTGGCATAATAGACGGGGGTCAGATGTCATAGCAGCCACGAGCACTGCAATCAGTGAACCAGCTAACCTATACATTTTCAACCGCAGGTCATAATCAAGTCTACAACACACGAAGACACTGCTTGAGCACTGAATTCATGGAGGCAATAAAGTTGTCCGTACCTAACTTTACTTGAAGTTGATAGCAGACTATCTTAACTACCTAGGTAGTGTAAACAAGCAGTAGTTTGCAGGTGATTATTATGATGTTGGCATACTCGCAAAGTAATTTCGGCTAACTGCTAAGGCTAAGCTAGCTTCTCCGTTTGCTCGTTTGATGTCAAGTCGTGTGCATTGGATGTCCGTAAGGGCTTTAGACTTTGAGGTTGTTTTACATTACGGACTTTTGCAAAGTTTTCGAAATCGTCAAAATTAATCACAAAATATCTCATGGTAGGCCTATAGCAGGTAGCTAACAAACTTAAGTTGCCGTCACGTAGAGCTATCTGTATGGCAGCGTGCTAAGTTGTCAAGTTTGGCTCACTGCAAGGGTAAACAATCATTCATTTCCGGGCTAAAATACTAAAAGAAAACATTTAAACTGACACAACACACTAAGTCTCTATACTTACTACCCTGTAGTTATCTCCGGCTCAAACTTAACACTGACCATAACACTGACACAGTTAGTTCAAGTCCTTCACTAACGTTTCAGTCTACGGTCAGGGATGGAAATGGTCCCTCATTGATTATGTAAAAGTTTTAAAAATATATAGGCCTAAATAATATAACAGCATATTTTATCTGTACCCAAACATTAGAAATTATTATTGTGATAAATATTTTTGGTAATTGAATCCACCCAACATTGATTAGGGCCTAGACCAAGATAACATTTACCCAAACGTAAATAGCAGGCTATCGTATATTTCAGGTGGCACAACGCGTAGCTGCGCAGATCTCATAGCGAGATATCTTTCCAATGAAGGAAAACGAAGGGGTTGGAAGTATAAATATCCCCAATAAAACACATAACTTGCAGACTGCCAAAAACGCGAGCCATCTACAACGAGGAGCCAGGCAGAAACTGCCTCATGGTCCCGCTAAAATTGCAGCAGTCACTGCAACAAGCATTGGAGCCTAAAAAATCTGCCTGCCGCAGAAGAGTTGATTTACAGCCGGAAAACTGACAGCAGGTTTCGGGTCAGATTTGTGACCTTGGGGCCTGTTGTCAGGTCGGAGATAGCAGACAATAGTTAAGTATAGCAGACAACAGTTAACTTTGTATTAAACACAGTCAGTGCAGACAGTACAGTGCTTCTGCTCACATGGAGAGATAATTAACTGGACCGATGTAGCCTATGGGAAAGGTCGTTTTGGCAGGCTAATTGTGTTGAAGTTAAGCTTTGTTACAACACTTTAAAATGGGTGGACTATTGCTTTAGCTTTGTTTGAGGAAACACGAAGGTGTTCGAAACTCACATCCACCATATTTAATTAAATATTATTTTGCCCTCCCTGGATCAAAAAAAGTTAACCTAATACAATTCCTTTCGGGGACAACCGCGACCATTCTGTTTTTACAAACGCTTTGTCTGCCGAGGCCAGAGCGCTTGATCCTAGCTGAGTTGTGAGCTTGTTGGAGGGTGTCCTGTTTCAGAGTTATTCAGCTCGCCTGGGGGCGAGACTGCATCCTCCTCGAGACCCAGACAGCCCCTCCAGACTCCAGCGGGCCAGAGGTTAGCTCTGTACAGGGGAGGGCTTTGTCCTCCGCCAGGTTGGGCACACCGACCGATGAAAACGCAATCAAAACAAACAGGCCGTCCGATCGGGGGGTGTTCTCGAGTGTCATCATTTATCACGCGCTCAAAGACCCCGAGCCCTTCTGCCCCGCGTCTGTCAGCCGGGCTGGGAGAGAGACATGACGGCTCGACAAAAGACAGAACGCCCCAGCTTCTCCTCCTTTCAGCCCCTGGGACGGGGGGACGGGGAGTCTGAAATCAAGTGTTAAGTGTGTGTGTGTGTGTGTGTGTGTGGGGAGAAAATAAGAAAAGATCAAAAAGGAGGCGGTATAAATTCCTTTAGAGGACCGATTGAACGGCGTGTGCAGTAATAAATTAAGTGTAATCCGTTCAAATGTACGTTATGTGTGTCTTAGTGACGTATAAAAGACCAAGTGCTTCTCTGTGACTTGGAGTGCTTTGTTGAAATCCATATACTAAAACACAATATGTAGCCTAATTAAAAAGTCACCAGTCAGATACGAAGTAAGATATATTATGCTTTTGTATTTCAGATGTGTGTCACCTAACTTTTTTTTTTTATATACTTTTTTTTTTTGGGGGGGGTGGGGGGGGTGATTTTAAAATAAGTGGTGCATTGGTAGAGTAAAAAAAACAACAAAACCAAAAATACGTTTGGAACATTTAAAAGAAAAAGGAAAAGAAAGTGTAAAAAAAAAAAAAAAAAACAATTTGTATCCCTTACACCACCCATGGTAGTCTCTGTGGATCAGATGACTGTTGTACTTCAACTTAATAAGTCCCTCCAGTCCTCTGTACCTTTCCTTTAGTGTTTAATGATGCTTCTTAACACACGACAGAGTCTGTGTTTGTAAACCATGTCAAAGCCAGAGTGCAAAGGTCAACATCTCTTTTGTTAGCTTGTCAGTGGAAACCAACCGCTGTTCATTCTCCCTCTCACTGCCTTCCTCAGCGCACTTTAGAACAGTGGATATTACATATATAATATCATAGTATTTATACTATCAATTCTTTATTACAACCACTCACTTCACATAGCCTTCTTTAAACATTTTTTCACTGTGTGTAAAATGAAAAATACCATTAAAAAATGTCTCCTGAGTTGAGTATTTATTCTGTTTCTTGCTGTCTGCTGAAAGGAAGTGGGAGGAGGATGAGAACCTTCAGACTGTTTTCTTTCATATTGCAACATGACGGTTTTGGGTCCGTATTTGATTTGATTTATTTGTCAGTAACCCTGACACATCCTTTCATGTCACCAACACACCACAAAGAATCTAAACAAATTGCTCTCCCAACAAAGTTACGGTTTACATACTGGTCACCCCTTCCCCTCCCTCTGCCGCCAACACCTAATCACCAAGAAATATCTCATCATCTTCAATCATCAGATCATCTTCAAATCCCAGATCACAAAACTGTATCCATCCTAACCTGAATTCCTGTCTGGAGAGGTTAAGAAGGTCCACTTCCCTGCTATGGTCCAGCCCAGCTCCCTATTAATACAGACCCAAGCTAAAGATGGGCTGGTGCTGTCGACAGCAGCGATGGTTCTGTTGGTTTCATGTGTCCGGCTCCAGAAGCTCTCAGGGTGCACTGTTGCCATGGGGACACACGCCCCTGAGGCCCCAGGCACAACTACTATATGTCTACCTTCAACGTGTTTTTTCCCGTAAATAATGTTCTTGCCTAAATGCCCAATGAGAGATGCTGTATTTAGCAGATGCTGTTTCATCCAAGGCGACACAGACAGTGATGTAAGGGCTGTCTGGGCAGCCCAGAACCCAGCCACAGCTGTTGTCAGGTCAGTTTGGCCCTCTGGACTCCTGAGCCCTTCCCTGGATCTCCCTTCCCCGGATCTCCCTGCCTGAGCTTCCCTCCCCTGGATCTCCCTGCCTGAGCTTCCCTCCCCTGGATCTCCCTGCCTGAGCTTCCCTCCCTCGCCCAACCATGAAGTCCCCCTACCCAGACAGCAGTCTGACCCTCTTCCTCCACATCCAGGGTTATAAACGTCCGACAGAGGAGAGAGTAACCGCTAAACGGCTGTGATGAGACAGGCAGCTGTCCCCCTCCTGAGTCTCAGCCCCTCATAAAAATACCCTTGACCGGAGGTGGCTGGAGACGTGAGGTACGTGGAGTTAATACGGTCACCGCATGAAGCAGCCCCACCAGGACAAGCTCCCTGCCGGTTAGGACGCAACCCCCGGTGTGAAGGCGTCCTCGGGGGGGGTGTGTACTCACCGGTAGAGGGGCAGGTCAGGGCGGTACGGTGCGGCGGCGTAGGGGGACGTCATGCTGGAGAGCTGCACTTCTCTTCACTGGAGTCTTCCAAAAAATATCAGAAGGTCACATATGCTCGTGTGAAGAGCCTCAGATTCAAACACCACGGTGTCGTCAGTTAAAAAAACATCTCACAAAAACAAACAAACACGGAATTGGGATTAAAGTGCTGGAGGGTCAAGTGCACAGGAGTGGAGAAAGCTTCAAGGATGTTAAGATTTTAGATATTTTTTCCAGAGCTAGCCAACGCAGAGGCGGGGCTTGTGCCAGGGCTCTGGCCAATCCCAAACAGCAGCTGGCCCGGGGTATCACTCTCCTTGTGTTGCTAGGATATAGATATCAAGCAACACCCTTTACCCCTCTCCCCCCTCCCATACATACACACACCCTCCCCCCTCCTGAACCCACCCAACACCCACACACCCTGCTCCTCCCCTCCTAACCTCCCACAGCTGCCCCAGAACCCTGTGCCCTCGACCCAGACCTCCTGGAGGACCAGGCACACTGGCAGCATCACAGGCCGCTCTGGGCAGCAGCCTGGCGGGCCAGATGTCTCCCCCCAGTCCCCCCAGCCTCCCCCACTCCCTCCAGCCTCCCCCAGTCCCTCCAGCCTCCCCCACTCTCCCCAGCCTCCCCCACTCCCTCCAGCCTTCCCCAGTCCCTCCAGCCTCCCCCAGTCCCTCCAGCCTCCCCCAGTCCCTCCAGCCTCCCCCACTCCCTCCAGCCTCCCCCAGTCCCTCCAGCCTCCCCCACTCCCTCCAGCCTCCCCCAGTCCCTCCAGCCTCCCCCAGTCCCTCCAGCCTCCCCCACTCCCCCCAGCCTCCCCCACTCCCTCCAGCCTTCCCCAGTCCCTCCAGCCTCCCCCAGTCCCCCCAGCCTCCCCCACTCCCTCCAGCCTCCCCCACTCCCTCCAGCCTCCCCCACTCCCTCCAGCCTCCACTGACCGACTCATTGAGAGCATCTGGATTACTGTACTCAACCAGTTGAAGAATCTCCCATGACTGGTGTGTCTCAGCAGCATTGAGCTGCAGTCGCACGTTCACATCAACACACGTCTCTTGGACGGCTTCGCTCTCTGAACTAATCCAGCACTTACAGACGGCAGGTTCTACACTGTTTTCCAAACTTTTATAAAAAATAGGTATTTCACCTTTCAAAACAAAAACAAAAAAGACACAAACACAACACCAAAAGTTTTTTTTAAACATTATTTTCACACACGGTGAAAGGAGAGGAGGGGAGACAAGCCTGACACAGAGTGGATTACAGCAGAGTAGAGTCCTCATCAAGGACTCATCAATGATGGCAACTTTCTTTTTTCAAAATTATTTTTTGAACAGTAACAACGTCTTTGTACTTCATTACTTCCTATCTCTGTCGCTCTTCAAGGATGCTTGGGGGGTGAACGAGCCGGACAAAATAAAAGGTGGGGTCAGTGAGAGGGGAGCGGTCCGAAATAGACGTGGTGTATCCGGGGAGTGCAGGCCAGCCAGCCAGCCGGACACTTGTTCCTCTAATAAAGACAGCCTATAGCTGCCTGCCTACCACTACCCACAATGCACCTGGCCGAGGGGCGAGGAGCAGGATGATGTCATCGGGGTGTGGCGGGGGAGCGGAGGCTGTAGTCGGGGAAGTTCTGCTGCTCAGCTTTGGTTCACTGCAGGCTGGTGAGTGAATACGACATGTGGGCAAAAACCCCCTTCAAGATCTGGTACACCCTCTCCCTGACCCCCCCCCCCCCACACACACACACACGTATACACACCACAAACATATCACACACACATTCACAAACATGCCACCCCCCCTCCATACACACTCACAAAAAATCCCCCTTCCACGAACACGTATTCACAAACACACCACCCTTAAAACACACACCACCCCCACTACAGTCCATACTCCCCTACATACCAGCGCAACAGAAATTTATTTTAAATTACCCCCCCCCCCAAGACTCACAGCCATACCAGAGCAGGCATACCAAACACATCTACACAACACCTGTGTGTACCCAACACATCTACACAACACCTGTGTGTGGGTGCCTCTAACATCAGTAGTACCTCCTTACAGAAACGCGCAGTCCTGTCCATTCAGCTGTGACCTTGAGATCCTCTCATCTCCACCAGGACAAACTCAGAGACCAGCTGAGTGGCTAAACAGGATCTTTACACCGACACATGAAACCCTGACGTCAATAATTGCTCTAAGGCCCGGGCATCGACAACCGGCCACTAACCCCCTCTTACTTCATCTGACATGTATGTGTGTGTTTACACGTTGGCGGTTACGTCAGTGGCGTGTGTGACAGGCCAGTCATCTCCACAGGGCCCGGACATCAGGCCAGCATTGACCTGCTGCAGGGCTCAGCCTGGCCTCATCTGCAGGGCTCAGCCTGGCCTCATCTGCAGGGCTCAGCCTGGCCTCATCTGCAGGGCTCAGCCTGGCCTCATCTGCAGGGCTCAGCCTGGCCTCATCTGCAGGGCTCAGCCTGGCCTCATCTGCAGGGCTCAGCCTGGCCTCATCTGCAGGGCTCAGCCTGGCCTCATCTGCAGGGCTCAGCCTGGCCTCATCTGCAGGGCTCAGCCTGGCCTCATCTGGGATAGTTTCAGGACTACGTTAGCGTGGCAGGATGAGGCTGTCCCCCCAGCCTGGGGAAATGGAGAGCCCCACCCTCCTCCACCCCCTCTCCTCCACCCCCTCTCCTCCACCCCCTCTCCTCCACGCCCTCTCCTCCACCCCCTCTCCTCCACGCCCTCTCCTCCACCCCCTCTCCTCCACCCCCCCTCCTCCACCCCCTCTCCTCCACCCCCTCTCCTCCACGCCCTCTCCTCCACCCCCTCTCCTCCACCCCCTCTCCTCCACCCCCCTCCCTCCACCCCCCCTCCTCCACCCCCTCTCCTCCACCCCCCCTCCTCCACCCCCCCTCCTCCACCCCCTCTCCTCCACCCCCTCTCCTCCACCCCCCCTCCTCCACCCCCCCTCCTCCACCCCTTCTCCTCCACCCCCTCTCCTCCACCCCCTCTCCTCCACCCCCCCTCCTCCACCCCCTCTCCTCCACCCCATCTCCTCCACCCCCTCTCCTCCACCCCATCTCCTCCACCCCCTCTCCTCCACCCCCTCTCCTCCACCCCTTCTCCTCCACCCCCTCTCCTCCACCCCCTCTCCTCCACCCCCTCTCCTCCATGCCCTCTCCTCCTGAAAGTGGCACGTTAATCTACATAGTTTTTAACTCACTGCTGAACTGCTAAATGGGGGTATTTGGAAGAAACTCAATGTTTGCCACGGTGTGTGTGTGTGTGTGAGTGTGTGTGTGTGTGTATACTGGGCTACGGTGTTGCACCATTGGCTGCTGGCATGGCTGGGGGCAGTTGGTGTCACAGCTGTGGAGTCTGACTTCAGCAGGGTCACAGAGAGAGAGAGAGCTTCTAACAGGGTCACCTACTGTACGCCCCCCTCCCCTTCCTGCCAATCACAGGCTCTGGGTTAGGGTGTGTGTGTGTGCATGCACATGTGTGTGTGTGTGAGCAAGTGTGTGTATTCACACACACACACACACACACACACACGTGTGTGCATATGCACCAATGTGTGTGTGTTCTTGTACATGTGAGATGTGTGTGTATTCCAGTCGATGACTAATGTAGGGGATATCTGGATGAGTCAGAGGGTCTAGTGTCCGGTGTGAAGTCTGAGAGGTGATAACTCACACCACTCACCCAATCACCACTCAGCCAATCACCACACAGCCAATCACCACACAGCCAATTCCCACACAGCCAATCACCACACAGGGCTCAGAGTTCTATCCTGCCTGGTAGCCTGGCATTGTTAATCGCTGTGGCCAGGGGCGAGCCGACCCATTAAACAAACTAAACATGTTTAAGGCCCAGCGATTCATTCAGGGCCCTCCCAAAAAAAACATTAGAAAATAAATAAATATATATATCTCCAATTAAAGGGCCCCAACACCCCGAGGCCCCCAACACCCTGTGGCCCCCAACACCCCGAGGCCCCCAACACCCCGAGGCCCCCAACACCCCGAGGCCCCCAACACCCCAACACCCCGAGGCCCCCAACACCCCGAGGCCCCCAACACCCCGAGGCCCCCAACACCCCGAGGCCCCCAACACCCCGAGGCCCCCAACACCCCAACACCCCGAGGCCCCCAACACCCCGAGGCCCCCAACACCCCGGGGCCGGCCCTTACTATGGCCTCGTACAGAGAGGCCAGGGTCAGAGCTAACACACACACCCACACACGCCAAGCTGATTCATATTCAATAAAAGTACATTAAATACTTCACTTAAATAACTTGTAATCACACGCAACGAACCACTACAAATTTCACATAACTGTAAATCAGGAAATCAGTTTCCTCAACTCATTTAAATCCTCTCGTGGATTATATGAAATGATTTAATCAGTGATGTTTTTTAAAGGATACGACAGTTGACTAACTTGAAACTCCTTCCCACTGGTTCCTTGGAAACGTCATCGTCAGCGTGCATTCTTTCTCACGCTGTGATTCAGCTGGTTCTCCTTTTTGTCTTTTGTCGTCGTGGTGACTTTTAGACCTAAGAGCCGTTGTGTCACCACACCAATCCTGGGAAAATTGATGTTGCCTGCAGCGACCAATAAACAGGCAACTGGCCAAACTTCAGATGCAGACAACCAGTAGGACAGCTTTCAGTGGGAACCAGACTTGTTTTTTTGGATTTACTTTTGTTTTAGTGAGGGTGGCGGGGGGAGATGGTGTAGTCCTATTATCAAGGTGCAGCTACCACAAAGACATGTGACATTTGTGATTCATGGTTATAAAGCATTTCAAAATATCAAAGTTGACAGACATAACATTACAGCTCAGACACCGCTTGGACCTGTGAGAGAAAGAGGTGAAAATCTAAACCCAGTAAAAACTCAACATCAGTTCTGAAGTTCAAACATCCACATTGAGAGGGTGTGTTTATGATTTGGGTTGATGTTGAGCTCCAGCTTTGTGTGTGTCGATCCCGCTGCATGGCAGAAGGATCACAGAATTAGACGTTCACGTGGAGAAGTGGATGAGAGTGCAAAGCCAGTTCTGGGCCGAGTCCAAACTGGTCCAAACTGGTTCCACAGGACGGCTTCTGTGGAGCGCAGCCTCCCCACCAGGCCTCGGGTTGGAGAACCTTTAGAGAACACATCAAAGCTTCCTACTCCTGGGAACGCACACAGGCCTCTGACCGCCAAGCATCAACAGCAGATAATCCAGAGTAAAGCCTGTCTTTACTGTCTTCAGATGTCTCCCCTGCCCCCCACTCGTACAGGACACCATTCACCTGCTTCACTGGCTCCATTTACTGAGGAGTTTGGACTCAACTACGTTACCCAAATGTTACTGACAATCCCACTGCTGTAAGAACAACTTGTTTTGTAACACTGTTCACTTCACCAATCACTCGACCCAGGTGTGTTAATGAGCCGTGACTGTATCAAGTCATCATGTTCATTAACCTGAGGGCACCACCGCTCTCTGGACGGCCGACCACAGTGCCAGACACAGCGACCTTCACAGGGACCTGGTGTTGACGGGGTGATGGAGTCCCATCTCAGAAGAGCTGCTTCAGCACTCAGGTAACCCTATCGCCCGCTCCGCGCCTCTTACAAATACAGCGTCTGATGTACAAGATCTGGACCGGTGTTTGGAGACCGTGGCGACGGGTAACCAGGCAACAGAGTGACAAATGTGATGGGTCTGGGCCGTGGGAGGTTCTGTGAGTGCGGAGCGTGACGTCTCGTACAGTGGACACAGATCCTCAGCGCAACACGACACCGGGGCAGGGGTGGCTTTTGTCACCGTATACGCTTTAAAAATAAAACATGCCGTGGACGTGAGAGGGTTCTGGAACGCCAGAAGAGTTAGGTTCCTGAGGTTCCTGAGGCCTGTCTGAAGGAAGGCCGCTGAACGCTGGGATGGATCTGTGGGGGAACCGATACATAATCACAGAAAATTAAGACTTCACTACTCTGGAGGTTGTCGTGTTCCCCGACACCCTCATCAGGTCGAAGCAGCGAGGAGAATCTGCCATGGAATCACACCTCACTTCCTGTGCATCCAGTGTAAAGATATACGAGTGAAACTCTTGTTTCTATAGCGACCTGCCAAATATAACCTGAAATCTCATTGTGTGTTCACATTAGACTTATATTGAGTTGACCACCTGCCGGCCTGCCTGTGTTCACCAGGCAGCACATGGCAAGGCTTAGACGAGGGAGAGAGACAGGAATCTAACAGGGCTGATCTCACTTGGTTAAATACCCACTATGACTCACCACCATCAGGGAGGAGGAGAGAAAAGGAGAAGGAGGAGAGGAGGAGGGAGAGGAGGATGCTCTACACTCAGAGATAACATCATTTCCGTCAGTTTTTCCATAAAGTCTGGATAATTCCGGTGACCTGATTTTGTCGTGTAGTGGCGGGATCTGTGGGGGTGTCCAGAGCTCAATCAAAACAGAGTCTACAGTCGTACGTCGTCTGTTTTTGTAATTAGCCTTGGCTTAAGGTATTTACATGACTATGAAAGCTGATCTGGAGAGTGGGAGGCAGGGGGATGAGATGTGTGAGGGGCGGGGGGGTCCAGGAGGGGCTCCAGGGTGTTAGGTAGGCCAGGTTCCTGGGACATAACGTCACACGTCAATCAGACAAGCCGCTAGCTGGAGAGGGTCAGCGGTCTGCTAGCCCGTGGCTGCAGGAGGGACACAAGGTGACAAAGTATCTGCAGACACTCAGAACCGCTGCTTCTGGGTTCTGAGGAGGTCGGAATGCCGTCAGGAAGTAGCTGCCACAGGGAGTACCTGGTCGTGTTACTGCTGACACAACAGTACAATTACATTTTACTTAATTAGTGACGATTAGATCACTTAAATCTAGGAAATTCAAAACAACTATCCCAAAGGAAATTTGAGCACTTAGAAAGACGTGTGTGTGACAGAGCGAGAGCGAGGTGATCGTGTGACAGAGTGAGAGCGAGGTGATCGTGTTTGGTACATGTTCCTCACGAGAGCCCCTCTCAGGCCAGGTGATGTCGAGGTGTGGTCCTCGCTTGTCCCCATGCCCCAGGAAGACGGTCCCCATGCCCCAGGAAGACGGTCCCCATGCCCCAGGAAGACGGTCCCCATGCCCCAGGAAGACGGTCCCCATGCCCCAGGAAGACGGTCCCCATGCCCCAGGAAGATGGTCAGATGGACATGGGCGTCTGGCTGTGATTGACACATGGCAGAGCAGTGACGCAAAGTTCACAAGCCTAAACAGCACTATTAACCCTGTGTTTGTCTAGGGATCCAGTTACAGGACCGTGTGTGTGTGTGAGAATGCGTGTGCTTGGCGTGTGTGTGTCGGTCCATGTGTGTTTAGTACGAGTGTGTTTCCTCTGAGTGACGTGGAAATACAGGAGTCATATTTTCATATTTAAGATCGACTTCATCAGACCTGGTCCAGTTACTACGTGGAATTACTGTCAAATACTTGGGAGTGAACTGGAGCTTATCTCACCCAGACGCAAGTAAAATCAACAGACCAGTTCTGTAAGTGCAAACTGTGAATGCAAGATACATGTTAAACCTCGATTTGTTGACCCCAAATAATCCACACTGATCATCAAAGAGACAAACACTTATAGATAAAAAACAAAACCGAACAGAGCAATGGATGGTTTCAAATATTTTGCATATTCATAGGGAAAGTCCAACATATTTCAAAATGATCTTTCTCAGAAATCCCTGACATATTCCACAGAAAGTACCAAGTTTTCTGATCGTTTGCATGACAGATCTAAACTGTAATAGTTCAAGAGTTCCATACATTCAAAACAATAATCTGAAAATGAATTAAGTGTTGTACGTTCCAGTGAAGAGTACTAAACCGCAGATCAGCTTCAGAATGAACTTTGATTCAGCAAAGCCATGTTTATTATATGAGCTCAGCCGAGTGTGACCTTTGATCTACAGAACATTAAAGGAGCGATAAAGGAGTGTTGTTGTGGAAGCTGTTCCCATAATGTGGGTGTTTTCCTCACTGGTCCTGTTCTGCAACTCAGAACTGAAATGGCAACATGGGACAACCAGGACAATAACAAGCCAGAAAAACCATGAAGGTGTTCCCTGAGCAGGGAGAGAAA
The DNA here is from genome assembly GCF_054491055.1 of Hypomesus nipponensis. Classification (NCBI taxonomy): domain Eukaryota; kingdom Metazoa; phylum Chordata; class Actinopteri; order Osmeriformes; family Osmeridae; genus Hypomesus; species Hypomesus nipponensis. The sequence goes on along the minus strand of NC_140376.1, from coordinate 889,305 downwards.
GATCTGCAGGAGGAGAGGAGGGAGGAGGAGAAGCAAATAGGAGAGGAGTAGAGAGTAGATGGGAGGCTACAAAACAGGTTGACTGAGTCCTGAGGGCCTAAATGACTCTCTGCTGTCTCTCCCTGCTCTCCCTTTCGCTCTCTCCCCCTCTCACTCTCTCCCTGCTCTCTCTCTCTGATGTCTCACCCGCTCTCTCCCCTCTCTACTCTCTCCCTGCTCTCTCTCTCTGATGTCTCACCCGCTCTCTCCCCCTCTCTACTCTCTCAAGTTGGAGGGAGCCAGCATCCGGACGTTTGCAAACCTGACAGACACTTGAGAACAGCCAAGGTGTAAGTGATCCCTCCACATCACGCCACTTACAGAGATGGGCTTAGACAGATAGGGACCTGGGGAAAAAAACTCTCATGGAAGAATTTAAGACCAAATCCTATCTGGGAAAGATTGCATGGTCCATTTGCCATGAACAAATACCAATGTATTTAGGAATACACAGTGAAGAATCATTACATAACAGATTGTTCCAGTAAAGAAATTAATCTAGTAATATTACGGAAATGAAACATAGATAATGTGTGTCTCTACAGAAAGTAGTTTTTTCTCTTTTCCTCTCTCACTTTTTTTAACACACACATGTAAACTGTTACACATGCAGACACGCATACACACACAAACACAGCCACTTACACATCTTGTATCCTACAGACACTAGAGTATTATGATGTCTTGGTGCACAGTCATCTGTCCTTGAGCCGGTCTTGTTTAGTAGAGGGGGGTAGGGGGGGCAGATGGCTGAGCGGTTAGTCGGCTAGTTGGGCTGTTAGAAGGGTCCCGGTTCGATGCAAAATGACGTTGTGTCCTTGGGCGAGGCACTTCACCCCACTGTACTTACTGTGAGTTGCTCTGGATAAGAGCGTCTGCTAAATGACTAAATGTAAAGTCAGTGGTGAGAAGGTGAGGAGTGTGTGTGCAGCGCGTACCTGAGCACAGACTGGGATTCATGCTGCGTCACACAAAGAAGATCATCAATCAGCACTCACGGCTTTTCACAACACCATGCAATGCTACGCATCCCTTCTCAAGGTGTGCTACTGTAGCTGTGTTCAGGGTCATATACAGGAGAGCCACTCGACCGTGACCCAAGCGCAGGTAGTCAGTTATGGGTTGGTTGCAGCCTGGTCAGTCTAACTTTCAGACTAGGAGGGACCAGGGAACCAGGTGGGTGGGGGGTGACTCACCTGGTGTCATCCCCCCAGGTGTGTCCCTCTGGTCCTGGTCTCTCACCTGTGTCTGACCGCCGCCCTTCTCAGGTGTGTGGTGGAGGAAGAGAGAGGGGGAGCATACCGCGGTTCCTTCCCGGTTTAAACCCCCCTCCTCCCAGAATGCACCAGCCGTTAGGCCTAACAGCCAGGCTCTGGTTCACGCCTCCCCAGGAACTGCGTACTGACACAATATTTCCCGTGCATGCGAGGTACGGCCGGGGGCACGTCCACCGGAGGCCTCAGACACCGGTCATCTGGTGAAACCGTAGCTCTCAGCTGTCGCCTGGGTCACATCTCCGAGCACTCGTATTGGCCCGCCATAGGGCCACCTGCTGGGGGCCTGCCTGTCATAGCAAGGACATAGCTGGGGGAGGGAGGGAGAGAGGGGAGGGAGAGAGGGAGAGAGGGAGAGAGGGGAGAGGAGAGAGGGGAGGGGGAGAGGGAAGAGAGGGGAGGGGGAGAGGGTAGAGAGGGGAGGGAGAGAGGGGAGGGGAGAGAGGGGAGGGGAGAGAGGGGAGGGGGAGAGGGGAGAGGGGAGAGGGGAGAGGGGAGAGGGGAGAGGGGAGAGGGGAGAGGGGAGAGGGGGAGAGGGGAGAGAGGGGAGGGAGAGAGGGGAGGGAGAGAGGGGAGGGGAGAGAGGGGAGGGGGAGAGGGGAGGGGGAGAGGGGAGGGGGAGAGAGGCGAGGGAGAGAGGGGAGGGGGAGAGGGGAGGGGGTGGGTTGGAGGAGAAGAGGGGTCAGGCAGGTTGGAGGTGGAAGTCTCAGGGCTTCACTTAGTGCCAAGCCTTCACATTCCAGGACCTTTCCTAGAGGTTGGGGGAGAGGGGGTTAGAGGGAGGCAGCCTCCCCTGGGGGGGGGGGGGGGGCAGTAGAGGCTGTAGTAGAGGCTCGAGTCTCTCTCAGGGGGCTGTCATCTTATCCTCTTAACCTCTTAAACAGAATCAGCAGCCTTCCACACCAGCACCATCAACGAGGCCCGAGGCCGGGCCAGAGGCCGGGTTTGAGGCCGGGCTGGGCTCAGGGTTAACTGTTGGACTCAAGCTGGATCATACTAGACCTCCAGACGCAGGGCTGGGCCGATGGCAGACAACAGGGAGATAACTACATAAACATGTGAGAACACACACTTACACACACATCTAACTAATTGGCAGGACTTCCAACTGACAGATCACTTACTTCTGGCCGCTATAAAATAAGAAATGTGCTGTGATCTCCACACTGAATATCACACAAACAGACTGAATACTTCCCACTCCCACAAGAGCCAGTGAAGCAGGGTGGAGGTGAGGATATGACCGGCATGCTGCCTGGCAGCGAGGACGAAGGGCAGTACTGCCCCCTGTTGGTGAGGAGCTGAACCATCCTGAACGAGGGAAATGCCTCCGATGCTTCCAGTGAATTCACAGTGGGAGCAGTTTGGACTTGGAAGCCGAGAAGGGATTGACAAAATAAATCAAAACAAACAATTATTCAGGGTATGGGCTAAAATTATCCCAGCGGCCATCTGAGATATGCGAGGCTGTGGAATGAGAGAGAGGCAGAAGCCATGGTGGAACAGGGAATGTCAAACACTCCGTCCTCACAAACATGTCTGGATTTTCAGCAGTAGCCTTTTCTTAGCTTTGATTACGGGTGTGAGATTGTAGAGAGTTATGGGGTGCATGTCGGTGAGAGAGGGAGAGTGAAGAGAGAGAGAGGGACAGTGTGCGTGCATGTGCATATCCACCTACAGGGATGAGGGTGTGTCCTGGAGTTCTGTCACCCTCCCAGCAGCACTGCTGAGCCCTCTCCTGTACAGCACCCTAGAACCTGCACCCTAGAACCTGCACCCTAGAACCTGCACCCTAGAATCTGCACCCTAGAACCTGCACCCTAGAACCTGCACCCTAGAACCTGCACCCTAGAATCTGCACCCTAGAACCTGCACCCTAGAACCTGCACCCTAGAACCTGCACCCTAGAACCTGCACCCTAGAACCTGCACCCTAGAACCTGCACCCTAGAACCTGCACCCTAGAACCTGCACCCTAGTACGTGGAGAGAGGACTGGATGACAGAAATAAGATGGTTGGTCACTGGTGCTAGTCCTGTTAACCAGATATTATATGACTTGTTTCTTTTCTGTTTGTTGTTATTTGTCATTAGAACCAATTAAGAATGAACACTTTAATACCAGCTATTGTTCCTTCAGGTTGGGATCTGACTGGCTGTGGACTATGGGCTGAGCAGAGAAGGGAAAACATCATTTGTCTTTGTCTCAGTAAATGTGGTTTCTAAAGAAGGCCACTCCCCAATAACTGAGTTTATCTAGCGCGGAGCAGATCCCTATCTCGCCTCCACGTTCCCCAGAGTCATCAGTTACACAACCTGCAATTACAGAATGATCAGTCAGTTCTTACGATCACCTGGGAAGGTTGGCTAACATCAACACTGCTTCAGCAGAAAACAGGGTCAACGCTTCAACACACAGCTGTCATCACCTGCTAACGAGACAAACAGCACTGATGTTTAACAGTAGATGTTTACGTGTCTGCTATCCCTAACCCTAGCCCGTCACATCCCGGCTGTTTGTACATTTGTTGTTGTGAACAAACCAGGATGAAGAGCAGTAAACAAGCTGAGAGGAAAGAGCCGATTCTAGGGTGTGTTCTGTCTGTTCTGTGTCTACATTACTGGGAACACAAGAGAACTTGACGGTTCTCCTGTTTCCCTCCAAGTTCAACACCACGCTACAGACACAACACTGACAGCTGGGGGGGCAGAGAAGGGGGGTGTAAATAAAACTGTATTTCTATTACCATCATATAAGAACTAGCACAGCAATGATACTCTAGTTCTCACACACACACACATACACTCACCCACACACACTTACACCCACACATTTACGCTCACTGACAGACATGCAAAAAACTTAGACATATATACACAGCTGTAAAGTATGGGCAGCAGATGGAAAAGGATGGAGAGAGAGAGGAGAGAGTGTGGGAGAGAGATAGGGGGAGAGGAAGAGAGAGGAGAGAGTGTGGGAGAGAGAGAAAGAGAGAAGGGGTCACAGAGGATAATAAATGTTTCTGGACAAGTCTAGTTGGCAACCAGCATTCTAGTGACAGGTGCAACATGTTTACCGAACAAACAAGCCACAACAGACGTCAGAAAAAAAGGAAAATGTTGTCTGGAGGTCGGCTGGCCGGCCGGCGAAAATCTGCTTTGTGTGAACGGGTGGGTGGGATGGGTCTGGATGAGGAGGTGTTTCTGGGGGGGGGGGGGGGGCTGTGTGCCCCCCCAGGACCACTAGTGTCTCTCAGAATCTGTCTAATGTTACTCACCCCAAGCATGCAAGGCAGCTCTGGGTGTTGGCTGGGGGGGTCATCCGGGGTCACAGGCGTTTTACAGCGTTTTTTAAGACCCCCTCCACTCAATCGGCCAATCACACTGCTCTTGAGGGGGAATGGGAATTTTGTCCCAGACTTCGGCTGTGCTGAAGGAGTACTTGGGCCTGTCACGCTGGGACTTGGCCCTTTCACTGAGGTTTGATCCACCCTACACACACACACACCCCTCGGGAAAACATCAGTCACATTTTGAGAGGCCTAATCTCGTTCGTTTAAACGTTCTGTTCTTCACGTAAAAAAACACAACCGGATTTTTGTCACAAGCGCTCTCCCTAAGCGTTTAAAAAACCAACCATAACATCGGGGACAAGAGACGTTCAATCTCAGAATAGTTCGGTTATTCTGATATTAATTACACGATTCATGTTTAAAGGACCGTTCCCCCAGTTTGCAGTGTGCTGTTAATGTCAGCCCCTGACAGTCGTCAGTCGAGCTGCCAGTTCATCAGTTAAAAGTTGTTCTAGAAAAAATAATTGGAGTGAAGCTGTACCTGTATTCTATAGCTCCCGGCTACAGCTTATCTTCCCAGAATGGAACGCTCATTAGAAAGCCTTGCGGGTCGTTTATCTTGAGAGTATCTAGTCTTCAACCACGCAGTGGTACAGCCCTGATCGCACAAGTAAAGTTGACAAAGAACAGTTCAAATGATCACTTTAAAAAAATCAACGATAACGCATTTCAGCAAATGTTTTTCATGCGTTCATTTGTTTTATGGCATGAGGATTTGTTTTTGTTGCTGTTGAATGATGTTTATGCACTCAAAGTAGCCAACGAAACCAAATGTTTTGCCATTGAGGATAAAAGGCAAGCAGGTATAACGCCTTCAATGTTTGCATTTCTCTCCTACGCAAAAGCACATTCAAGCACAAGGTGGGAAAATACGTATTTCCTTTTTATATATAAAAAGGAGTATACTCCTTCAAAGTGAACTGACGCCAGCATAATTTATACATTGGCTTGGAGCAAACTGCATACCACAAAGCAGTAAAATACACTTTTACTGTCTGTAAGAAAATGGGTGCATGGGTAATTTTTTTTCTTACGCTTGTAAAAAAAAAAAGATCCTAATTATAATCAATTAACCATTCAAGCCTGACCTTGGAATCAACATGAATCCACAACGTTAAACTATTAAATAATGTTTCACAGATTACGAAATATGTTTTTTTAGTGTGTCGATTACTTAACCTCTGCTCTATTCTGCCCACTCTGAACAAACCTTCATTTTCGTGCCTTCCTGGTTCCCGTGGGCGGGCTTGTCGCCCTCCCCTGCCTCGAGCTGCAGTGATTCCAGGCCCATAAACCATCCACACTTCCACCGCCAGCCAGCTCGCTGTCTCTCCATGGGAACCAAACAGCAATACAACAAGGCCATCTTTGGTCTACTACATCACATTCCTACAGTTGTAGATGTGGACAATATAAACAAACACATTTGTACATATCCCCTTCCATATCTACACCAGGGTACATTATCACCATCTTGATTGAAGTTTAATGGGCTAATAAAAATGTTTTGAGGCAAGACACCAGAAACAGGAGGTTGTGGAACCGTGTTCTGAGCCACTTCTGGAGGACTCTGCTCCACAGCTTCATGTTCCCTCTCATTGGGCTCTGTGTGGCTCTGGTACGAGCTGGATGAGGAGCATGTCTCCAGGACACTGCTTCATCCGGCCAGGATCACACCCCCATCCTCGCTCCTGGGGGGGGGGGGGGGGGGGGGGGGTGTGACTTGGGAGGAGGGGGAGGGAAGGGAGGTTGGGGGTGACTTGGGAGGAGGGGGAGGGAAGGGAGTGACTTGGGAGGAGGGGGAGGGAAGGGAGTGACTTGGGAGGAGGGGGAGGGGGGTGATTTGGGAGGAGGGGGAGGGAAGGGAGTGACTTGGGAGGAGGGAAGGGAGTATGGGGGTGACTTGGGAGGGGGGGGGGGGGGACTTGAGAGGAGGGGGAGGGAGGAGAGGGTGTTAACCCCTTCTGCCCCTGCGGTTAAGAAACACGATCCCTGTGCTTCATAGAGGCACATAGTTCACCTTTCAGACTGAGCCTGCGGCACTGCTGAGGTGAGCACTACTCTGGAGAAGGACGCAAAGCAGCTTAAACTGACGCCGGTGAGACCCTGGCTCAGTGTGTCTGGAAGCTGGGAGGAAAATATTTTCATTGTTGAGCATCCGGTTTATTGTGCACTTGTCAGTCAGAATCCAAAAGAGTTATTTCAAGAGGGAGACAAGAGGCCATCTTGTTTTAAGGGTTCATTAAGAGTGTTTCCAACATAAAAAGCAAATATGATTTTATAACAAACAGCAAACGCACCCCCCTCATCCAATCAAGGAAAAACACACAAGGGTGTTTATCTTTGACTGTGGAGAAGAGCCATGGATTAAATACAAACATGACAAACAGATTGATGGTACACCTACAATTCTGGGGAAATTCCAGGGCCATGCACACTGTAATAATAAACTGCTCACGATAAAACCAAACTGACACATGCACCTCCATGCTCCAGCGAGCGTCTAAGAGCTGGTGTGACAGGGCAGTGCACACACAGGGAGAGTATCCTCCTGCTTACCAAACAGGTCCATTATTACAGCAACGCCAAGACAAACACAAAATGTGGTGAGGTATCGATACATAGGGTCAGCTACATTCCCATGCTTTAATTAAAACAAGAAAATGGGCATTTAAGTAGTTGTATGAGACAAATATATGTTGACAGTGTGGAGGGAACAGTATGGGACATGAATGTTTTATGGAATCCCAGTTAACTTCCCAAGGAGACGACAAAGAATAAGTTACTAAAAGATTTACCATTCTAGAACTTCCAGTGCTTCGGTAAAGCACATTGTAGAACAGAACGGTGAAGCACATTGTAGAACAGAACGGTGAAGCACATTGTAGAACAGAACGGTGAAGCACATTGTAGAACAGAACGGTGAAGCACATTGTAGAACAGAACGGTGAAGCACATTGTAGAACAGAACAGTGAAGCACATCGAGACTCAAGCAAATACACCAAAAGATCCCGAGCAGCAAAATATAAACGTAAGACCAATGTGATTTCTCTAAACAGACTCTTCTCTACATGGCTGTACTTCCTGTGAACATCTTCCTGAGCAGAGATTAAAAGCCGATGTTGCCCCTGGCCAGGCAGTAGCCCAGCTTGTTCTGGTTGCCAATGATGGACATGAGGCCCACAGTGGCGTCAATGAAGAGGGGCTGGTTCAGGACCAGGACCCCATTGGCCTTGCCAGGAACAGGCACCTTGCTGTGGGCCTCACGTGCAGCCTCCGCTAGCTGCTCCCAGAAGCGCTGGACCTGAGGAGGGAGGGAGGGAGAGAGAGAGGGGCGGGAGAGAGAGAGAGAGAGAGGGGCGGGAGAGAGAGGGGCGAGAGAGAGAGGGGCGAGAGAGAGAGAGAGGGGCGGGAGAGAGAGGGGCGAGAGAGAGAGGGGCGAGAGAGAGAGAGAGACAGAGAGAGGATGTGAGAAGGTTAGGGTTACACAGGGAGTAAATACAGCATTCAACCTCAAATCAAGAGGTGGCAGGTTCAAATTCCCCGTTCAGTTTATCAATTTACAAATAAAAATATGTTTCTACAGTATACATATATAAACACCATACTTGAAGGTACATTCATAATTGTTTGATGGACATGCAGTTTATGCACTATCTAACCAACCCTTGAGTCATATGAGTATTTACCCTATACCATCCAGTCTCCACTACGCTACTGGGAGGCAGGTGTGTGTGTGTGTGTGGAATGTGTGGAATGGACCAGGCTCTATGAGATTAGACCCTCCAGTCATCCTAATGACTGGTTACATGATCTGGGAGGGGGACCTCAATAAGATTCCTCACCTGGACAGTGGACCATGTTCAAACTGTTAAACAGTTTGAAGGAGGGTGAGGAGGAGGGAGGGGGGAGAAAGGGACGGAGGTGGAGGTCAGGGTGGGGGTTTAGGAGTAGGGAGGTGGGAGGGAGGGGTCGGAAGTCAAGGGCTCTGTCAGAAACCTCTTTGTTGTGACTCCTAAACTGTCTGCACTCGGCTACACAGGCCCTGCCAGGTATGTTCTTCCTTCTGAGATGTTAGCCTAGCTTAGCATAGCACAGCTCTCCCTCTGAGGTGTCAGCCTAGCTTAGCATAGCACAGCTCTCCCTCTGAGGTGTTAGCCTAGCTTGGTATTGCACAGCTCTGAGTTATTAGCTTAGCACTGCTGCACACGTAGGAGTAGTGGGCCGCCCTCACTAAAACCTGCTTAATCAAGGTTGACTGTGGCTAGTTAGCTTAGCTAGCTAGCTACTGAACGTATTAAATAAAAGGAAGAATATGTCAACACCATTTAACTACTTTGACAGTACGGATTAGTAACCAAACCCTTACCTTCACTGGTTGTTTTTTAATGCCCCTGAAATGTGTGTGTGTGTGCATGTGTGTGTGTGGGGATGTGTGTGTGTGGGGATGTGTGTGTGTGTGCATGTGTGTGTGGGGGGATGTGTGTGTGTGTGCATGTGTGTGTGTGTGCATGTGTGTGTGTGGGGATGTTGAAGGAAATGACTTCTGTTGTTACATCATTAGGTGTTCCAGTGAAGAGGTGTCATCACCTGTGTATTCCATGGAAGTCATTTCTCATACACACTCATAAAGTGGGCTTTGACAGTTACGTCTCACAGCTCGCTTAGCTTTGCTTCACCCTTACAACATATAATTTGCGATTACAACAGTCAAGAAGTGGGGGAGGGTGGGCTGGAAGCTGGAATGCGAAAAAACAAAATCGCGAAAATGCGAAAAGTGCCAAATCCAACTTTATGAGTCAATCTCCTACGTGGGTTAGGAAATACAGGGATGGGCATTTGCTGGAGCCTTCGACAGCAGCTCGAGAGGCGTGCAGCTGTGGTGGTGCAGAGGAGGGCCGTACATGGCAGAGCGCGGCCAGCTTGTCGCTGCTGCCCCTGACAGGGTGGCTGGTGAAGGTGCTGAAGGGGTAGTCTGTGGAGAATGGGTTCCAACGAGAGCTGAAGGAGGGTTCCCTCAGACGGTCCCAGAACACGCGCACGCCGTCTCCCTCCCGCCTGGGGAACACACACAAACACAAGTCATGTTACACAAACACAAGTCATGTTACACAAACACAAGTCATGTTACACAAACATAAAACCCACAAATACATCTTCCATTTTTATGTTTGTTCATGTTTAACTCCAAAATATCTTAATACTCCCCCCCTCCTACTCCGCCCCCACCCCCCATAGGCAGGCTGGTTCTGCACACTGCTCTACTTGACCTTTAACCCCCATGGTAACCCACGGTAACAAAGCTAACATTCTGACAAAATGTCAGTAATCTGATGTTCCTCCAGGGCATAGCGTCATGTTCAGCAGCTCAGGGCTGCTATCTGGCCACAGGGAGAACAGCTTGTTCTGTCTCTCTCTCTCTCTCTCTCTTCTGCCCTTTTCAAATAAATGAATAAATAAATAAATAAATAGGTTTTTAATGAACATCACCTCTGGGCATGTTGTCTCCTCTCAGACTGATGAACCTCAGAAGGCTCATACTTGGATGGCAACGCACACACACACGCACGCACACACACACGGCTCTAGAACCGTGAATATTCTGGAATGATGTTTGTGTAGGCCTCTATCCGTGGAACATCTGACAGAGCACGTCCTGTGATCATCAATCACCTTTTAAGGTCCGATCCCAGATTTGTAAGTGCTGTAATTACAGTATGTCATACCTGCTGATGTTTAATCCCACTGGTGAAGTCAAAGGTTAACACTGACATCACAGGTCAAACCTTCACTAAACTATTCTAATTATGATGTCACATGATGGACAGCTGTGTGTGGTGTCTACAGCTAGAGTACAGCTGTTACAGTAACAGCTGTAACCCACGGTAACACCCTGGATGCTGTAACACCTTACAGTGTCACAGTCAAGCGTCCTACAACAAAACCCCCACATCTACATCTCTAACTCACTATCTCCCCCCCCCCTTTCTCTACATCTCTAACTCACTGTGTATGTCTCTCTCCCCCCCTCTCTACATCTCTAACTCACTGTCTATGTCTCTCTCCCCCCTTCTCTACATCTCTAACTCACTGTGTATGTCTCTCTCCCCCTCTCTACATCTCTAACTCACTGTCTATGTCTCTCTCCCCCCTTCTCTACATTTCTAACTCACTGTATGTCTCTCTCCCCCCTCTCTACATCTCTAACTGTCTATGTCTCTCTCCCCCTCTCTACATCTCTAACTGTCTATGTCTCTCTCCCCCCTCTCTACATCTCTAACTCACTGTCTATGTCTCTCCCTCCCTCTCTACATCTCTAACTCTCAGTCTATATCTCTCTCCCCCCCTCTCTACATCTCTAACTCACTGTATATCTCTCTCCCCACATCTCTAACTCTCAGTCTATATCTCTCTCCCCCTCTCTCTACATCTCTAACTCACTGTCTATGTCTCTCCCTCCCTCTCTACATCTCTAACTCTCAGTCTATATCTCTCTCCCCCCTCTCTACATCTCTAACTCTCAGTCTATATCTCTCTCCCCTCTCTTTACATCTCTAACTCTCAGTCTATATCTCTCTCCCCCCTCTCTACATCTCTAACTCACTGTATATCTCTCTCCCCACATCTCTAACTCTCAGTCTATATCTCTCTCCCCCTCTCTCTACACCTCTAACTCGCTGTCTATATCTCCCCCTACAACTTCAAAAGCAAGCTGTCGTTTTTCTGTGTACGTGTTACCATCACGGGTTATTTTCCATGGTGATTTGCCAGAAGTCCGATTCTGAGAATGTCTCCAGAGTGCAGCAGCAGTGGAACTAGCAGTTCCTCCTGGCTTGTAGCTGCCAGCACTGGAGGAACACTCAGAGCAGGAGCCCTTCCTGCTAAGCCCACATAGATCCCCCAGGGCAAGCATTCTGCTGCTGCCCACCTCCCAGAACCACATAGGAAGCACCACAAACACAGAACATCATGTTTGGATACTGCCTCGCTTTTTCCTTTCTTTCTGTCTTTTTCTTTTTGGACAAATAATGTCACAAAGGGCTTTACCAACATCCACAGTCCCCTTGCTACCGGTTTACACAAGCACCTTCCTCATGACAATGGACCTGAACAGCGAGCTCCTCCCTTAGCACATGTCATGAGGGGGAGGGAGGGAGGGGGAAGAGAGTCTTTACAAGAGCACAAAAGCACAGCCAGGGCTAAAAGACTGATTATATTTCAACCGAGCGAAGGGTGAGAAGGAGGGGGGAATCCTGTGTGCGCTTCTCTTTGTACAAGCAAAGAGCACGGCTATTAACCTGGTATAAATGAGGATATAAAAAAAAGAAAAGCTCTTGAAAATTCCACAGGTAAGCTACCACCACAAGGGACCGGCCCAGACAGGCAGGCTGGGATGGGCTTTCCAGCCAGAGGCCTTGGAAGTCATCCTACTGACACGCCAGCACTGTGGTGGGGTTTGGACTTCAACACCAGCCCCAGGAGTCAAGTGTCCTCAACACAGACACCTCACAGGAGAAAGTGAGGAGAGAGAGAGAGGAGGAGAGAGAAAGTAGGAGTGAGAGAGAGAGAGAGAGAGAGAGGAGAACAGTAAGAGAGGAGGGAGGGTGTGGAGAGAGAGAGATACAGAAAGCAAGACAGTAGAGGGAGAAACCATAGGAGAGGCAGAGAGAGGAGTGAGAGGGAGAAAACTGGAGCAGAGTCAACAGTGCCACATGCTGGGCCCAGGAGGACCCACCCTGTGCTGGACAGGTCATCTGGTTTACATCCTGACCTTCACCAGGGGCACACACACTCACACCTGCACACTCACTCACAAACAAACAAACACACATACACACACACACACACACATCTACACCTAACACACACACAGCATGCGTGCACATGAACATACACACACTGTATTCTTAGCTGAGCTTTAGGGCAAGCGACTAAAAATTCCTTCCCTGCACTCTGAGGGGCTGAAGACTCGTAAGTCAACACACTAGATAAACACGAGGGATGGCTTCAGCTGCCATGGCAAGTGTCCCACATTGTCTCCATGCCAACACACAAATCCCCTGATTGCTCAATAGAGCCTGAAAGTCTCCAAGCCAGTCATCCTGCATGCATCAGCCAGCACTAACCCTCATCCCCTCTCTCATCCAGTGGAATCCATATATGAAAGAGAAGGAAGAACAGGGTGATGATAAAGAAGAAGTGAAATGAGGGAGGGAGGAGGAGAAGAGGGAGGGAGGAGGAGAAGAGGGAGGGAGGAGGAGAAGAGGGAGGAGAGGGAGAAGAGGGAGGGAGGAAGGAGGAGAAGAAGGACAAGAGGGAGGGAGGAGGGAGAACAGGGAGAAGAGGGAGGGAGGAGAAGAGGGAGAAGAGGGAGGGAGGAGAAGAGGGAGGGAGGAGGAGAAGAGGGAGGGAGGAAGGAGAAGAGGAAGAAGAGGGAGGAAGGAGAAGAGGGAGGAGAAGAGGGAGAAGAGGGAGGGAGGAGGAGAAGAAGGAGAAGAGGGAGGGAGGAGGGAGAACAGGGAGAAGAGGGAGGGAGGAGAAGAGGGAGAAGAGGGAGGGAGGAGAAGAGGGAGGGAGGAGGAGAAGAGGGAGGGAGGAAGGAGAAGAGGAAGAAGAGGGAGGAAGGAGAAGAGGGAGGAGAAGAGGGAGAAGAGGGAGGGAGGAGGAGAAGAGGGAGGGAGGAGGAGAAGAGGGAGGAGAAGAGGGAGGGAGGAAGGAGAAGAGGGAGAAGAGGGAGGAGAAGAGGGAGGAGAAGAGGGAGAAGAGGGAGGAGAAGAGGGAGGGAGGAAGGAGAAGAGGGAGGGAGGAAGGGGAGAGACTAGAGTACTAGAAGACACACCCAGAACGATAGAACGAGAGTGAAAGAGAGGACAGGATAGGGTCAGGACACGTATCATGTCTTCACAATCCGTTCCAGTCGTTTCTTAATGTTAGTTTCTTTAACTCCACTTTAGCTGGTAGTAAAACAGACGGCCTGAGGTCTACTGCACACTGAGACATGCAGGAGTGAACCTCTGCCCCCCGGCCCCCCTCCTCCTGACCTCTCCCTGCTCATCTGGCCAGTGAAGGATCCATCCCTCAACACAGCCAGGGTAAAGGAGTCCTGCAGCTGAACAACTACACAGGGCACAGTCTCTCTACTTCAATAGTATCCACTAGTCTTTCTACCTCAATAGTATCCACTAGTCTCTCTACTCTACCTCAATAGTATCCACTAGTCTTTCTACCTCAATAGTATCCACTAGTCTCTCTACCTCACTAGTCTCTAAGCTAGTCTCTCTACCTCAATAGTATCCACTAGTCTCTCAACCTCACTAGTCTCTAAGCTAGTCTCTCTACCTCAATAGTATCCACTAGTCTCTCTACCTCAATAGTATCCACTAGTCTCTCAACCTCACAAGTCTCTAAGCTAGTCTCTCTACCTCAATAGTATCCACTAGTCTCTCTACCTCAATAGTATCCACTAGTGTCTGTACCTCACTAGTCTCTAAGCTAGCCTCTCTACCCTACTAGTCTCTAAACTAGTCTCTAAACTAGCCTCTCTACCCCACTAGTCTCTAAACTAGTCTCTCTACCTCACTAGTCTCTAAGCTAGTTTCTCTACCTCGATATTCTCTAAACTAGCCTCTCTACCTCAATAGTATCCACTAGTCTCTTTACCTCACTAGTCTCTAAAATAGTCTACCTCAATAGTATTCACTAGTCTCTCTACCTCACTAGTCTCTAATCTAGTCTCTCTACCTCACCAGTCTCTAAACTAGTCTCTCAACCTCACCAGTCTCTAAACTAGTCTCTCAACCTCACCAGCCTCTCTACCTCAATAGTATCCACTAGTCTCTCTACCTCACTAGTCTCTCTACCTCACTAGTCTCTCTACCTCACTAGTCTCTCTACCTCACTAGTCTCTAAGATAGTCTGTCTACCTCACTAGCCTCTCTACCTCAATAGTATCCACTAGTCTCTCTACCTCACTAGCCTCTCTACCTCAATAGTATCCACTAGTCTCTCTACCTCACTAGTCTCTAAGATAGTCTCTCTACCTCACTAGTCTCTAAGAAAGTCTCTCTACCTCACTAGTCTCTAAGATAGTCTCTCTACCTCACTAGTCTCTAAGATAGTCTCTCTACCTCACTCTCTCCACTCTATAATCTCTAGTGGAGGTGTTTAGGAAACGAAAGCATGTCAGCAAGCAGTTCTGATGACACCTCAGGAGATTCATGTGTCATAGAGCGCCCTCTGCTGTTTCAAACAACTACTGCAGCTCCCCCCTTCATCTTCCTGGATTATTATAGACAACCTAGCTCCTCTCCTCTCTTCCCTACTAACTCCCGTCTCCTCCTCTCCTACCGCCCCACCTCCCACGGCTACACTAACTAGGGCCAGGGGAAAACAGGAGAACGACCATCTATCATTTTCCAATCTCTACAAACATCTCTCTCCACTCGTGGTGGGGATGCTTTGAATGTTCTCAGTAGGTTGTTTGAGGCAGGAATAAAGCTAGCTGACTGGGGACGAGACGCACAGTAATTACCTTGTCTAGACAGTTTGGAAAGAAGGCACTTCTCCAAAACACATCACCTCTCTCCATCTCCCTCTCTCACTCCCTTTATATCCCTCGCTCTCTCCCCACTATCCCTCTCTACCTCTCTCCATTTTCTCTCTGTCTTCCTTGCTCTCGCTCTCTCTCTTCTCCTTGAAACATAAATGTACTGTATACAAAACTTTGCTCATGAAGGTGTGTCTGGAGAAACTTGAGATAAAAAGCCCCTCTCTGTGTTCCCCTTAAACGCCTGCTCCCCACATCTGACCCACACCGTCAGCTGGTGAGGCTCAGTGTGGTTTCTCTCCCTGCCCTCTGAGGGGACGGGGTCTGTGTGTGTGCTAGCTCAACACTAAGTGGAGCCAGTGGTCCTTCATCAACCTGCCATACCACACACACACACACACACACACACACACGTCCTACACCAGAGGCTTATTGAATTATGAGAGAAACACAGTCACTTGTAAATGATACACGTTAGTTGGTCTGCTGTCACCTGTAACACCTGTGTGCAGGAAATTGTTTGTGATATCTGACTACAGCCTTGTTCCAGTTGTGGAAACAGAGCCAGAGAAAAGATTTTCCAAACGAGCACATCGTGATCTGCTATTGTTTATTACTGTTAACTAAAGAGTCTCTTGTAGAACAGTCCTCCAGTTCTGTCATCTTCAGCCTTGCACCGAAAATGCTGATGATTTCAGCACTCTCTCTCTCTCGCGATGTTACTTAATTAACCGAGAGAGAAGGAGAGAGAGAAGCAGAGAGAGAGAGAAGCAGAGAGAGAGAGAGAAGCAGAGAGAGAAGCAGAGAGAGAGAGAAGCAGAGAGAGAGAGAGAGAGAGAGGAGAGATGGGATGAGGGTCTTTTCTTTTGGGAAGCTGGTTTTATACTGTTGGACTCCAGGGTGATTGTCACTGGCGTTTTATTTATAATTGAATCTAATGCTCTCAGATCAGGCCCCCAGTACAGGCCTGCCTGCTCTGAGTGCTTTATGGAGCGTTACGTTTTATTCATCAAATTAGTTTTCCTTGGATTGGTGTCCCCTGAGCCAGCTTTAAAAGGTTTGGATGAAAGAACTACATTCATTTCTGCCACTAATCAGTTATACTGGAGTGTAGTTCCAGAGCTCTCCTAGTGACAGCTTCACCCTCCCCGCCCGGTAAAAAGCTTTCCTCTCCGCCCTGCCTCATTCCAGCCCAGCCTCTCTCCCTCCACCATGCACAACACCCTCCGCCCTGCCACCAGCAGAGTCTCATTTAATTGTAATAACTGACACCTCCAACAGCTAATACTCCTCGTGTTAATCATTCATGGCGTTATGAAGAATGCATTAGGATGTGGACTGGAAGGCAGGGGGAGGCAAGACTCTGTCGGAGGGTGCTTGGGGAAAAGTTGTGGCAAGGCTTTCCAGGACACACTGCGGTAGCTTAGTGGTTAGAGCATTTAGTATTTGACTACAGAAGTCGCAGGTTCAATTCCCTCTCTGTATATCGCAGGATAAAAGCTGAATAAACATGTCATGCTGGTGGGTGTGTAACAGTGTTTGGGTGTTCAGGGAACTATCACTCATTCTTCTGAACAGGAACTATACCAGATTGATTTACATGACATGATCTAGGCAAAGTAGTTGAGAGAGAATTTACATGTCAAGCCTCCGAGAGGAGGTCAACTTTTAGAGGAGAAAGGAGGAGATGCAGGGCCTTCATGAAGAGGAGGCAGCAGCCTGGCCCAGAGTCCTGGGAGGAGGAGAGGAGAGAAGGGGATGAGAGGAGAGGTGGAGGGGATGAGAGGAGAGGTGGAGAGGACGAGAGGAGAGGTGGAGGGGACGAGAGGAGAGGTGGAGAGGACGAGAGGAGAGGTGGAGAGGACGAGAGAAGGGGATGAGAGGAGAGGTGGAGGGGATGGGAGGAGAGGTTGAGGGGATGGGAGGAGAGGTGGAGGGGACGAGAGAAGGGGATGAGAGGAGAGGTGGAGGGGTGGAGGGGAGAGGTGGAGAGGACGAGAGGAGAGGTGGAGGGGATGAGAGGAGAGGTGGAGGGGACGAGAGAAGGGGATGAGAGGAGAGGTGGAGGGGTGGAGGGGATGAGAGGAAGTGATGAGGGGAGGGGATGTGAGGAGGGGATGAGGGGAGAGGTGGAGGGGTGGAGGGGATGAGGAGGAAGGTGGAGGGGATGAGAGGAGGGGATGAGAGGAGGTGATGAGGGGAGGGGATGGGAGGAGGGGATGAGGGGAGGGGATGTGAGGAGGGGATGAGGGGAGGGGATGAGGGGAGGGGATGAGGGGAGGGGATGAGGGGAGGGGATGAGGGGAGGGGATGAGGGGAGGGGATGAGGGGAGGGGATGAGGGGAGAGGACTCACGAGATGAGGGAGCGGGGTGGGAAGGTGAAGTTTCCGTGGGCGATGCGGTCGACAAAGTTGAGAGGGATCCTCTGGATGGTGTCACAGTTCAGCATGACGAAGTCGTACTTACAGACCAGGAGAGAACTCTCTGTGATCAGCACCAAGCGCTCCTTCTCATTGTTCCAGTGGTCCACCCTGCAGACACACACACACACACACACACTGAGACCCTGACAAGACACACACACACTCCATGATAAGACACACCCAACCTGCAGTGTAAGTGTAAGCAGATTTCGCAGCCTCACAGACAAAACACTAACTTCACACTTTCCAGTCAGCAGAACTGTGGGACAAACACAAACTGTCGCAACGCGTTCTGTTTAACCAGACGGCAGCACTCTGCTACACACACGACAGCAGGAACTGCTTCTGAAATGCTGCTTTGATTCATAAGACGCCCTGGAAAAACAAAATCCCCGTATGGATGCGCTACAGATTCCTTAAATTCAACACCAAGAGCAGCACAAATACACAGAGTTTAGAAATGCACACGGCCCAAAAATGAGCTCTCTTTTCATAAAACCTGTTAAACGAGTCTCTCTTTTTCCTCTATAAAACATGCAGAGGAATGTCTCCGTCTCAGAGGGTGAGAGTGATGGAGCGTTGCCCTGGGCACGGCCTACGGTGGATGAAGACGTTTGTTACCAGCTTGTATATTTTGACATCTTTAAGCGAACTCCGTACGAGGTTATTTTGAGTAAAGACAAAAAGCATGTATAGCCCAGTCACTCAATTATGTACATACTGGAAAAGCTTCCTAATTTCAAGAAATGCCCTTGGCAAAGTTCATCCAATATGCATGCAAGCATCTCTGGGTCCCAAATGTTATATCAACAAGAAGAAAAAACTAAAAAAAGCAGTTGGAAAACTGTGTCACCAAGACATCAGCCAGGCTGAGTCTAAACGACTGCTTGGAACGGAGACCCCAGACCTACACAGTCGCCAAATCCCCTAACACAAGTTTACTGGGTGTAAAACTAAATCATAGGCTGTTTTAAACCCGATTGTCCGTTTCCTTGGAGATGCACATGCATTAAGGACAGCTCTAAGGCACAGACACACGCACACGCACACACACACACGCACACACACGCAGATAACACAAGGAGAGGGTTTCAGAGGCCGCAGTGCAGGCCGCAGATGAAAGGTGTGGACGAGAGGTTGAGTCACCTGCCCGGAGGCCTGGGGTCATGAGGGGGACGCTGGGTTCACATCCCGGGCACACGCAGGTGGGAGGCTGGGGGGGCTGGGAGGCTGGGAGGGCTGACTGAACCCACCCCCCCTCAACATGCAAACCCCCCTGATCTCCCCCTCTATGTCGTGTCACACCAACCCCCCCCCCCCCCCTTCAGGGGGCAGGCTTAGTGCCACGCTGCCAACATCACACCTCACTTTACCAAAGGTTTTCTCCCTCAACTGGGAAGATTCCATTAAGGTTTGTTTTTGAAAACAAACTGAAATCCCAGTTGTGACAGCGTGAAATGAAACTGAAACCACAGTGGTGACAGGATTGTACCAGGAGCTTTGACTGTGTTGTGTTTGGTCTGGAAGGTTTAGGAGGCTGAAGTGGTCTATGTTCTTCAGAGCAGTGGTCTTCAACCCTGGTCCTCAGGGACCCCCTGTCCTGCATGTTTTAGATGTTTCCCTGCGCCAACACACCTGATTCAAATGAATGGTCGTTACAAGGCTTCTGCAGAGCTGGATAACGACCCATTCATTTGAATCAGGTGTGTTGGAGCAGGGAAACATCTAAAACATGCAGGACAGGGGGTCCCTGTGGACCAGGTTGGGAACCACTGTTTTAGATGTTTCCCAGCTCCAACACACCTGACCCAAATGAAAGGGTCATTGTCAGAGCTTGGTAACGACCCAGTCGTTGTGTTGGAAGTGACTGAGCCGTTACCAAGCTCTGACAATGACCCTTTCATTTGGGTCAGGTGTGTGGGATGAGGGAAACATCTAGGGGTCCCTGAGGACCAGGGTTGAAGACCACTGCTTAAGCAGACTACCCTGAACGCTTCCCATCTTCTCCCCTATGCTGTTAAGACAAACCAGCCTGGCCCAGGGTACATAACCCCAGCTGACCTGCTCTGACTTCTCCCTCCCCTTCCTCCCATACTGCTGTCACCAACTATCGCATAAACTTCCTCCTGTTTGCAGCATACGGCTGCTCCCATCGCCACGCTGCGAAGTAGCTGCCACTGTGTCATTGTGTGGAGTGGAGACCGTGCAGAAGAAGGATGTATTATTTATTGTCTCGTGGCCCAGCCCTGTTCCCTGAAAGGCTGGGCCAGTCACATGGTCCTGGAGAAGCAAGCCAGCTTGTTAAATGTCCTCAAGCAGGTTCATTTTGTTGCATGTTCCTTTTCGTTATATCATCTCCTATAACTTTAACTTCTTCACATAAAACAAGGAAATGAGCAAGTCTACAACGACAACTGTTTGAAAGTTTTGTGAGGTCTGGATGACTTGCCCTCGTGTATAGTACACTCCAGAGTATGGTAGCAAACAAAACCGTTAAACAGTAGATGGGTACAAAGCGCTCAGTAAGAACGAACCGGAAGAAAAGGTTGTGATCAGATTTCTTTGAAGCCGATTTCAAGAAGGAACAACAAGTCCCAGCACAGAACCTCTCTCAGAACCTCTCTCTCTCCTTAGATGAACAGAACCTCTCAGAACCTCTCTCTCCTCAAATGAACAGAACCTCTCTCTCTCTCCTCAGATGAACAGAACCTCTCAGAACCTCTCTCTCTCTCCTCAGATGAACAGAACCTCTCAGAACCTCTCTCTCTCTTCTCAGATGAACAGAACCTCTCAGAACCTCTCTCTCTCTTCTCAGATGAACAGAACCTCTCAGAACCTCTCTCTCTCCTTAGATGAACAGAACCTCCCAGAACCTCTCTCTCTCTCTCCTCAGATGAACAGAACCTCTCTCTCTCTCTCTCTCCTCAGATGAACAGAACCTCTCTCTCTCTCCTCAGATGAACAGAACCTCTCAGAACCTCTCTCTCTCCTCAGACGAACAGAAACTCTCTCTCCTCAGACGAACAGAACCTCTCTCTCCTCAGACGAACAGAACCTCTCTCAGAACCTTTCTCTCTGTGCAAGAAGGCACATTACAAATGAAAGGTATTATTGTCATTATTATGATGAACAGTCTTGCTTACTCAGCCAGCAGCCAGGTGCTGAGGACTCTTCCATCCACCTGTTGATCCACCAGGCCCCTGACGTCCTCCACAGCCTGGTCCAGGGTCCCGGGCTGGGGGGAGAGGACACACATCACCAGGGACCAGGGAACCAGGAACCAGAAAACCAGGGAAGCAGGAAAGTAACTTTAGTTAAACATAGGTGGGACATTTTTTTTAAACTGCAATTCTGTCCCTTTACTCTTTACATTTTAAATAATTAATTTGCATACATTAACTCTCAGCTCCAGCAACGCGATACTTCCCCTGGCTCAAATCTCTGGACTCGGGTAGAAGCACGAGAACGTGCTAGATTCAGCTGACAACATTTGCACATGTCCGTGAATTAAAAGACAGATTAATTGATTTAGTTTAGGAGTGTCTGGCTGGCTTGACGGCTGATTAAACACAGTAATATTTACCGTGGGCGGGGAGGCGGACTGAGGGGCAGTTAATCTCTGGGGGTTTTGCGCTGCTACAACTGCCAGAGGTGTAAATAACCGTGACGTTGCGGATCATTATAAAATAATCTCATAAATCTGGCCATTGGACCCAGTGGATTTCTTCTCTACACAATGAGCCTAATTAATTTCAGAATGTAATTAAACGCATCGTTGTGCCTTTATCTTCTCTATATGACAAAATCACAAATAGGAAAATGTGTTTCTTTATACTTTTGAAAATTGATTTGTACTATTTACATTGGATTCATAGGAGTGTTGAGGATGGGCGCAATGCTGACCAAACAGTACTGTCAAAAAACTCGGACACAAAAAACGATAAAACCAGACACAGAAGACTGCTTCTGCAGAACTGTCTGATTGTGTGATTTCTGTGATATGGCGTTGCCATTTTGACCGAATCACATTAATAGCGCAAGGCCCGGGGCCCCGGTAATAAAGAGCGCGAGAGTCATTACCCTCAAGACAAAAAACCTCTTCAGTTTGAACTGGTTCACTGCTGACGTCCACTGATTCTCCTTCGACTGGGCGCTGGGCGGCATGGCGGGTCCCGCGCTCTCGGGAGACTGAAGCGCCGGTGAACTCGGTTCAGCTGCAGCCGGTTGAACGGGAGTGGGAGCGGGGTCAGTTGAGGCGGACCCTGGTGCTTGTTGATCCAGCTCAACGGCCTTGAACGTGTCTTCTTCTGCCTCCGACATCCTTGCCTGTTATCAAGGCAACCACAAGAGCTACTTCGTTTAACCATCACCAGGCAACACTGTAGGCCTGTTTGCCCATGACAGGCTAAAGCGCACCGCGAAGTTTAGTAATTGAATTGCTTCCTACCTAATACTACTTACACTTAGGATATTTAACAGTAGGTCTAGCTAGATTTAGGCGTATTTGAGAGGGATCATTTCATAATAGTGTAGCATATGCAACAAATTGAAAACCTATTTCCTGGACTACTCTGCCTACAATGATTTGGGAGGAACCTGCAACTAGATTGTTTATGTCAAAAACGATCAAGAAGTATCGTTTCTTATAGTTAGGTTGCCCCAAAACGTTTCTATGCTCTAAATTCACGTTTCAAGACGAACTATAGTTGAACCGACACAGGGTTTTCTTCTTACCTGGGGGTTGTTTGCCTTTGGGACTTATAGCCTGATGTCGTTTTCGGTCAAATAAAATGTTTGGTACAGCGGGGGAGACTGGCATGTGGCAGGTGCGCGAGGCATTCTGCTACTTCCTTATTCCGCAGACAAGCCCGTATTTTTTTTTTGGGGGGGGGGGGGGGGGGTGGGGGGGGGGGGGGGGGGGTGGGTTGCGCTAACAAGTCACATCCACTAACTGAAATCCATTGCAATAACCATGTTGAGAAACTAAGTTATGAGAAAGTTAAGAATCGGTGAAATGGTTAGTTGGCATATGGAACTACATCTAGCAGGGACCTAACGCTCTGAAGAATCACCGTAATGGTCTATTTGAATATCTAGCCTCCAGTGTGTAGTCGAATTTCAAGCTACTATGTATTAAGCACCCAAATTGAAAGTTTATCTTTTAAATCTTGACTGATTTACTTCGCCGGTGTTCTACATAATTTCACCGTTAGGCAAGACGGTTGTCTAGGGTTTAGGCCAACTGACACGCTATGACAAATGCATAAACAATGCACCGTAGCTTCACAGAGCTATGCTTGTAAGATAAATATTTTTGCTTCGCTTTTCCCTTTTCATGCTAAAATGTTCCCACTTTGATGTCTCTGCTCGAAATACCAATGTTTCATGCTCATGGGTTTAACTGGACCCATAATATATCAAACAATTAGGTGAGTGGGACGGATAGGATTGTTTGGAGTGAATTATATTCTCTCTCCCGCAATGCCGTGAATAGCTTTCGCTGTAAGCCTCACTCTTCTCCCGGGCTAATCGTTTCTGACACCGCGTGCAAGAGGGCCACCCATTCCCCTGTGCCGTTCTTTGAATGAGCTATTCAAAAGGTTTTCTGGAAGTTTAAAACGAATCTACTTGTAATCCTGAGCCGCCATAGATGCGCTGACAGCTCTGTGAAGAAGCTTTTCAGTGTGGAGGGTTTCTTCTATAGCTACGCCCCCGCAGCAGAGGTCTCAGATGAGTAACATACAGCTTGAACTCCCAGCGGTAGAGAAGCTCTCTCTAAACCTGTCGCACACTCATCTGGTTTAAAGTCAGCTGTCTTGTAATGACATCTCATTACTCGGGAGAAACGGCCAGTCCTAGTTCAATAATTAAATTCCTGGAATACTGACACTAACATATCCTAATAATGGTCAAAGAGGACTGTTAACGATCATTTATTATTAAAAGATCGCCTTGACATAAAGTAGAATGACGCTAAAATAGTTTATAAATATATGTATTAACTGATCAGGACATCATGTTAAAGTAGGTCGTTTTGTGTAAGTTTTTCAACATGACGGGAAATGACAACACTGCATGTTTTTATGCAGAGGCTCTGAACTTACCAGACCTCCAGTCGACACGGGCTTCATCTCATCCAGCGAGGCAAGGATAAGAATAATCTATATCGCTCTATCTGGGCCAAGTGATCAACGCCGCAGAACTGGAATTTACCGGATCAGCCGAGATGTGGATTTGGCTGTGGAAACTTTGCGATTTGAGGCACGAGCAGCCTTGGCACATTTGAACAATCATCTGTAATATACACACTGGACCATTCACCTGCCACCTGTGCTCTAGGATGGGTTTAGACCTAAGACAAATCACATCCTGTCAGCATCAACGCACAACCTGCACATGTGGGTAAACAAACTTAATCTATCTGGATTAACCATGTTATTCCAGGAAATAAAATATTGACCATCATATAGGCT
Source organism: Hypomesus nipponensis (assembly GCF_054491055.1). Classification (NCBI taxonomy): domain Eukaryota; kingdom Metazoa; phylum Chordata; class Actinopteri; order Osmeriformes; family Osmeridae; genus Hypomesus; species Hypomesus nipponensis. Next base: position 865,197 of record NC_140376.1, on the reverse strand, counting down.
CCAGTACAATACAAAAAAACAACACATGACTAACTAGAGCACCACAGTGACCACCACTGTAGTCTGTAGGACCTTCACACACAGCCTGAGTATTTAGGATGTTAGTGATGTATTGTGGACACAAATCCCTATGCTGTACTGTAGTATTGAAGTCATGTAACCCCTTGACAACTCTACACACTCTAACAAGGCCACAGCCAGCTCCTGGCACTGTTACTGGAGGAGAGAGAGAGAGTGTGAGAGTGCAACAGAGATGGAGAGAGAGTGCAAGAGAGAAAGAAAGAAAGAGAGAGATTCAATTATGCCTGTATATTGTGTTTATCCACATCCAGAGCAGCCTGATTTAACTCCCCCAACACAGGCAGGCGGATCAGCCGATGTAACACAGCTCTCATCGACCTCAGGGCAACCACCTCCATGATCTGTGTGTGTTTACACACACAGAGTGCCTATGTGTGTTTATACATGACTGTAAGTGTGTTTACATACAGTAGGAATGTGTGTGTGTGTATTTGTGTGTACATCGGGTTGCTGAGGCGTAGCAACACTGACAGCTTTTTTTTTTCTCCGCTGGGTCCGTGAGTAATGCCCGGGCCGGGGCGGAGGAGATGGGGGAGGGACGGGAGGGTTCATTAACCCAGCTGAAGCTTGATGAGCCGTGATCCTGCTAGCCTCCTACGTCCCCAGGAAGTCGGGCTGCAACTCCTGATGCTGGGGGCTGGAAGAGCTGTGGGCTGGAAGATCTGGGGGCCGGGGGATCTGGAGGATCTGGGGGCTGGGGATCTGGAGGATCTGGGGGCTGGGGGATCTGGGGGCTGGGGGATCTGGGGGCTGGAGGAACTGGGGGGGCTGGAGGGGAGCTGGAGGAAATGGGGGATCTGGGGGCTGGAGGGGAGCTGGGGGCTGGAGGGGCTGGAGGGGAGCTAGGGGCTGGGGGAGATGGGGGATCTGGGGGCTGGAGGGGCTAGGGGATCTGGGGGCTGGAGGGGCTAGGGGATCTGGGGGCTGGAGGTCCAAACATTTTAAGATTCAAATAGATGTAGAGAATTTAGAGATGTCAATAACATCTCCCTCATCACACGGATGTTTCCCAGCGACCGTGAGAGGGTAAGAGTGGTCTCCAGAGTCGACCTCACATCCCTCTGAGAAGAACAGAGATGGTCAAATGTGGTTGGGTAAACAGCAAAAGTATACTTTCTGACCGCAAGCTGACCTCGTTGTTTACAGTCTGGAAGGGAAACTTCCAGGTGATCGCCGCCGACGGTCATCGACAAACGGTTCCACTTGACCTTGACCGCTGTGGTTGGGCGGGGGGAGGGGAGGCCTGTCGACAGGGATCAGACACGGTTCACTGTCGGGGTCGGACGTGGGGTTTCAGGTAAACACGATGCACACCGGACCTAGCAACCGGTAACCATCTCTCTCTGAGGACTTCAATACAACCAGACGTTTTTCTGGAACACCAACTCATCAGACACAAAGGATACAATCGAAGTTTCATCATGAAAAGTCGGAAATAACCTATTGAGGAAGATAGAAGCGCATACCCCCGTTCATCTCTGAGTTTAGCAGATGCTTTTATCATTGGCGATTACGCGGGGGGATCTGAACCGTGATCTGCAGTCCAATGCGCCTTAGCTGAGCTATACCCTCCCTATCAAAATGTCTGTTAAATGGATCTGCTGCACATCAGTGTCTCCTCTCAGGTGACATGCTCACTCCTCAGACTGCTACGCAGTTTTCAGAAGAACAGCAGCTCAGATAATATTAGGATTTATCACAGGTGTTATTACAGGTTACATCATTTATTCTAGGTTTAGGCAGGTCGCTCGGACAAAGTCAAGAGGAGCAGGGCCGAAGACTTCCAAACGTACCAGAACTTCTTACAAATATCAATACATTTGAACTTGATGTTACTTGAGAGAGCCAGAGGCAACTCGCCTCGTCTGGGTGCAGTTCTGAACTTGTCCACTAAGAGGCAGTGTTGCCTCAGTGTCCGTGCTGCCCAGCACAGTTACAACCTGCTCCACTGCAATCAGGCTGCTCTGTTTTCCCTCCACATGCTAAGCACACGTTAAACACATGTCATGAGCTCCATGCATCAGCTGAAAGGCTTTCGCTCGCCGTTCTGCGTCAGATGAGCTGGTTCTGTAGTCTTCAACAGTGAAGTGCTGAACTGTGGACCTTTTATTAATGTAACATGTTCTCCTCCCCTCGCCTCCCCTCCTTCGCTCTCCCCCCACCTCCTCTCCTCTACTCCCCCCACCTCCTCTCCTCTACTCCCCCCACCTCCTCTCCTCTACTCCCCCCACCTCCTCTCCTCTACTCCCCCCACCTCCTCTCCTCTACTCCCCCACCTCCTCTCCCCTCCCTCACGCCAGGGTGACCAACAGGGCACCAGCCTTGTGACCCTCGCAGGAGGACTGACCCGTCAATCAGGTCTCTCGGTAGTCACTTTCCATGAAGATTCAATGCATAGGATGTAGGGCAGACAGACAGACAGACAGACAGACAGACAGGCAGATAGGCACACAGGCAGACAGACAGACAGACAGACAGACAGACAGACAGACAGGCAGGCAGGCAGGCAGACAGACAGACAGACAGACAGACAGACAGACAGACAGACAGACAGACAGACAGACAGACAGGCAGGCAGGCAGGCAGGCAGGCAGGCATCTAAGTGTCCCGGCAGCCCTGCTGTGGATGTGCCCAGGGACTCCCTCACCCTCTAGTGATTTGAAAGCAGTGACCCTCTTTCTCTCCAAGCACCAGATGGTTATGCACACCTGTCCCCAGCGCTGAGAGGACCCCAGCGTGTGTGTGTGTGTGTGTGTGTGTGTGTGTGGGTGTGTGGAGCCCCCCTGGGTAGGAACGTTAACAGTTGAGCTCAACCAAGAGCAGATGCCTGACCTAACAGAGGGTTAAGTGTGAACGCTAGCCCGGGTCAGGGAGGCACAGCCTTCACTACGCATCTGCAGCGCTGGGCGGTGCCTGATTAAACACAGCTCCTCCACACACACACACAGGATCAGGAATACCTCAGAACACCTTGGAACCAAGACCAGACTTCCTGCTGAGAGTGGCTTCACGTGGTTTACCATGAGTGTTAAGGCCAGGGAACAGAGACTGCTGAGTGTGTGTGTGTGTGTGAGAGAGACTGCTGAGTGTGTGAGAGAGACTGCTGTGTGTGTGAGAGACTGCTGTGTGTGTGTGGGAGACTGCTGAGTGTGTGTGAGAGACTGCTGTGTGTGTGTGTGAGACTGCTGTGTGTGAGAGAGACTGCTGTGTGTGAGAGACTGCTGTGTGTGTGAGAGACTGCTGAGTGTGTGTGAGAGACTGCTGTGTGTGTGAGAGACTGCTGTGTGTGTGTGTGAGACTGCTGTGTGTGTGTGAGAGACTGCTGTGTGTGTGTGTGAGAGACTGCTGTGTGTGTGAGAGACTGCTGTGTGTGTGTGAGAGACTGCTGTGTGTGTGTGTGAGAGACTGCTGAGTGTGTGTGAGACTGCTGAGTGTGTGTGAGAGACTGCTGTGTGTGTGTGAGACTGCTGAGTGTGTGTGAGAGACTGCTGTGTGTGTGTGAGACTGCTGTGTGTGTGTGAGACTGTTGAGTGTGTGTTGCGTGTGTTTTCTGCTCTGTCTCTAAATCACGCACCGCCCCGGTGACGGCGTCTCTCCCTCTCCGGTTGTCGGGGGACGGACAGGGAGATAGTCTGGTGATTTATAGGGCGTGATTACCAGAGCTGCACTCATTTACTGCTGCTGTCGCCCTCATTACTGCTGCTGTCGCTTCAGCGAAAGGAGGGCCCGGGTTTCATCCCTTCCTTGTTGGTCTGAACGTTGTGTACGAATACACATGACACCCTCCCCTCCCTCTCACATGCCCTCTCCCCTCCCTTCCCGTCCACCTCCTGTTCAGGGTGAGGTATGACCCGGCTGTCTGGGGAAGAACGGCACCACAGCCTGTAGGGTACCAGGTGGGCTTCATAGCCCAGCACCACAGCCTGTAGGGTACCAGGTGGGCTTCATAGCCCAGCACCACAGCCTGTAGGCTACCAGGTGGGCTTCATAGCCCAGCACCAGAGCACCAGAGCACCAGAGCAGCAGAGCAGCAGAGCAGCAGAGCAGCAGAGCAGCAGAGCAGCAGAGCAGCAGAGCAGCAGAGCAGCAGAGCAGCAGAGCAGCAGAGCAGCAGAGCAGCAGAGCAGCAGGGCTGAGGGCAGCAGGGCTGAGGGCAGCAGAGCAGCAGAGCAGCAGAGCAGCAGGGCTGAGGGCAGCAGGGCTGAGGGCAGCAGAGCAGCAGAGCAGCAGGGCAGCAGGGCAGCAGAGCAGCAGAGCACCAGGGAAGTCACCCTCCCCTCAGCCCTGTCACAGCATCGCCCACGGAGCCACTTCTAACATGGAGGGAGTGTGAAAGAGTTTCTTCTTCTTCTACTGAATGCCAGTCAGAGGGGAGAGAGACCAAGAGAGAGGGCTAATCACAGCTCGGTGGTCGTGTTTACAGCTACAAGGCTACTGACTGATGAAACAGAACCCTCTGTAACACAGGGCCTTACAAACCAGGCATCCCCTCTTCATCAAAGACCAACCAGGAGACACACCCTCCCCCCCTCCCCCCCCTGCAAGAGGGCGTTCAAGTTTCAAACCAGATTAATAGTGGACCGGATTCACCACCGTATTGATTATCTCCATTCCCCCATTCCGTTCTTATTTGTTTCTCGTCCAACGAAGCGCTTCGTATGATGTCTCTGCATGTTGCAGAAGGGGGAACAGTGGCTGCTTAATATAGCCGTGTTGACCCACTTTTCCAACAGGACTCACCAAACTATGTTGAACAACGCAGGACCACATCGACTGAAAACAAACGGTCTTAAACACGTCCCTGCTTGAGTGCTGTTCTGTCCGTCACACAGCCAGTGGGAGACAGAACAGCTCGAATACTTAGTTTTCCATCTCCTCTGAGTTGCCCGGGGTAGGAGCGGTGAGGAGAGCTGGAGAGTATCGAACTGAAAATGTGATTTAAAAACATATTTTTTTTAAACTGCACGTCAAACTTCTACTGAGGCAGACAGTTTGTTGTTGCGCGGGTGACGGTGGAAATTAAAAGTGTTCTGGTGATGAATGAAAGATTGAGCATTAGCCCAACTGTAGGGGTCGATAAACCACTGTAAAGCCCTCAGTGTATCTGTTACCCTGCATCAGTGGACACAATCCTCTGGTGCAGGGTAACAGGGCATATCTGATGATACATAACATTTAGTCATTTAGCAGACGCTCTTATCCAGAGCAACTTACAGTCCCTCTGGATAAGTACAGGGACATTCCCCTCGAGGCAAGTAGGGTGAAGTGCCTTGCCCAAGGACACAACGTCATTTGGCACGGCCAGGAATCGATCTGGCAACCTAGCCCGACTCCCTCACCGTTCAGCCACTTGACACCCAGCACAATGCCCTGCTCAGCTCTGTGTTATTAACTGATGAAAAAATGATGAATGAAAAATTAAAACATTTTTTGTTGTTGTTAGCGGGAGCCAAAAATGGTGTGAAATCCTGGACGACTCGACCCACATGTTTCCAAGAACGGGCGTTTGTACTCTTGTTGTGTGTGTGGGGGGTCATAATAAAAGAGTCTGGGCTCCCATGGCAACTGAAAAACAGTCAACTAAAGACAAACAGGAGGACTGTGAACTTACACCTACGCGCATGCTGAAAAACAGTCTTTCACCGATCCATCAACGCAACCACTCTCTGCAGTCTGGGCAATAACGTCTGGTAGCACAGGGCTGGTAAATAGGTCACGGCTGCAGATAATTGTATTAACTGCGCTGTAAATAGACTTAAGAAACAAACATAGATTGCATAAAATACTGTGATGTTTTGTCAGAATCCGTTTCACACAAATTGGCAGAATCTTTTTAATGCCGTCTACCTCTTTGTCAGTCTTGTTGTCAGCTCAATAACAGCTCGTTTAGACGCAGCAGAATGCTCTTATACGGTGGGTATGGAGGGCAATCATTCTTCAGCAGCCTTCTCTTAAAAGCAAAAAACTAAACATGATCCTCAAAGAATTATGTTTGACGTATAAGAGAACTTTGAACCTTCAACATGACACCAGAAGACGTATCATCCCTGACATCTCCCCATTACGTTTGGAGTGAATCCCAGACCCAAAGCTCTCCTCCAGCACAGAGATAAACACAACTGGGGTACAGGAGGAGTGTGTGAGGAGATGTGACTGGCAGGCGCAGGGTCTAAAACCCAGGCACAACCCGGGTTCAAGAGCCAAGAACAAGCTAGACTACAGTAGGCGGGGCTCAATTCCACACAGAGGTCAGTTTCGGAGGACTGTGGGCTTGGAATCACTTCTGCCCTACAAGCATCAAGTTAAACTCTAATTGATGGATGTTACAGACATATATAGAAATCACACACATTCCTTATGTGAATACATGATTGCACACAGGGAACATGATTAAGAATTCATACACACAAACACACCAGTAACAGACTGGTGTTGTGTTGTGTCTCTAGTGTTGTGTCACTAGTAACAGACTGGTGTTGTGTCTCTAGTAACAGACTGGTGTTGTGTCTCTAGTAACAGACTGGTGTTGTGTCTCTAGTAACAGACTGGTGTTGTGTCTCTAGTAACAGACTGGTGTTGTGTCTCTAGTAACCGACTGGTGTTGTGTCACTAGTAACAGACTGGTGTTGTGTCTCTAGTAACAGACTGGTGTTGTGTATCTGATTTGACTCCCAAACTACGAGTTCAAACTCTAGATAAGAGAAATCCAAACTGTTCAAGCATGTGCGCGTGCAGGGCCAAGGTCCTACCCAGCTTCCAGAAAACACCATCTCCTCCTCATCCCCTCACTCTGAGACTGAAGCCTGTATTTAGAGTGTGTGTATGTGTTTGTGTGTGTAAGTGTGTGAGAGAGAGAGAGAGAGAGAGAGAGAGAGAGAGAGAGAGAGAGAGAGAGAGAGAGAGAGGAGTGGGGGGCAGGGTTAGCGGGTTGGAATGAACACAGTCACGGCAAAATGCAATAACCACATGTTGGTAAATCATTTTTAAGTTCAACTACGATATTAAAGCATTCCAGGATGAACGTTTGGGTCTGCTGTAAATTACTCCGTCTGGGCGAGACAGGAATCCGGGTGGGAGCGCACAGGGAGGTGCAGGGGTCCAAATCTAAGGTCTCCTGAAGCAGCATCCTGACAGTACAGTTGGATGACAAGCTGTTCCGACCCCTTGAGACACGCCACTACTGAGATACGCCACTACGCTCAACTGGAGAGGCAGCGATAAGCTCCCCGCCACGCGCCTCTCTCTCTCTCTCTCTCTCTCTCTCTCCGTCTCCCTCTCTCCCTCCCTCTCTCTCTCTCTCTCTCTCTGTCTCCCTCTCTCTCTCTCTCTCTCTCTCTCTCTCTCTCTCTCTCTCTCTCACACTCAAACACCCTCACCCACACAGCCTGGTGTTGATTTGCAGTTAGGCTTCTCACACAAATACACACATCCAAAACACAGACACATCAACAAACACACACACACACACACACACAACTAAATACACACACAAGCACACATAAGCACTAAAACACAGCAACACACACACACAGGTCTAAGAATCCACCCAGCTTCCAGAGCATCATTACAGTCCTTTGAAGACGTGCATCCTGCTGTGCTGGAGAACTAGGCTCTTTTCCACATCCACAAATCATCAGGATGTCCTAAATTTACCCCAGAGAAAAACACCATGACAGGGGAAAAAACTAAGATCCTTCCCCCAAGAAATTTGGGGCTGGGTGGGAAGGGGGCTGGAGGGTCTGGGGGTCTGGAGGGCCTGGGGAGGAGGGGGCTGGGGGGCCTGGGGAGGAGGGGGGCTGGGGGGCCTGGGGAGGAGGGGGCTGGGGGGCCTGGGGAGGAGGGGGGCTGGGGGGCCTGGAGATACAAGATGAAGACACAGACATTGCGTGTAGGGGAGATGTTTTAAACATGAACTTAATGAGACAGGTAGTGGTGTAAGGAGAGGTGAGCAGGTACTCAGTTCCTGAGAACACTTCAGGATGACTCAACAGGAAGTCCCAGTCAGCTGATTGTTCCGTCACCTTTCAAAGGATGCCATGGATGCCAGGGAGGCGCTTAGCGTCTTAATCAACAGGAACACAGGCAGGAACACAGCAGAAACACAGCAGAAACACAGGCAGGAACACAGGCAGGAACACAGGCAGACACAGGCAGGAACACAGGCAGGAACACAGGCAGAAACACAGGCAGGAACACAGGCAGGAACACAGGCAGAAACACAGGCAGGAACACAGCAGAAACACAGCAGAAACACAGGCAGGAACACAGGCAGGAACACAGGCAGAAACACAGGCAGGAACACAGGCAGGAACACAGGCAGGGACACAGGCAGAAACACAGGCAGAAACACAGGCAGAAACACAGCAGAAACACAGGCAGGAACACAGGCAGGGACACAGCAGAAACACAAACAGAAACACACACAGAAACACACACAGAAACACACAAACCCTCCATTGTTCTCTCTGTTGCTGTTTCCCTGAATCTTCCAACTCTCCCTCCCCCCCCTCCCTCCCCCCACACTCTCCTGCTTAAAGACAGGAGATGAGACGGCTTCGGATTAATCACCTACGTAGAATGAAACCTCCCCCCCCCTCCCTCCCTCCTGACACGGGGGTGTCAGGACATCAGCTCCAGCCTCGTGTCAACACTTCAGCCACACTTTAAACCCAGGGAGGATCTGACAAACACAAACACATTTCAACCCCTGTTCCGTGTCTTCCTCACCCTGCTCAGAGTTCTTCCCTAATTCTTCCTCTTAATTGTTAATGATTTCTTCAAATGCGAGCAGGGCGCGTTGTTCGCCCGCTCGCTCCCCTTTCGCAGGATGTCACATTCCAAGGCGTGGAGGTGGTTCTCTCTCTCTCTCGTCTGCACGGAGACCGGGAGGAAGAGGAGCCGAGGAGCCGTCTGCCGTGCTAACCTGAACCACCTCCTACATCTTCTAATGACTTTGATCATGTAGCTGTGAATCATTTAGCGCTGAGATGGAGAGCAGACGGTGCACGCATGGCCGGCCACAGATGAAGAGGCCAGGCACAAAAACACGGAAACCAAGATTGCCCCCAAGGGAGTTCTATTAAAGTTTAACTGGAACCAGTGTGGAGTGGGTTAGGATTCTCATTAACACACACACATCCACACACACACACACACACATCCACACACACATCCACACACACACACACACACATCCACACACACACACACACACACACACATCCACACACACACACATCCACACACACCGACCCAGTCAAACACTGCGGATGATACAGTTTCGTTCAACAATATCGATAATTTATAAACGTCTGATGGCATCACGAAGGAAGGACTTATCTTGTCTGTATCATGTGTAGAAGTGTTAACACTAAACAACACGCTCCAGACAGGGAGACGGGAGGGAGGCCAAGGCACAGCAGGTAGCAGCGACGCTAGGAGGACACGCGACAAGCTAGCATGGGGCTAGGAGCACACGCTACAAGCTAGCATGGGGCTAGGTTCACACGCTATAAGCTAGCATGAAGCTAGGAGCACACGCTACAAGCTAGCATGGGGCTAGGAGGACACGCTACAAGCTAGCATGGGGGTAGGAGCACACGCTACAAGCTAGCATGGGGCTAGGAGGACACGCTACAAGCTAGCATGGGGCTAAGAGGACATGCTACAAGCTAGCTAAGCTTTAAAAGTCCCTGGGGGTGTGAGTGTGTGAGCGGGATGCATCAGATGATGAATCTATTCATTGTAAACGAGCTGAGGAACACTGAGTACCGTGTCTGCTCTCAGACACACATGACATGGCAGACACACACGCACACACACACACACACTGCACAGGTACACACACGCACACACACACTCTGCACGGGTACACACATGCACGCACACACACACATACACTCTGCACGGGTACACACATGCACACACACACTGCACAGGTACACACATGCACACACTGAGACACAACAATTGTACACTGTACAAGCACTATACACACTATAGAGGTACACACACAGAATATAGGTTTGCGTACATCTCCAAACAAGCACACCAGAGGAAAGTAATTAAGTTCTCCTACCCATCATCATCACCAGTAAATGATGTCAAACGCGATTGTTCACCCATCAAGAGGTTGAAGACACACTTGCGCATGAATAGGAAAATAACACCCCTGGGTAGCAATTTAAAGACACCACTTAAAACAACGTCTTACACAGACCTTCTTGTCAATACGAGGTGGTCAATGAACAAGACGTTGCTAGGGAACTGTTGCCGTAGGACCAAGATGGAAGATTATGGAAAAAGTATAGGTGTTTGTCTGTAAAGAGCGAAGGGTCAACGCTCGACAAATGCTGAGTGCTACGGTCTCTAGGGGAAACAGGTCTCTAGGGTAAACAGGTCTCTAGGGGAAACAGGTCTCTAGGGGAAACAGGTCTCTGGGGTAAACAGGTCTCTAGGGTAAACAGGTCTCTAGGGGAAACAGGTCTCTAGGGTAAACAGGTCTCTAGGGTAAACAGGTCTCTAGGGTAAACAGGTCTCTAGGGTAAACAGGTCTCTAGGGTAAACAGGTCTCTGGGGTAAACAGGTCTCTAGGGTAAACAGGTCTCTAGGGTAAACAGGTCTCTAGGGTAAACAGGTCTCTGGGGTAAACAGGTCTCTAGGGTAAACAGGCTTGGCCAGTGAGAGGGACTAGGACTGTTGACTGCGACACGCCAGATTAGCGCTGATGTTTAGTATCGGGTGATTACTGCCTAGAACATGGGCCTCGCATCCCCAACTTTCCTAGACCTCATACCTCGCAGCGTTGGCATGGAGACCCATCGCCACGAACATCAAAGCCCATGGCAACAATAAAACCAAGGTGCTTTTCTTCAACTCATTCCACGATGATTTAATTTTAGAGCCAAAGCACATCGTTGAGAGGAAGCCATGTTCCAGAAGCTGTTATTAAACCTGCTTTTAGTCCCAGAGGAAGCTGGCTGACTCACCCCTGGGGGAGGGAGGGAGGGAGGGAGGGAGGGAGGGAGGGAGGGAGGGAGGGAGGGAGGGAGGGAGGGAGGGAGGGAGGGAGGGAGGGAGGGAGGGAGGGAGGGAGGGAGGGAGGGAGGGAGGGAGGGGGAAGTTGGTTGCTACCTAGAGAAGAGCAGATCAACATGTGCCGTACCTTGGAGGTACTGGGATTGGTGTTTGATGGTCTGGGTAGCACTGGTCAGATTTCAGACCGTAACTAACACGTCCCATCGCAAAGCTTGGCCTTGAATACAACAACAAACATACACCCCAAATATCTCAAAGAAGGAGCGTCATAGAAGTACATGAAAAACATTTGTCTAGAGAGGTGTCAGGCAGTGTGTTGACCTCCGTACGCCGGGCTGGAGAGAGGAGGCGTGTCAGCAGGAAGACTTCCCAGGACGAGCGGAAATGAAAGGAAAACAGAATTGGAGATGGAGGAGTGAAACGGCTGGTGATTACAAACTCAACCGCTCCGCATTCCGCCCCGAGGGGGGAACACCGGCGTAGGACGATTGCCGTGTAGGATAACCGTCGTCTAGGAGACCCGGGGGGCGGCTGATTGGCCGCGCCCTCCCCTGATGGAGTCAGTTCCCCTTCCAGCTGGACAAATGCGCAAGGTTGCTGAGAGATAACAAAATGTCTTCATTTCACAACAAACAACTGGAGTCCCAGGGCTTCTTAACCAGGCTGCAGAACTAGGTTTTCCTCTCTTCTGCTGCCTGATAAGAAAAACCGGATCAACTGTCGACCTACCGCCTCCTAACTCATCTGTCAACATTTCTCTGTCTGATGTACACATGTCAGTTTGCTCTAAAATAACATTACAGCAGTTATGTGTGTAAATATTACCTACAGCTGATGTGTATAAATTACATCACAGTATATATCTAAACAGCGTGACCTTTCCAGTGACCTCAGCTAGCTGTAAGGAGCTGCTAATTCTACCAAGGAACCATCCGGTCAAAATCCAGTAGCTCAGTTAACCAGCCACAACCACAAGCCTGGGGCACCACTGGCTCAGCTTGAATTTGACTCCATGCTGCTTGTATCTCGCAGTAGAGAAAACTGGAGAAAACAAGCCCATGCTTTTTCAACTTAAAAGAACAAAGAACACTGATTTATTATGTCCTCCTAAAATACGCCTTTGTATAATAGCTTAAAAATGCTCTGAGCTGCTATAGGTATAAAAAGAAATTGGGGGAAATTCCTGGATTCTATAAATAAATGTGTTTTTATGAGAGCAGATGAGAGAGGTAGTCTAACACAGAATAAGGGAACGATCTGAAAACCTGTGGCCAGGTGCCACCACCAGATGTTCACCTTCTGAGCCACAATCCTGGTTCTTGGTTTTTGCAAAACAAGAAATCGAGAGAGACTTTGGCAGTTCGCTGGGGAATTTAAAAGCTTAGCTTGGGATGAGAGGGCTGAATCGTACATCATCACAGGAATCAAATGTCCCAAAACACTGAGGTCACCCTGGAGCGGAGACACACTGAGGTCACCCTGGAGCAGAGACACACTGAGGTCACCCTGGAGCGGAGACCAGGGGAGATCAGGCAGGGTTTCCCGCAGCACTTTACAGTTAAGGCGGCCGCCTAAGCAACACACGCCTGCCGCCTTAACTAGGTTGTAAAGAAAAACGAAGAAAAAAAAATAGCGATAGCAATATCCCCCCCCCCCCTTTTCTGCAGGAAACCCTGCCAGGGGAGACCTGGGGAGACCTGGGGAGACCAGGGCAGACCTGGGGAGACCTGGGGAGACCAGGGGAGACCTGGGGAGATCTGGGGAGACCTGGAGAGACCAGGGGAGACCTGGAGAGACCTGGGGAGACCTGGAGAGACCAGGGGAGACCTGGAGAGACCTGGGGAGACCAGGGGAGACCTGGAGAGACCTGGAGAGACCTGGGGAGACCTGGAGAGACCTGGGGAGACCTGGGGAGACCTGGAGAGACCAGGGGAGACCTGGAGAGACCAGGGGAGACCAGGGGAGACCAGGGGAGACCTGGGGAGACCAGGGGAGACCTGGGGAGACCTGGGGAGACCAGGGGAGACCTGGGGAGATCTGGGGAGACCTGAAGAGACCAGGGGAGACCTGGAGAGACCTGGGGAGACCAGGGGAGACCAGTTGAGACCTGGGGAGACCTGGAGAGACCAGGGGAGACCTGGAGAGACCAGGGGAGACCTGGAGAGACCTGGAGAGACCAGCTGAGACCAGCTGAGACCAGCTGAGACCAGCTGAGACCAGCGGAGACCTGGGGAGACATGGAGAGACCAGCTGAGACCAGCTGAGACCTGGGGAGTCCTGGGGAGACCAGCTGAGACCAGGGGAGACCAGCTGAGACCAGGGGAGACCTGGGGAGGCCTGAGCGGTGTGTTTTCATACGATTGAATGTTTAATAACTTATAATACAACAAGGAGAATAATGCTTACAACTAGTTAATTTAAAAAACACCTGACTCATTCCAATTCAGATTAAATATATATTTGTGTGAGTTCCCTCAGACATGACATTTAAAGTGACTTACTGAATCAAATATAACTATTCCTATTCCTATACCTTGCAGTAATAAACATGATTTCTATTGCAAGCCCCTCTTAATCCACCTGAGATTCCTCTCTCGACACAACCTGCAACATTCCACGCTTTATTTACAAATGTCACACTGGTAATCCCTGAAATCCCTCGAAATCCCCTTAATCAGGGCTAGGTAATCCTGAACAGAATACTCTGTCAAACTGCCACAAGCTTCCCTGCACCCTCAGTGACCCTGAGACTCAGGAGACCTGTGCTCATATAACTCAATCAAACTGTCACATCACCTCAAGTAACACCCTCTTAACATCACAACATCAGACAATGGTTAGAACATTTGGGGGGCGGGGTCTCATAGAGACACTCATTACAGAAGATCATGTGACTTTCGAGGATTAACGCAATACATGACCAGTGATAAATAATGTATTCATTTAGTAGATGCTTTCATCAAAAGCGACAGCATGCGGGGAGGGGATTTGAACCTGCAACCTATTGATCTGCAGTTAAGAGGTCTAACCACTGAGCTGAACATTTTACTATCCCCTTCTGAACAAAGACATGGAACCATAAACCTTGCTCTCTACCTGGAAACACATCACAAGGTCTATTATACAGAAACATGGAGTGGATTTAAACCTGTTGTTTAAATCCACTCCATCTAAACCTGTTGTTTAAATCCACTCCATCTACTCCACTCCATCTACTCTACTGCTCCCATGGTACCAATAAATACATTCTGTACAAAGACCTGATATGAGGGCTCTCCACCCTCATCTTAGCCAATTACTGTAGCCAACCATAACATACACAACCACCTAGTTTAAATTCAGCATTTGGAGAACAGGTCATGAGGTCACAGGTTCCGGTGTGGTGTTTTTGCCCTGTGTGAACCTCAACCCTGTTTGAGGTGGAGGTGTGTATGTGAGAGTTCTTTCTCTGCTTATGGAAGCTGAGGAAAGGGAGGGGCATCCAGCGTCTCAGAGCAAAACAGCAATCTAAACTGGATGGGGGGAGGGGAGTTAGACAAGTTTGATCTGAATAATTTATCACTGATGTTTCGACTGCCTTTGTTCTGCATCCAAAGGATCTGTGTTTCAAGCTTTTATAGCGTTTGTGGCTGGACTTATTATGCGTGATCAAATAATTCTCAGTCCAGGGATTTTAAAAGCAGGATTCTTTCCTACTTTTTCTTTAGTAATGTAAGTTATCAAGGCCACATGGGCCCTCTCTCCTTCCTCTCTACCACTTCTGATTTTAATATTACAAATATATCTCTGTCTTGGGTATATAAATGACTTACGCTTTCAACAAAGTTCTTCAATTATTCATTGCTTTAAACATTTATTTTGCACACAAAAAATCCATTATCAAAGCTAACAGTCCACACACGGTCCTGACGGATCCAGTCAAGTCTTCCTGACGTTGTCAACAGCAACTGTCAGAGACTGTTGAATGTTTTCCTTGAATGCAGGATGAACTACAGTAGATGGAGACATATCAGTCCCATCAGACCAGACTGTGTCCTGTACCAGATAATTCAACCAATTTATTTTTAATTCCTTTCAATTTGATTCATTAATCCGGAAGTGGACAGTTACTACTGTACTAACCTAGATGCACACTGATGGTTTTGGTCAGAGCCAAGCTTAAATAGCTAGGCTACTGTACCCAAGGAAAATGATTAGCTGTCAGCCAACTATTAAGATGCTCATTAGCACATAACCTACAGCATATAGCGTTATATAACCTATATAGCTAGTTAGGCAGCTGGCTAACTGTGCTAACTAATTAGCCTTGTCGGCTAGCTAGCAGTTTATAACTAACTAGGACCAGGACAACAGCCACTTCAGACAGTCCAACCGTAACCATTGTTCGTGGGAACAAGATAGCAACGATTTTATTTTGACACTGAGACACAGCTTTGTTTATGCGGTGCGGAAAACTTACCGGTAACTCTTGCCTCCTGCAGTCATGTCATGTCGCTCTTCTGCCGGGCCTGTTTTGAGCAACGCCATCTTTGTTGTCGGTTTGGTATAGCAGCTAGCTCCGTGTTGATATCGTTGTCAGACCCTCTTCTGCGCTTTAAGTAAAACTGTGCGCTTTGTGTTTTTTGCTTTACTGCCAATTTGTGCAACAGATTAGGTACTGGTAGCTAGATGATAACTAACATTGTGTGGTGAAACTAATGTCAACAGAGATCAGGTACTGTATTACAAGGCACCGGCGGGAAAGACAATGCGTGATACCGCTCGTGATAGGATCATGTTATCTTAACTGCTCTCCGCGTTTAAAAACCAATCACACACAATGAATCACTGGAAAATAACATTTGAACAAGGCTTTCCGACTATCTCTAATAACATTTATATTTTTTTAGTGGGTATACAGTAAGTCAGTTAGGCCTATAGCCTATGACACTATCCGGTAACAACACATAAGATATTCATCCCAGACACGTCCTCCTCACAATCAGCGGGATCTCCTCATCAGTGTGAGAAAAGAGCGAGTTCCCAGCAGGACCATGAAGTTTGTATTCAACCCTATGGTGATCCCCTCCCTGCACCGAGGTCACGAGGTGACGACTCAGAGGGCCGCGTTAAACCATGAGAACCGCCTTACCTCCCCGTGTCTCCCCGCTGCTCAGGAGACGCACCTTCTGGTAAAGACAGTGGCTTTAGCTGGATCTGACAGTCAGCGCTCCGTTGCATATAAATCAGCCAACGCACTCGCAAACTTCAAGGTTCGGCAGTTGATTTGACAGTTTGACATAGGCCTAAGTGTAGTTTTCGTTTCATGAGGAGGTGTTCCAACTGACATTGAACAGGAAAACCTTCTTTAGACAAGGACGCGAATGAATGAGATAGGCGAGTGGATTGAGTGAAAACGGCAGCTTTCAGGAAAATATAGCCTGGTTATTATAGGCCTTACTGAATGGCGCACACTTCAGCGGTTCCTTGGCTTACAGCAAGCAAGCAAGTTAGCCTAGGACGTTGTTTTTGGAAGACACTCGGGTGTTTCATTATTGATTTGAGAGATAGACTTCCTGAAGGACCAGACAAGCCCTTGGCCCTGTTTTCAGTTAAACTCGCTCTCACACACGCACTCGCATGCCAATATTAAAACAATTGACATTAATTTAGCCTATCAATAATCTCGGCCTACTGTAGGCCTAGTCTAGGCCTATAAGTGGCTATACTAAGTGTTCAAGGTGCTTTGTCTGAATAGTGTGACTTTTGGGTAGAGATTAGGGATGCAAAAGTTGGTCCAGTTCGGTAGGCTATACCAAATTATAGCTTGCTATAGGCCTATCACTGTTTTTTTTTATGATAAGAGTTCATTGAAACGTTGTGTGGTGGAGTATACCAGAGTAAGTGTCTGTCCTAGAAGGTCAACGTGATTCAGCATGACTCTGCTGTACCCTGCAGCCCAGACAACACAACCCTGTCAGTCAGTCAGAATAAACACCATCATTCCTCAGTCTGTGCAACCATCGTTTTGCGATCAGATAATCTTAATCGCTTTGGATAGCCTATGGTTTGATGTTTCTTTCGTTTTAACACTTTCATCTTTCATTTTATGAACTGTGACTGTCAGATGGAGAGTCCTTGCAAAACACATTATATATATAAAACAATACAACAGAATCACACATCAATGTATTTCTCGAGTTTAAAAATATTTTATTTCTCTTCTACAATTCTTTTCGGGCTGAATGTCAGTGTGGTGAGCAGAGGTTGTTAATAGGTCGAGAGCGAGCTGGAGCCGCGCCGTTTCCTGTCTGCACTGTCCCGGCGCACGCGGGGAGGCTGACGGTGGCGGATGTGACTCATCACCCCGGGCGGCGCGTGATCCTGAGCGCCTCTGACAGGAATCTTCCGTCTCTGCTTCCGTGTTGTGACATTTCCTTGAGTCTCTTTGCATGCTACCCAAAACAAGCATGCCCCCTCGCAGCCCCGCGCTGACACCAACCTCAGCATCCACGCGAGCCCACGGCTGACCCCGGCTGCCGCTTGGGGAAAACTCGTACAGTAGATTACACTTAGCCCGGCCCCGGGACAAGACTGCTACTCAACGGCGGTCCTGTAATCATTAATGATACATTAGCTTGTTATCCAGGCATTTAGAGACAAGAAATGGTTCATGTGGCTTTCATGTAAGCCAAGCCACTTGACTCCCCGCATGTTTGACATGCAAAGGCAGGAACATGGGTCTAGGATCCATGCTCTGAATTACTGTATAGAAAAGCCCATCATTCCGAGACAGCAAATGAATCATTCCCTACATCGCTGATGCTGAATGACGTGGAAGGACAGTGTATCCGTGTTATTCACAAGGAACAGAAAACAACTGGAGGTTAAACTTCCGCTCTCCCCACTTTTCAGTTTCTATCTAGGCAACTCTGACTAACTGCTTACATCACTACCCTCGGAGGACGCAGGGACGCGCAAAAAATCAATGCTCTAGATGCGAATGCGCAGTGAGGCTTCACTTCATAGCCGTTATCGCCGTTAGCTTGGAGCGCTGCAACGGCGACCCACATTGTAATGTTATGTAAATATGACCGTATGACAGCTTCATTTAAAGTGGAGCGCGGGGACGCGCGCAGTATTACTGTTATGCATGATAGCGGCAACATTCCGCTCCCTCGTTGCTCATGCGCTTCCTGGTAAATAATTTAGGACGTAATTCGGAGTATTAGGACGAGGCATTCACAAATGCCAAGCAAGCCCCCGGAGTCTTTACACTGGAATTTGTAAACTCAAAGGAAGAAACTGGAAGGTGCATCGTGCAGGCTGCTAGGGCCATCACTCATCAATTTGTTTGTAAACAGCAGATTTATGTGCAGTAAAGCAAGTCCTCGGCTGAACTGCTGGAGGGGAAAACACACAGACACACACACTCTCTCAGACACACACACTCTCTCAGACACAGAGGCACATAAGGAGGCAGCTTTCCCAAACACCAAATTGAAAATTGCGAGAGCTCTGGGTTTTACAGTTCCCAGTGGTAAAGTTACATGTGGAGTCACAACATTTTCCAATAGTGTAATAGTAAATCTGTTAAAGATGTGATCTGCTTTGGGCACAGCTGGCTGGCTGAATGTTGCCACAAAGCCCGACAACATCGGGCAACAGCGTCCTCACACTCGGCACATTAGCAAGAGCGTTGTCTCAGAGCGGGCTGGTACGTTTATGGGAATGCTTGAACAACATTGCAGCAGGGCCTAATAAGACAGCTCAGTGGTTAAAGCATTTGACTACTTATCAAGAGTTTCCAGGTTCCAATCTCCCTGTATATTGTTTTTGGAAAAAATGATAAATGGTAGAAGAAAATTCCGGAAGACTGGTCGTTATTATTGATGATAACAGACTTACAGAGAACATGAACCTAGATGTTTGTAGAAATGAATTTTAATGTCTACAAACACAGTCCAGTCTTCCTCCTCTGAAGAGTAAACATGTGGGTCAGGCCTGTTCTGTCTCTTAATTAACCTGATTCAATTATACATACAACATTTTATCCAGCGGTATCACTTCACCCTCTTTTACATTTAGGATTGCTGTTTCAATTTAGCAATCTGCGGAGGGGATATAAAATGCCAGTGACTTACTGCCAAGCTGAAGAGCACAGGCGATGACAAATGGAAAGGATTAAATCAAGCGAGTCTTGGAAGGCGACAGTAAAAATGGACTTTCAGGAGACCCTTAAATTATTCCAACAACTCCATCAGCCTCATTCCAGCAGTGCACATCCCTCACAGGCGAGAGCTCTGTCCTCACGGGAGCTGAACTTCAGGCTGGTTGCTGACTGTCACTGAGATGGGCCTGTCTTAGACCTCGGATGAATAAACAGTCTGAATGTTCAAGCTGTTGAAATGAACGCCACAAGGGTCACATGAGGAGCAGGAGGGGGGCAGGCAGGTAGGGCAGGTGAGAGACAGGTAGCGTGGGTGAGAGGCAGGTAGGGCAGGTGAGAGACAGGTAGCGTGGGTGAGAGGCAGGTAGGGCAGGTGAGAGACAGGTAGCGTGGGTGAGAGGCAGGTAGGGCAGGTGAGAGACAGGTAGCGTGGGTGAGAGGCAGGTAGGGCAGGTGAGAGACAGGTAGCGTGGGTGAGAGGCAGGTAGGGCAGGTGAGAGACAGGTAGCGTGGGTGAGAGGCAGGTAGGGCAGGTGAGAGACAGGTAGCGTGGGTGAGAGGCAGGTAGGGCAGGTGAGAGACAGGTAGCGTGGGTGAGAGACAGGTAGGGTAGGTGAGACAGGTAGTAGGAGATTCTGAGCAGGTAAAAAGCTGTCGTCATCCTGCCAGGGGGAGTTAAGCAGAGAAGCTCATTAACAGGGAGAGCTGCCTGTGTTAACACAGTCAGTGTTGACACAGCAGACCAGAGGGCTCGTCTCGTACACCAGTCAGAGAGGGAAGAGGCCTCCAGAGAGACAGACCTCCCTGTGAAGACAGACTCTTACTGTCTCTGTACAGTGGTGATTCAAACATCAGAACCTCTGTACAGTGGTGATTCAAACCTCAGAACCTCTGTACAGTGGTGATTCAAACATCAGAACCTCTGTACAGTGGTGATTCAAACATCAGAACCTCTGTACAGTGGTGATTCAAACATCAGAACCTCTGTACAGTGGTGATTCAAACCTCAGTACCTCTGTACAGTGGTGATTCAAACATCAGAACCTCTGTACAGTGGTGATTCAAACATCAGAACCTCTGTACAGTGGTGATTCAAACCTCAGTACCTCTGTACAGTGGTGATTCAAACATCAGAACCTCTGTACAGTGGTGATTCAAACATCAGAACCTCTGTACAGTGGTGATTCAAACCTCAGAACCTCTGTACAGTGGTGATTCAAACCTCAGAACCTCTGTACAGTGGTGATTCAAACCTCAGAACCTCTGTACAGTGGTGATTCAAACATCAGAACCTCTGTACAGTGGTGATTCAAACATCAGAACCTCTGTACAGTGGTGATTCAAACCTCAGAACCTCCAACACAGTCTGCTGAGACGAGAAGATGGTCCTATGTAAACAATTACACAGAAAAAACATGTGCTGTTGCAAAGCTTTTATTGATAAAGAGAAACATGAACAGTCATATACCTCCTGCCAGAGAAAACCAGGGGCCGTGAGAAGGCGTGGTGAGCAGCCAATGAGCTGTGGCGTTGCATTTCATACGGCGATCGTGTTTTTGTTACATCACTTCTGAGTGGCTAAACAGAGTTTCTGTTCTCGTACGGAATGATATTGTGGGATGTTTGAACTTCCTGTTTTAGGTTTCACAAGACGTCCTAGATGGACACTTCACACACGGGGGTAAAGGGTCGCCTCTTCCAGGGGGTGTTGTTGCTAAGGCAACAGCGATTTCTGTCCACTTTGGTAAAGCCAGTGAATGAATCAGTACTGGTGAGAATCAGGGTGTACCTTCTGGAATGTTAACATCTGTCAACTCCACTGTGAGGCAGAGCTGGTCACTGAGACCTCTGGTTACCTAAGACGCTTAACACGTGTGGGTGAAGATTAGATCTGGATGACAATACTACTTCCATAACTGCTATCCGTTAGTGAGGAGTGCACTGCCTCTGTAAACATGTCAGGAGGGGCGATAGTGTTGAACAGATGAGCTATCCTCCCCAAAGAGGATTACATGTGGTTCTAGGTATTACATGTCTTTCTGTGTGGCAGTGTACTGTCTTTAACCACACAATAAACATGGATTTATCTCCCTCAGGAAACTCCTGGATAACAGCAGACAGGCAGACTGGATCACAATGCTGTATCGGCTCGTCTGCCCACACAAGGTACACTGTCAGACAATGGAAAGACACGTTCTCTCTTAACACCCGTGGGTTTCGCACACAACAAAAAACGTCAGCCTTCCGGAGTTCCCCAGATCGTAACGGGCGTCTACAGGCTTTTCTAACTCGAAACAAAGTGTTGTGAAATGTAGATTTTTTTGATCATTGTAAAGTTCTGATAACATCAAAGCTCTCACTATGACAGGGCTTCACCACAGTCGAGGCCGCGGCCCAGCCTCTCTCTGGGAGGTCGTCAGAGTAAACACGTTTAGGGATCCCACATTAGAGGCTGTGTGGCCTCGGTGCTCCTTAGTACCACAGAGAGAAGGAACCTTCTGGTGTCCAGGGACACTCCTTCTTCCTTGTTGACTGAACATGACAGGCACATCATAAAACCATACCAGACAAGTCAACACCACAGAAGATCTAAAGATGACCACTTACTGATTCACATACACAGGCCCACAGTATGATTAGCCACAGTAGGATAACTGCTATGACAAAAGGTTTTCATGAAAAAAAAGAATGTTTGAATCTGTACAGTTTAAATATTTTCCTTAATAGTAACATTTCTGCATATCTAAATCAATAAAGTGTCAATGTCAATGTCAATCTATTGTAAAAAATTGCATACTGATGTTCATCATTTCCTTAATAGATTCTGAAATCTAGCCATAATCAATTGTTTACAGTACAGCTAATAAGGCACTATTCACTGATAAAAGCTAAAGTGATACATCAAGAGATATTAAATCATCAGAAAAACACATGAAACAGATTGTGATTATGCATATACTCTCAGATTTTACAACACACCAATGAATCAGTTTGTAGTTATGTTTTCGAGTTCTTCTTAATATGCCAGTCGCCGCCCCCCCCCCCCCCCACTAGTTTGTACCAATGTAGCCTGGAGCCTATTACTTTTATGGGCTCATTTGACAAATGTATTAAATCTTTATCTTACTGAATGACTCGATTGATTGTCTTCACTCAGTGAAACCTGCAGCATTTCTGACTTAGGGGGCGAGTAGAAGGGACATTCATAAAGTGTGTGTGTGGTGTGTGTGGAGATCTGTGGAGTTGTGTGTGAGGTGTGTGTGAGGTGTGTGTGAGGTGTGTGTGAGGTGTGTGTGAGGTGTGTGTGGAGGTGTGTGCGAGGTGTGTGCGAGGTGTGTGTGAGGTGTGTGTGAGGTGTGTGTGAGGTGTGTGTGAGGTGTGTGAGGTGTGTGTGAGGTGTGTGAGGTGTGTTGCTCCTGAGGGCTGGGGGGAATGTGGAGGTCCAGCACAGATGTGAACAGCTGCCTACAGGACATACTGTGGAGTCTTGTCATCATCCTATTATTGCCCTATCCCTGTCCTAACCTATCCCTGTCCTAACCTATCCCTGTCCTAACCTATCCCTGTCCTAACCTATCCCTGTCCTAACCCTGTAGTATTCCTGTACCATTGTCCTAACCTGACCCTGGCCTAACCCTGTCCTATCCCTGTACCATCCTTGTCCTAACCTATCCCTGTCCTAACCATTTCCATCTCCTATTATTTCCTGGTCCTAACATTGACCACTACAAAGGCCATGCACAATAACGTTGGAATGCTTGTTGCATGAGCAGGTGTGGCAGTACAGGTGTAGCTGGAAACACACCTTGCAAGAGCAGGTGCGTACACAGCTTCAACTCTTTGGTGATTCACATTACAAACCTCTGAAAAGCCACTTCAGTGTGTGTCAAAAAACAGACCTGCTTTGAATACAAGGAGTCTCTGCTGTACTGAGCAGCAGCCCAGAGAAGCAGTGGAACAGGGAGCGCTGTGTCAGCTAACGTTTACTGAGAGGAAATAAACCAGGAGAAGGTGATCTACGACTGGCTGCTGTGTGTGTTGGCCCTACACCTCCCACGCCCGAGGACCTTGAGACAGAGAACACGACTAAGCATGTCGTTTTAGACTGTGTGTCTGTGTGCTTGGCAGTGTGTGTCTGTGCATTTATTTGTATGTATAATGACAAAAAATGTATCACGGACAAGCAATAATAGCGTTTTCATAGTATTATATGGCATTATAAGCTGCGTACAAGGCAGACAGATGCTCTAGCAAACACCCTTCTAACCTGTCTGACTGACACTTGTCTGACTGACATACCTGTCAACCTGATACACCAAGGAAAGTCTGAAGCTGTCTGTCTGTCTGGTTTATCTGTCTGTCTGTCTGTCTGTCTGCATGTGTCTATCTGGTCTACGGGGGGTTCTCTGACAGAACAGGAGGTGCCATCAGACAACCGTTATGAAAGTGGGGTGTCTTCACAAGAACACAGAAACATCAACAGATATAGTGAGCCTGGTCAGTGTTGGGGGAGCTGAAGACCGACTAGGGACGCAGACCCTGCCTGGATCACAGCATCTGGGAGACACGCTAAGTGTCCACGCAGGTTACAAGAGAGAACAGAGAGAGACAGAGAGAGAAAGAGAGAGAGAGAGAGAGAAAGAGAGAGAGAGTCAGTGAGAGATAGCAACGAGAGGTGGGGGAAGAGGCTGAGACAGAGAGACAAGGATGGAAAGAGAGATGGGGGAGTTAGAGAAAGAGACTGGGAGAGGGAGAGAAAGGGAAAGAGGGGGAGAGATGGAGAGAGAAAAAGAGGGGAGAGAGGGAGGGGGAAAGAGAGGGGAGAGAGGGAGAGAGAAAGAGAGGGGAGAGAGGGAGAGGGAAAGAGAGGGGAGAGAGCGAGGGGGAAAGAGAGGGGAGAGAGGGAGGGGGAAAGAGAGGGAGAGAGGGAGGGGGAAAGAGAGGGAGAGAGGGAGAGAGAAAGAGAGGGGAGAGAGGGAAGGGGAAAGAGAGGGGAGAGAGGGAAGGGGAAAGAGAAGGGAGAGAGCGAGGGGGAAGCCTGAGGGCAGAGCAGCAGACGTCACGGGGGTGTCAGGGTTCAGAGGTCAGTGGTTGCCTTGGCGGTCAGAGCCTGGATACGGCTGGTGTTACAGTTCTTGCAGAGAACGTGTCCGTCCAGCGGGTAACAGCCCTGGTTATCCCCCTCCGACAGCAGGCCCCCGCAGTCCTGCAGCACACACATACACACGCACACTATTACTACAGGTTCTTACAAACCCACACTCATACAGAAGCTAACACACACAACACCCCCCCCACACACACACACCTCACAGCGGTAGCACTGCACGTGGAAGTCTCGGTCGAGCGCCACGATGCGTACGGTCTCCTCCTGTCCAGGGGCGGGCATGATGGGTCCAGAGCACACACAGCAACGCGGGGCGAACTTCCTGTGGAGACAGGAAACAGGAAACACATCACTCTCTCATACAGACACAACACCTCACCCACCATCTAGCCCTGGCCTTGCTTCATATAACCCTCACTGAAAG
The DNA here is from genome assembly GCF_054491055.1 of Hypomesus nipponensis. Lineage (NCBI taxonomy): Eukaryota > Metazoa > Chordata > Actinopteri > Osmeriformes > Osmeridae > Hypomesus > Hypomesus nipponensis. The sequence goes on along the minus strand of NC_140376.1, from coordinate 840,399 downwards.
GTTCCTACAAAGTCTTGTAAGGCTTCTGAGGTCACGCCACACTGAAGTTTATACTCTAACATCCTACAGGTTTATGTCTAAGATGTTTAAGATCCTAGATGTTTAAGTGTAACATCCTAGATGTTTAACATCCTAGATGTTTAAGTGTAACATCCTAGATGTTTAACATCCTAGATGTTTAAGTGTAACATCCTAGATGTTTGAGATCCTAGATGTTTAAGTGTAACATCCTAATGTTTAAGATCCTAAATGTTAAGTGTAACATCCTAGATGTTTGAGATCCTAGATGTTTAAGTGTAACATCCTAATGTTTAAGATCCTAAATTTTTAAGTGTAACATCCTAGATGTTTAAGATCCTAGATGTTTAAGTGTAAGATCTTAGATGTTTAAGTGTAAGATCCTAAAGTCTGTCTCACGCTCAGCTTCTAGAAGTCTGAGACAGAAAGCTGTCCTGAGAGGAGGAACAGGTCTCTCTAACAACGTGCTCTCACAGGAAGTGAGATCAGGTTTCACTTGTATCAGGTGACGGGAGCTGAGCTCCACCGCACCACTTCCTCCTCGACCTCCTCGCTGCCATTGGCTGAGAATCAGGAAGTGAGTTGGCGCATTGGTTTTGGAGTCCACCGCCAGGCAAGGCAAGGGGAACGAGAAGCTGTTCCTCGAGATACAAAGGCTGCATTGAGGTTGTCCTCGTCATGAGGGTCACAGCTTACTACACTTCCTGCTACCCTGCTGCAGGCACGGCAGAGCACACACACACTTCAGGGGAGGGAACAAAAAAGCAGAAAACTTTTTTTTCTAAACCTGTTTTTAAAAGTATATATATATGGGCTGTGAAATGATTAAAATGTTGGTTTCTGTGGATTAATCATGATTAATTACATATTACCGATTTTCCGAATTGTTGTCATTAGTGTGCGTCTTTGATTTAGCGGTACCTTGATGCTCGAGTCACCCATTGCCACTAGCGATACTTTGGTGAACCCCTCGCAATACCAATCGCTCTACAGCTTTTGCAATACATTTGACAACTGTGCTTGTCACCTTGTCACAGGCAGACTTAGTGAGGGCCCTACGCTGTTCAGTGAGGGTGGTTTGGCACATTCTACTTGAACTTCCCTCACCGACCAACGCATGCTTCGCGTTGAGGTGGTATAGGTTACTTTAGGCTTGTATTGCTTCGGTGAAACGAAGCGTTAACGCGTTATTTTTCACAGCCCTAATATATATATATATATATCTTTCAAAAATATTTCTTCAACCTTTATAAACTTTTTTTTGTAAATATTTCTTCAAACCTTTTTTCCCCACACAAAAAGGTTTCTAGTTTTTTCATGTCCTACTTACACTACATCTCTTACTAATACTAAACAATACTTGACTCAATGTTCTACTAATGCTACTGTGCTAGATGTGCTACTGCTACTTCCGGTGTTGCCGGCCGGCTCACTTATGGAAGTCCTCTATGCAGTGGATGTGGTTGGCAGCGTCCACGGTGAAGGGGATGCCGTCCAGGCTGCGCTGGCACACCACGCAGGTGAAGCAGTGGGGGTGGTAGGCCTTCCCCGTGGCCCGCAGGATGCGCTCCATGATGGGCTTACAGCAGATGGTGCAGGCCTCCAGGGTGTTCTGGAAGGAGGATGAACACACACACACACAGGCAAGGTGAGGACACTGTGATGTTAGAAATATCCGCAAGTATAGTTGGACAAAAACATTGATCAGCATGTCAAGCTGGCCAGCCCAGCCCAGCCCTCTCTCACCAGCCTGTCCTCAAATGCCCCCCTGAGCTCTGATCTGATTAGCAGTTTCCTCAAACACAAGCACAGTCATTCCTCACCCCCCCCCCCCCCGCCCCCCTCACTCAACCCCCCAACATTGAACCCCGGAGCTGAGCTGTAAATATTTCCATTTGTGATGACTGCGGGCTTTCTGCGTCCAGTAGCTGGGCAGAGGGCCTGGGGGGGGGGGGGGTGACTGACTTATCTGTGGCATCTCTCTTCCTAATATCTACCGGGAGTAGGCATTCGTTATTCCAATATTTCATAAATAACGATTGGCTCTCCAAACAGCAATGCAATTACGGGGGAGGGGGGGTGGTAAGAGGAGGGGGGGGATGATCCATGGAGGGGTCTGATGTGCCTGTATGAGGAGGGACAGCATGGTTAACTCAGTTGAAGCATTTCCTGGATCTCTGCCTCTCAGCCATGTCCTCTCTCCCCCGCCCGCCCCACCCCACCCGCCTGCGCCAGTCCTCTCTCCCCCGCCCCCTCCCCTCCCCCTGGCAGGGCCAGTCCTCTCTCCCCCGCCCGCCCCCTCCACCCGGCTGCGCCAGTCCTCTCTCCCCCGCCCCTCCCCCTGGCAGGGCCAGTCCTCTCTCCCCCGCCCCCGCCCCTCCCCCTGGCAGGGCCAGTCCTCTCTCCCCCTAACCCCCCACGGCAGGGAGCCATGCTTGGCAGCTCAGGGTTCAGATGTTCCTAGAGGCTGGCGGTGGTGGTGGCGGTTGGCCACAGTGTTTCCAAACAGAGCTCAGGGTGTTTTGCAACACCGTGCTGTCTCCCCTCCTCCCCCTGTCTCCCCCCCAGTATCACCCCTCCTTCCCCAGCCCCCCCTCTCAACCCCACTGCCAGCCCCCACGCACTGTCACACACACAGCCAGCGGTAAAGCTAACACACACACAAGCTAACACGCACACACACAACGTGAAGTTAGGCTGCAGAGAGAAAACACACACACACTCTAACATTTCCAGTCTATAAACTGTCAAGCTGGGAGGTTGAATTGGCTGCGTCATGGACGCTACAACATCAAGACGTCCTGACAGCCTGTGTGACCTGTGGAGGGCTGTCTGGGGTCGTCTGGGGTCGCAGGGGAGGAGGGGGGCAGCGGGGGGAGAGGGAGCATGACTGGAGGGGCACGGCAGTAATAAACCATACAAAAGAAGAAGAGAAGAAGAAAGAGTAAATGGGCCGCTTCTTCAAAGCACTCCTGGAGAGGCCGTCTTTCATGAGAAGCACGCGTGCAGGAACTCTCCTGCTTCTGCAAGACTTTAATAGAAGTAAACATTATTCCCATAGCAACGTTTGTGTATAAACAATGTCCATATCGCAATCCTACTCAATCCTGGAAGCAGAATACAGCTCTTAATGAGCTTGCTGCTCTGAGCCCTCAAGGTTCGCCTCTCTCCTCCTCTCCCTCTCCCTCTCTACTCCTCTCCCTCTCTCCTCCTCTCCCTCTCCCTCTCTCCTCCTCTCCCTCTCCCTCTCTCCTCCTCTCCCTCTCTCCTCCTCTCCCTCTCCCTCTCTCCTCCTCTCCCTCTCCCTCTCTCCTCCTCTCCCTCTCCCTCTCTACTCCTCTCCCTCTCCCTCTCTCCTCCTCTCCCTCTCCCTCTCTACTCCTCTCCCTCTCCCTCTCTACTCCTCTCATCCTGACTAGACACACAGAGACAGAGAGGCGGGGAGGGAGAGGGAGAAAATTAGAGAGAGATCAAGACAGAGAGAAAATTAGAGATAGACAGGGGGATAGAGAGAGAGACGGGGATAGAGAGATTGTAGAGAAAGACAGAGATAGAAAAGTAGAGAGTGATAAAGACAGAGAGTGGGATAGAGAGGCAGAAGAAAATTAGAGAGATAAAGAGGGCAAAACAGAGAGGGAAAGAGATTTATAAAGAAAGGAAACATTTGAAAGGGAAATTATCTGAGTGTGTGTGTGTGAGAGTGTGTGTTGAGTGTCAACAGCAGCTCCAGGACAGACAGAAACACCCTGTCCTGTTTCAGAAACACAACAGCAGCCTTCTGGGGCAGAAACACCCTGGCCTGTTTCAGAAACACAACAGCAGCCTTGTGGGGCAGAAACACCCTGGCCTGTTTCAGAAACACAACAGCAGCCTTCTGGGGCAGAAACACCCTGGCCTGTTTCAGAAACACAACAGCAGCCTTGTGGGGCAGAAACACCCTGGCCTGTTTCAGAAACACAACAGCAGCCTTCTGGGGCAGAAACACCCTGGCCTGTTTCAGAAACACAACAGCAGCCTTGTGGGGCAGAAACACCCTGGCCTGTTTCAGAAACACAACAGCAGCCTTCTGGGGCAGAAACACCCTGGCCTGTTTCAGAAACACAACAGCAGCCTTCTGGGGCAGAAACACCCTGGCCTGTTTCAGAAACACAACAGCAGCCTTCTGGGGCAGAAACACCCTGTCCTGTTTCAGAAACACAACAGCAGCCTTCTGGGGCAGAAACACCCTGTCCTGTTTCAGAAACACAACAGCAGCCTTCTGGGGCAGAAACACCCTGTCCTGTTTCAGAAACACAACAGCAGCCTTCTGGGGCAGAAACACCCTGGCCTGTTTCAGAAACACAACAGCAGCCTTCTGGGGCAGAAACACCCTGTCCTGTTTCAGAAACACAACAGCAGCCTTCTGGGGCAGAAACACCCTGTCCTGTTTCAGAAACACAACAGCAGCCTCGTGAGACTGCCATGGAGGCAGGGTGGTTTACACAGCTGGGATTTGTGGCGGTTAATAACTTCTAAAGATGGTTTAGAAACATCTGCATGAACCTCCAGCTGTGGAGTTAGAGAGAGGGAGCAAGAGAGAGGGAGGGAGGGAACCAGAGAGAGAGAGAGAGAGAGAGAGAGAGAGAGAGAGAGAGAGAGAGAGAGAGAGAGAGAGAGAGAGAGAGAGAGAGAGAGAGAGAGAGAGAGAGAGAGAGAGAGAGAGAGAGAGAGAGAGAGAGAGAGAGAGAGAGAGAGAGAGAGAGAGAGAGAGAGAGAGAGAGAGAGAGAGAGAGAGAGAGAGAGAGAGAGAGAGAGAGAGAGAGAGAGAGAGAGAGAGAGTGTAGTGGAAAAAGAGACAGAGAGGATAGAAGGAGAAAGAGAGAGAGCAGAGTGAGAGGGAGATGTCCACTAGAGGGCTGTATCTGTCTGTAGATGCTGCAGGTCTCTGTTCTGCTTTTTAAATGTATTCAAGCAGGAGCATTTCTTCAGCCTCGTACACATCTCTAAGTGTTCGCCCAGAAGGCTAAACACACATCTAGGCAGATGAGGTGGAGGAAATTTAGGTCATCCTGCTTCTTGGTAAACTAAGGTTGAGCGGAGTGCGTTAAAGTCAATTGTGGCCCCTTGCCTTTCTCTCACAGCTCTTTTCAATTTCCTTTTTGTGTGCACCAGCACCCAGCACACACCGCCCAGTTCCCCTCCACCCCTCGCCCCTCCACCCCTCCGTGGTTCAGATGCCGAACGGCAAACAACGTTTGACACAGCTGTCTGCCGGGATAAAGAGAGCGACGGAGAGCGAGGCACGAGGGTTGGAGGGTCCGCCACGCACGCAGATCACAGGCCATGCACACCTTCTGGCTGAGAGAGGAGGGGACAGGGGGAGGGGGGGGAGGGGAGGGGAGGGAGAGGGGAAGGAAGAGGAGGGAGAGAGGGAGAGAGAGGGGAAGGGAGAGAGAGAGAGAGAGAGGGAGAGGGGAAGGGAGAGGAGGGAGAGAGAGGGGAAGGAAGAGGAGGGAGAGAGGGAGAGAGAGGAGGGAGAGAGAGGGGAAGGGGAAGAGGGAGAGGGGAAGGGAGAGGAGGGAGAGAGGGAGAGAGAGAGGGGAAGGGAGAGGAGGGAGAGGGGAAGGGAGAGGAGGGAGAGAGAGAGGGGAAGGGAGAGGAGGGAGAGAGGGAGAGAGAGGGGAAGGGAGAGGAGGGAGAGAGGGAGAGAGAGAGAGAGAGAGAGGGGAAGGAAGAGGAGGGAGAGAGAGGGGAAGGGAGAGGAGAGAGAGAGGGGGGAAGGGTGAGAAGGAAGAGAGGGTGAGAGAGAGAGAGAGAGAGAGAGAGAGCGAGAGAGAGAGAGCGAGAGAGAATGAGGGGGAACAAGTATTTGAGAGAAAAAACAAGTTTACTTGACTCACCACTGCACAACAACCGTGCTCCTCAAATGTGCTCAGATGAGTCAATCCAGGGATTACAGGCTCCTCCTAAGTTTTCTCCTCCACCCTTCCCTCCACCCCCCTCTCCTCTCCTCTCCTCTCCTCTCCCTGTCTCAGCTGTACGAGGGCAGGGCATTCTGGAGAAGCACACCAGGTGGAACACCTGCTTCCCACACAGAGCTGAGGTAGCCTGCTGACCCAGGTAGTCTGCTGACCCAGGGAACCTGGTCTGGCCTCGCTGACTCCCCAGAACAGCCCTTCACCAGGCTGCCCCCCCCCTCCCTCTCTGTCTGACAGACCCTCGTCTGAGTCACGTAAACACTCCGTCTCTCTCCGAGGACAGTAACAGTAACGGGCCAATCATTTAGAATAGCCTCCGATTCTCTTAATTTAGTCGCTTAATCTCCTCGGAAATTGTAAACCGGACTGGCGTCTTGGAAGCGACGGTGATGCCAGATGCGTCACCAAGGAAACGCTCCAAGGAAACGCTGTGTTTCTGCTGTCCAGCACTGGAGCGCTAGCGTGATGGGGTAGTGTGGCGTGCCAGCCAGGTGAGGCTGATACAGACCCGAGACAGCCCTGCTCACCTGGTACCAGACCCGAGACAGCCCTGCTCACCTGTCTGTCTACCAGTCTGTCTGTCTGTCTGTCTACCAGTCTGCCTGTCTGTCTGTCTACCAGTCTGTCTGTCTACCAGTCTGCCTGTCTGTCTGTCTACCAGTATGCCTGTCTGTCTGTCTACCAGTCTGCCTGTCTGTCTGTCTACCAGTCTGTCTGTCTACCAGTCTGCCTGTCTGTCTGTCTACCAGTATGCCTGTCTGTCTGTCTACCAGTCTGCCTGTCTGTCTGCTTGCGATTCACCAGTGCTTTCTCTCCTTCTGTCTCTGTATCCTCCTGCAGTACAGTCCACGGGCCACGCTCATGGCCACATCCACATGGGTCTGACTGTCAGAGTGCGTTATTAAAACACCATCGTCACAACATAACAATGTTACATAAATCCCCCAAGGGTACGCACTCCAGGGTCCGGCTTAATGCAATCAATGATGCCTGTTTACATGTTCACAGATAGAGAGGACTGTGTGTGTGTGTGTGTGTGTGTATGTGAGAGAGAGAGCAACAGAGAGAGAGGGTGTGTGTGTGTGTGTCAGTGTGTGAGTGAGAGTGCTTGTGTTTGTGTGTGAGATAGAGGGAGTGTGTGTGTGTGAGAGAGAGCGAGAAAAAGAGAGGGAGAGAGAGAGAGAGGGAGAGAGTGTGTGAGAGAGAGGGAGAGAGAGAGAAAGAGAGAGAGAGAGAGAGAGAGAGAGGGTGTGTGTATGTGTATCTTAAGGCCCTAGCCCTAACCCTGGTAGTTTCCATATCTTCCCCAGGAAGCAGTGACCTTGAAGCACCAGGAGAGGAACTCCCAGATGGAACACTTGTGACAGCCGCCTCCCTACCAGCCCAGCCAGAGACTGGACCAGAGAGAGAGTGAGTGTGTGTGTGTGTGTGTGTGTGTGTGTGAGAGAGAGAGAGTGTGTGTGTGTCTCTGGGTGTGTGTGTAATGTGTATTTTTGCCTGTGTGTGAATCCATGTTTTAATACTGAGCATTGTACTGTACACACACAACCTCACACACAACCAAAACTACATTAGCACTAAGAATATGCACACACACCCACGTTCAAAAACACACACATAATTGTCTGGGAGAGAGTCAGGAGAAACACTAAGAACTAGCAATCCTCCTCACGCAAGCGCTGTCTAATTGGCTCACTCCTTTGAGGAATTAGACTGAAGTTAATCACGTCTGAATATACAGAAGTCAATTAGAAGTGTGCTAGCTAATGCAGACAGCCATGAATATTTGATGTCCGAGTCAGCAGAAAGCGTAGAGCCGGCGTGCGATGCTAACAGGTCTTCAGACGAGGAGCAACATGAGGGAGGGCGTACCTGCCAGCCCCACTCACACCGCATCCAGCACCCAGCATGCAGTGCGGCTGCGCAGAGAGCTCCCAGGCAAGGACCGTTGTAAAGCACTGAACCAATCAGAGCCCAACATCCCTTTGTCTCTCCTGCTGACTCTGATTCTACCTTTGCTGCCGCTGATTCTACCTCTGCTGCCTCTGATTCTACCTCTGCTGCCTCTGATTCTACCCCTGCTGCCTCTGCTGCTACCTCTGCTACCTCTGGATCTGCCACCTCTCCTGCTGCCTCTGCAGCCTCCGTCCAGCAGGTTGTCAAAATCTGCTTCAATTACCAGCCGGGCCTGGAGGGGACGGCTCTTAACCAGCCAATTAAGACTAATTAGGATTTCCTGCCGGTGATTAGGATCCCTGGCTGTGGGGATGCCCATCTGGCTGGCAGGAGAGGCAGATAGAGGCAACAGGGGCTGGGGGCACCCTGGACGTAGCCAGCTCTGCCCTCTATGTGTGTAATTAACCCCTGCACCTCGTCTCCACGGTGACCAGCCTCTTCAAAGAGCAGCCAAGGCGATGGGAGATGAGAGAGTTGTGTTGCTATGGCGCAGATCTCCGGGGAAACTACAGGCCTCGCCTCAGACGAGGTCCCACCGAGAGGAAATTGTTCGTTGTTGTCGAGATAACGACTTTAAATGGAGCTGGGTGAAGAATAGATTTATTTTTTCCCTCTGTTTTCTTTTTCTTTTCTCTCAATCACCTCGATTCTCTGTTGAAGAGGCTTGGAGAGGCGCTGTGCCAGGTCACATGACAGGTCACACGACAGGTCACAAGACAGGTCACATGACAGAATGAGCCTGTACGGTCTGGGGGAGGTGTAGGACAGATGAAGGAGACTATCCAAACATGTGTCTCCCCTTCCTGTACCTTATGAACCATACCTCAACCCTGTCTTCAACAGCAACCGCTATTTTGAGCGCTGCTTCAAAGTGGAAACAGGTTTGAACTTTGACCTGCGTGGGTGTTGGGATACAAAGCACGATCAGCTCAACCTCTGACCCCCCTCCAACCCTGGTACAACCCTGTAACAAGACACACGAGCTGCCAGGAAACAGACCTGAGATCTGATGTCATGTCCTGTCTGACAAGAAAGTCTTAGGAATGGTACTCAACCTACCTCTGCTGTCCTGCTAGCCCTGCTAACCCTGCTAACCCTGCTAGCCCTCCAGGAGAGACATCCGTCAACGGGGTCGGACATCATCTGCTCTGAGGGTAGAAAGGGAGGGCGGTTCGCGAGATGATAAATAGAGACAACGTTTTGTGACATGAGATCTTGCCGAGGGGACCTTGACCACAGAGCAGAACAAACCGTGTCTTGAACCACTCCCAGGCAGAACGCTGTTCCTAAATATTGATGTTGAGGAGTCAACACGGGTGCAGCCAGAGCTGGGAGTTACGAGGAAAACACTGACGCCAGCTCTTCTCTGGACACACAAGCAGACAAAGTGCAGCGCTCGTTCTGTGGAGTCGCTAGGAGCAGAAGAGAGTCGGGGTCAGGGGTCAAGGGTCAGGGCCGGGGCCATAGTTTTAATCTGTGTCTTTCACTGCAGAGGGAGGTTATTCATGGACACACAATGCTGAGACGAGGACACACACACACACAGCTTGCTGAGTGGTATATGCACACAGACACAGACACAGAATTATGCAATCTCTCTCTTTCTCGCTCACACACACACACACACGCACACACAGCTCCAATCTCGTCAGGTGTGTAAACCCGGAAGGGGGCGTGTCCACAGGGACCCCCCGGGGTGCTGATTTACATCAGGAAGAGAGAACAATGATCGCCTGACGCTGTCGTCACGCCAACCAGATTAGACACCACTTTATGCAAAGTGCAGCATTAACTGAACGTCCGTGAGGTGGCATCAGCATTGCGCTGCTTCACACAGACACAGATAAGACCTAGGAGGTAGGCTGCAGACCTGACCAGCCTTCCTCCTCCTCTGCCCTCATCTCCTCCCCCCTCCTCTCCCCCAGGAAGTAGATAAGAGATCAGAGGAGGGTGAGGTCATCCACGTTACTGAAAGGATCATCTTTGGATCTCCTGCTGGAAGGAGATGGCTCCATCAGGAGACAGGAGGGCGTTCACGAGGAGATGCAAAACGTCCGGATAACGAGCTGCAGATTTCCTCCTCTGATACATGAGAGAACCAGTACTGGGCTCCAATCACTGTGACACACACAACTTAATCCTGCAATTCTTGGCGATCCGTTAAATGTGTTTTGCATGACTTGATCTCAGGTTTGATTTCGGATGCAAACTTTTCCCAGGCAGCTTGTGTGAAGTTGTCAGGTCTGTGTGCACTGACTGTATCTGTGAGGCAGAGGGCCTCACACACACTCACAGAACGCCACCTAAACCCTCAAAGAACTCCTTGGACCAACCAGGAACACTGGAGGGTGCCTATAGGAGTCACAGGGTGAGCCCCCCCCCCTCCCATCCCCATGGAAACAAGCTACGGCTTTTCTAATCGTACAGAGGCGCGCGACCCTGAGGACGAGAAGAAAGAAGAAATTACT
>NC_140376.1:602500-827500 GCF_054491055.1 Hypomesus nipponensis | reverse complement strand
AGACGGGTGGTGGGGAGGAGAGAGAAAGGGTGAGAAAACAAAATTAGATTCACTCACTCTTTAAACTGGTCTGTTTGCTCTCTATGTCTCTCTCCCTCCCTCTCTCCCTGTCTCTCTGTCCCTTTCTGTTTCTCCCTATCTCTCTCTCTGTCTGTCTGTCTGTCTCTCTGTTTCTCCCTGTCTCTCTCTCTGTTTCTCCCTATCTCTCTCTCTGTCTGTCTGTCTCTCTGTCTGTCTCTCTCTCTGTCTGTCTCTCTCTCTGTTTCTCCCTGTCTCTCTCTCTGTTTCTCCCTATCTCTCTCTCTGTCTGTCTCTCTGTCTCTCTCCACAACACCCCCCAGAGTTAAGGAACAACAACAAGAAATGTGCCTTCTGCTGGAAAACAAAATAATTACTGTGTACAGAATCAATACCTCGGTTAATGTCAGTTTTGAACGTTTATCTCCGTTTGCAAGAACAGACTCTCTCTCTCTCCTCGTCAGTGTTTCCTGTTCAGCAAGTTGCCGTGGCTTCAAACTGTTCGTTAAACGGTTCACACGAAAAGACGGTCACCTTCAATAGCACCGCTCTGAACCTGTTCAACGTTTCGTTTTAAAACCTCTTTTAAAACTTTTCATCACATCCTGAACACTGCACCCAATCAACACTGACGCCTCGTCAGAAGTAATGTTCTTCAGACATGAGAGCGCAAACACGTTCCAGCCAGCCCTCCCTCTGAAGGATCCTCTAATCAGATCTATCAGTTTACTTCTGATGAAACTGAAGCCTTTTATTAGCATTTTTTGGAAAAACCAATGTCAAAGGTACGGACGTTAAAGATGATCACTTCATCTGCGACATTGAGAGACTCTGAAGGAAGCTCTGTGTGGGTAATGTCCTCGGGCAAACACGGCGGTGGAACGATATCAGATTAGATCATCAGCCTTCATCTGCTGGGATGAAGAGAATCCCTGATGACCAGTCATAACCAGCCCCGTAACACAGGCCAACAGGAACCAGCCCCGTAACACACAATAGGATATCCGTCGCCACAGTCAAAGCCCAAATTGATAGCCTATTTATTATTGATCAGGCAGAGTGTAGTCAAGTGGCACATACTGTAGTCGCACCACGCTAACCCTCACGCAGACCAAACTCACAGCAAGGATTAAAGAGACAATACTGTCACTTAGAGAGAAACTACACACACACACACACACACACACTCACACATGCACGATCACAAACTACCACAAAAGTGTGACACGACCGACATCTACTTCAAAAAGTCAAGTCTTTTCATGATAAAAGAAAAACTTTGAATGCGCACAATCGCTGTCTTTGTGTTGGGGGCAAAGAGGGAGCTGATGTTATTGCACCGGAAGCAGGAGGATTGCATATTGTTGGACACGGTATTTGGATATCTTTAATTGAGTTGAAGATATCTTTAATTGAGTTGAAGATGTCCCCAACCCAGTGCAAGTTATCTTCAACCCAATTAAAGACGCTAGCAATTTAATTAGCGCTATCTTACAATAATGGGGTTTAGCAAGATATCTTAGAATGTTTTCTTTTTACACATCTAAAGACAGATAGAATCTCACAAAGGAAAAGATGTTTTGAATTAATTGAAGTTTACTTCGGTGGATATTTCTTCTCCCTGCATGTCCTCTGCTTTCTCCGCGATTATAATAGAGCCTGCATACCATGCTAACAGAGATGCTAAGGTACTATGCAAACAGAGATGCTAAGGTACTATGCTAACAGATGCTACGGTACTATGCTAACAGAGACGCTAAGGTACTATGCTAACAGATATGCTACGGTACTATGCAAACAGAAATGCTAAGGTACTATGCTAACATATGCTACGGTACTATGCAAACAGAGATGCTAAGGTACTATGCTAACAGATGCTACGGTACTATGCTAACAGAGATGCTACGGTACTATGCTAACAGATGCTACAGATGGTGTGTACAGACACACGGAAGCTAACAGACATCAGACAGTCCCATTTCCACAGTTCCACTCAGGTGTCTTCACACCCCACACAGACAGGAGGTGACATCAGCATCACCTCAACGCCTCTGTGAGGTACAGCACCATAACATCCTCTAAACGGGACTGCGATTGCTTGTTTTGGCAGTTAAACCGTCGTTGAGGGTGATTTGAAGAGCAGGCGGGGCTACCTGGTGTCATGGAGACACCTCGTCCCAGCGCTGCTACCGAGAGCACAGGGAGGAAGATCACACCAACCAGGGAAGGGTCCCAGGGGATGTGGGGGTGTCTGTCGACGGAATCACAAGCTAATCACTTCAGAGAGACAGAGGGAGAGAGAGAGAAGAGAAGGGAAGAGAGGGAGGGAGAGAGAGAGAAGAGAGAGGGAGTTAGGGAGGGAGAGAGAGGGTCGGAGGGAGGGGGAAAGAGGGGGGGGAGAGGGAGAAAGGGGGAGAGAGGGGGGGGGGGGAGGGAGAAAGGGGGAGAGAGAGTACACCAAGCCTGTTAGTGGCTCCAGGTCGCAGGCCGTTTTTACTGAGTGGAGGAGAGAAACGCGTCCCCCAAGACTTCCACTTTAAACAGACAGAAGGAACATTCTGGAATCCTCTCCATTCTGTCCTAGCTGACGTCACAATGCCGTTCCGATGCGAGGACTCGCCCGTCGCTATGCCGACCTTAAATTCCTGAGATAGCTACGTGATAGTAAATGTCCTGGTTGCTCGGTAGGAAGTTTTGTATTTAGGCCTATTTAAACCAATTTAGCCTGGCTGGGGGCTAGCGTCCAGAGAGAGACTTCCTGTCCCAGAGAGAGACTTCCTGTCCCACAGCACAGGGTTCCATAGCAGTTCCCCACCCATTTCTCCAAGAAGATGAGGATACAAGGAGATGAGGAGACAAGGAGACGAGGAGATGGAGTCCTGGCCACCGTTACATAAGCATGGCCCCAAAAAACGACATCTAAATATACATGACGTTATGTAAATCCACAACATTTTAAGAAGGCAGCCTTAAATAGGCTATTTTCTGGAAGCATTTGAGTATAAAACCTTAAACCATCCTGTGTAATGTGACGCGGGCGGTGAACATAGTTGTGAAGTCATGGTGTATTCATCACCGTGGCGACATGGTAGCACAGGAAGCGTCCATCACAGAGGGGAGGGAGGGGGGAGGGGGGGGGAGGGAGAGGTGGAGGGGGAGGGAGGGCGGGGGAATCCTCCAAGTTGCTCTGAAGACATCATGTATGATAACAGCTCAAGTCGCTCTGTGTCTGAGGTTTTTTCACATCAATAATTTCAACGCCTCCACATCGGAAATTAGACCCTTTCAATTTTGAGACACTCCTTCAAATGACTTCCTGAATAATCCAGGATGGCAATCGAACAGACATCTTATTTATCCCTGTGGAGACCATCCCAAATACTTTCTAACTATTTCAGTTGGGCATGAAGAAGGCATGAAAGGCCGTGGTTTCTCTAGAGGAGCAGGAGAAGCAGTCTTAATATCAAAACTTCAAATAGTTCCTGTATGATGGGGAGGCTCATTTACACTTTACACCCTCTTTCCCTCTCCCCCTCTCTCCCTCTCCCCCTCTCCCCCTCTCTCTCTCTCCCCCTCTCTCCCTCTCTCTCTCCCTCTCGTTCTCTCTCTCTCTCCTTTCATTCCTCCCTCAGAAGCGTCTTGTCTCTGACATGGAAAGTCAAGAAGGACCGAAGAGAGAGAATCTCTTTAAAAGAAGGAAGCCTGTTCTCTCAGAGCTGGGGGAGACATCGACTGGTTAGACACTTTAATTGGATAAAAGGAAAAGATTAAAGAGCCCCTGACTCTGGCTCATAAATAATTGATTAGTAATGTATTTGTAGTGGCAGCGAGACAGTGTTGTTTGGGGATGTTGAGTGGCAGAGCGCTCCACACCTCCCTCCATCTTCCCCTTCTTTGTTTTGCCTCGGCGTGATATTGAAGATGTTTGAAAGGAGAGAGGCAGCGTACCAGAGGCTCAATTTGATCTTTACATCGCTGGAAATCAAAGCAGCGTGTAAAGCTGGATCGCAGCAGAGAACTTTTTAGAAGCAGACCAAACTTTTCCACACTAAGTTAGTGAGAAATACAATTTTGCGGTTTGAAACCTTTTGAAACCAATGAAAACAAAACCTACGACACCGTGTTAGCTTGTATATAGAACTAACGGGGGGAGTGGGGGGAAACCACACAACATATTTTTGGGGCTGAAAATAAAGCTTGTTGTTGAAATCCCTGCATGTGAGGGTGAGGTACAGCTCTCCCCAGTCTGGATGCTTTTTTCCAGGAACAACTGCTGAACGCAACAAGATAAATTAATAAATAACTACACTCGAAAACATTTGTCTCCAAAGCAAATTCAGCTGCAGCGAATTAACCACGCTCTGCTTTGCACGTTTTTCACTAAGCAGTGTTTTCAAATACGACCAAGGCTTTCACCCTCAAACGAAAACCTAAAACACAACATTAATTTGTTGTGACAGGTTTTGAAAAGGGACCCAAAAAAGGTACAAAGTCATGATGAATTGTTTACGCTTAATTATGGACGTAAACAAACATCATAGGTCACTGAATGTTTAACAGTAGAGAATAAGTCTGTCTGAACGTATTAGGACTGTAACCGCTGGCTACTGAATTGCTAGAAGCCCTAATTTGCGCACTATTTAGTCTCTCTCTCTCTCTCTCTCTCACTCTCTCTCCCTCTCTCCGCTTCTTCTCTCTCTCTCTCTCTCTCTCTCTCTCTCTCTCTCTCTCTCTCTCTCTCTCTGTCTCTCTCTCTCTCTCTCTCTCTCTCTCTCTCTCTCTCTCTCTCTCTCTCTCTCTCTCTCTCTCTCTCTCTCTCTCTCTCTCTCTCTCTCTCTGTCTCTCTCTGTCTCTCTCTCTCTCTCGTGTGTGTGTGTGTTTGGAGGGTGTAGGTTACATGTTTCAAAAACAGGCTGGCAGGAGTGACATGACTGTGTGCCCCAGAGGTGCCAGGGAGGAAAGAGGGGTGGAGGAGAGAGAGGGAGGGAGGAGGGGTGGAGGAGAGAGAGGGAGGAGGGGTGGAGGAGAGGGAGGGAGGGAGGGAGGAGGGGTGGAGGAGAGGGAGGGAGGGAGGGAGGATGAAAATAGGTGTGTGTGTGTGTGTAATCATGTAGTTATTGTTTATGTGTGTGTACAGTATGAGTGCTGACGTGGTGTTTGTGCGTGTGTGTATGTGTGCACTTAGTGTGTGTGTGTGTAGACATCTATTAATTCTTGGGGTCAAACACTCACTCACCAATGAAATCTAGCAACGTGCCCACAACGTGAGTGCCCGCAAGCCTCAGCTGCACGCCAGCTGATCTTACAAGCCTCAGTGGAGCTGTCTCAACCAGGCTGGGAAGCAGCGCTGAGGGAGGGGGGGGGGGGGGAGAGGGGGGGGCGGGGGAGGGGAGAGGGGGGGGCGGGGGGGAGAGGGGGGGCCGGGGGGGAGAAGGGGGGGGCGGGGGGGAGAAGGGGGGGGCGGGGGGGAGGAGCCACGCACATAAACCACCGCCAGGGAGTAACTTTGCAGGGTTAGGGGGTGTCCAGGGAGGGACTTTAGTCTGAGAGACTAGAGAGCACGGTGGCTCGGTCACTTCTGCACCGGGCCAAGATAATTCGACGGTAAACGTTGGCAGAGCCGCGAACACACGGGATGTTTCTGAGGCGCACTGCATGACGCTAACCTCGCAGACTGAAATAGCAACAAACAATAATTAACAATTCAGAACACCATTAAAAGGGTAACCCATGTGACCAATTACTAGCGAGTCGATGACATGGTTTTTACGAAATCGCTGTGCTCTCATTCATAAACTACACATTATAAATACTGCTCTGCAGGGTTAGTCAATCCCCGTAATGAGGGGAAAACTATTCATCGAGTAACTTTAACCAACTTCTCTCTCAAACGAACTGCAGTGCATCCTGAAAAGCTAAGTAGGTTCTCAGAAATGTGGATTCTAAGAATGGGTGAACAAACAAGCTGGAGTCATATGGTCTGGCTGTCTACTAGCACGCACACAAAAAGAGTTTGACTCACACGGTAGCTGTGATTGGTCTCCATAACCACATGCCTTAGCTTGTAGCAGCTGATTGGATGTTGAGATGTGACTTCAGCATGTCATCAGAACAAAGTTAAGTGAATCAGTCAGATACGCTGATGTGAAGTGAGACAGGGAGTGGAGGGGTGGGGAGGAGAGGGGAGAGTCTTCTAGAGACAGTACAGAGGTTAAACCATTTGTACCCTGAAACAAACTCCTCATGCTATGACACAGACAAGTAGAGGGAAACGTCTAATCACTCTCTTGACAGGTCACTGAGGGCGGCTGAAAGCTCATTCATCCAGAGTATTTGGGACAATGCACAGAGCTGTCTAAACAGAACCGCAGTTACAACATTCACTTGCGAAGACTTCCTGTCTTTTAAAGAAACCCAGACGGCAGCCTCAGAACACGCTGTGTGATCCCAAACCTCGCCTGACCCAGTTACCCTGGCAGGAGCTGAGAGGACAAGCTCTGTCTGCATCTGTCTGTATCTCTCTGTCTCCTAGTCTCTCTCTCTCTCTCTCTGTCTCCTAGTCTCTCTCTCTCTCTCTCTGTCTCTCTCTCTGTCTCTCTCTCTGTCTCTCTCTCTGTCTCTCTGTCTCTCTGTCTCTCTCTCTCTCTCTCTCTCTCTCTCTCTCTCTCTCTCTCTCTCTCTCTCTCTCTCTCTCTCTCTCTCTCTCTCTTTCTGTCTCTCTCTCTGTCTCTCTCTCTCTCGTCCCTGGCTGGGTACCAGATCCATGGTACTGTTCTGTAACTCTTCCAAGTGTCTTCATGAAGTTTTCATGCGAGGTGTCTTATAAATGATGACAGCTCTTTATCTACCACTCTCTATTGTTCCCTCTCTGTTTCGATCACTCTTTCTCCGTCTCCCCCTCTCTCCCTCTATCATCATCAAGCAAAGTCATGTTCACAACAGGGTAAGAGATTTTCAAGGCATTTACAAGAGTTAAGTGATCGGAGGAAGAATGGCTACATTTTATGAAGAAAACCCCCCCCACAAGAATAAATAAAATACAAAGAAAACAAAATAGTTTTACAGCTGCGTAAGTATCATCGTCACCAAGTGTAAATAATGAAAGGCATCTCTTCCCTTCAATAATTTCACCTAGCGTCCTGCTTCTAGTTGATGGGGGGGTGTTTCTCTAGCGCCAGAGCATCCTGCTAGAGGAGAGACCCTGATAGAGGAGAGACCCTGCTGGAGGAGAGACCCTGCTGGAGGAGAGACCCTGCTGGAGGAGAGACCCTGATAGAGGAGAGCATCCTGCTGGAGGAGAGACCCTGCTAGAGGAGAGACCCTGATAGAGGAGAGACCCTGCTGGAGGAGAGACCCTGATAGAGGAGAGACCCTGCTGGAGGAGAGACCCTGATAGAGGAGAGCATCCTGCTGGAGGAGAGACCCTGCTGGAGGAGAGACCCTGCTGGAGGAGAGCATCCTGCTGGAGGAGAGACCCTGCTAGAGGAGAGACCCTGATAGAGGAGAGACCCTGCTGGAGGAGAGACCCTGCTAGAGGAGAGACCCTGATAGAGGAGAGACCCTGCTGGAGGAGAGACCCTGATAGAGGAGAGACCCTGCTGGAGGAGAGACCCTGATAGAGGAGAGACCCTGCTGGAGGAGAGACCCTGCTGGAGGAGAGACCCTGCTGGAGGAGAGACCCTGCTAGAGGAGAGACCCTGCTAGAGGAGAGACCCTGCTGGAGGAGAGACCCTGCTGGAGGAGAGACCCTGCTAGAGGAGAGACCCTGCTAGAGGAGAGACCCTGCTGGAGGAGAGACCCTGATAGAGGAGAGCATCCTGCTTCTGGAGGGGAGGAGCTCTCTGGGGAGGAGGAGTCTTAAAGGAAATCTGTGGACATCCTCAGTCTCAACATCCCAATCTCCAGTCCAGAGCTCCTTCACAGAGCAGCAGGAGCCATGAGGGCTGGGAGGCTCACAGGAGCTGTGCGGACAGAGCCTCGGCTTCCTCACATCACAGAGCTGGACGATCACGTTAATTCAGTACAATTAGCACCCCCTAGACCAACCCTAACTCACACTATAACTCCTTACATTAGAAGCTCATCAAATAAATTAGCAACACCAATAAAACTTTGTTCCAGTAAAGGACAAAGACCCTGTCCAGGGAGAGAGAGAGACAAAGAGAGAGAGAGAGAGAGAGAGAGGGAGGGAGTGGAGAGAGGATGGGGGGAGAGAAGGGGGGGAGAGGTTGTACCCTTCCTCTGATGAATCTAGTTAATTACTAACCCTAGGGTCTTGGCCCTCCCCCGCACACACCAACAACAGGCAGGCAGAAGAGAGAGAGGAAAGAAAGAAGCAGAGAGAGGAGGAGAGAAAGGAGAAGAGAAGGAGAGGAGAAGAAAAGAAGAGAAAGAAGGAGAAAGGAGGAGAGAAGGAGAGAAAGAAGGAGAAAGGAGGAGAAAAGGAGAGAAAGAAGGAGAAAGGAGGAGAGAAGGGAGGAGGAGAGAAAGAAGGAGAGAAAGAAGGAGAAAGGAGGAGAGAAGGAGAGGAGAAGAGAAGAGGAGAAAAAGGGGACAAAGGATGAGAGGAGAGGAGAAGAGGAGGGCATCTGTGGACCAGGCTCGAGGCTGAAGCTGCCAGGAGGAGTGTGTGTATGTGTGGTGTGTGTGTGTGTGTGTGTGTGTGTGTGTGTGGTGTGTGTGGTGTGTGTGTGTGTGACACATGGGGAACTACGTCCTACTCCTTCCCCCCACCCCACTTCTCCTGCCCCTCCTCCTACCCCCCTTCTCCCCCCACCCCACTTCTCCTGCCCCTCCTCCTACCCCCCTTCTCCCCCCACCCCACTTCTCCTGCCCCTCCTCCTACCCCCCTTCTCCCCCCACCCCACTTCTCCTGCCCCTCCTCCTACCCCCCTTCTCCCCCCACCCCACTTCTCCTGCCCCTCCTCCTACCCCCCTTCTGAAACTGCCTCCACCCCCCCCTTCTGTCCCTGCCTCCACCACCTACCCCCTCCTGCCCTCCCAGCCAGCCTCAGCCCCCAGAGAGCAGGGAGGCAGTCCTCCTGACTCTGTTACCTCAGATCACATCTGACCCAGTTACCGTCTGCCTGCCCTGCCTCTGCCAGGCCCCCCGGCAGCCAGCCTCAGTTTGCAAACACGGGCAAACGAGCGCATGCATGACATAGCAGGGCACACAGGACTTGACAAGCCACACACTCACACACACACACACTCACACACACACACTCTCTCACACACACACACACACACACACACACTCTCTCACACACACACACACACACACACTCACACACACACACTCTCTCACACACACACACACACACACTCTCTCACACACACACACACACTCTCTCTCACACACACACACACACACACTCTCACACACTCGCTGCCAGAAAGGGTGCATAGAGGCAGTGAGTGTGGACTGGATACAAGCAGGAAGGCATCCTGCTTCAGCAGCAGATCTATCTGAGCCCATGTCAGGCCGGTGAAGGTCTGTCCAGAGTCGCTCAACAGCATGAACCCAGGAGACACTTACTACAGCTAAATACATGTACAGAACACACCTGCAGAGGAACACAGGCACATGCCTGATCACAACCTGGTTAAAGAGCCATGAGAGAGCTGAGCAGTTTAGGGGAGGCGGGGGCACAGAGGAGGGGGAGGGAGGGAGTATGGGGGGGGGGTGGAGGGAGGGACGGAGGGAGGGGGGAGGGAAAGAGGGAGGGAGGGGGGAGGGAAAGAGGGAGGGAGGGGGGGAGGGTGGAGGGAGGGATGGGGGGGATGGGGAGGGGGATGGGGGGGAGGGAGAGAGGGAGGGGGAGGGAAAGAGGGGGGAGGGTTGAGGGAGGGAGGGGGGAGGGTTGAGGGAGGGAGGGACGGGGGGGAGGGAGGGATGGGGGGAGGGAGGGTGGAGGAAGGGAGGGGGGGGCGGATGGGGGGAGGGAGGGATGAAGGAGATAGGGAGGGGGGAGGGATTAGGCCTAGAGAGAAGAGAGGTGCAGGATGGATCTCTCGGAGAACAGGAGACTTTGAAGGTCTCGAATAAAATATGGAACATTATAAAAACAAAAAAACTTTTCACTTCCTCATCACATCCAGTAAAATATTTTTTTGGGGGGTATGGAAATTGTCGATGTGAAAAAGTCCATAAAGACAAAAGCATTGAGGAGACACTCACTCACACACACACACACACACACACTCACACACACCGCTCCTCTGAGCAGCTTTGCCAACTTCTCCAAAGTGACCAGTGCACATGTCCCTCCCACCACACTTGTCGACACCCTCCTTCCAGACACATCCTCGCTGTGACCATGGAGACCGCAGAGTAGGCCGTCCACAGCAGACAGGAACAGGAAGTTACATATGTGTGTATTGCAGTGGTGTGGTTCCATGGTTATTGAGGAGTTTTTAGTTTTGTTTATCTATCTATATACTGTCTGTACATCTCTACTTCTGAGATAGTATACTGTATGTCTCTCCCCATGATAGTCCCTGTATACTGTATGTCTCTCCCCATGATAGTCTCTACTAAACGTCTCTCTGAGAGAGGCTCTACTAAACGTCTCTCTGAAAGAGGCTCTACTAAACGTCTCTCTGAGAAAGTCTCTACTAAACGTCTCTCTGAGAAAGTCTCTACTAAACGTCTCTCTGAGAGAGGCTCTACTAAACGTCTCTCTGAAAGAGGCTCTACTAAACGTCTCTCTGAAAGAGGCTCTACTAAACGTCTCTCTGAGAAAGTCTCTACTAAACGTCTTTCTGAGAGTCTTTACTAAACGTCTCTCAGAGCCTCTACTAAACGTCTCTCTGAGAGAGGCTCTACTAAACGTCTCTCTGAGAAAGTCTCTACCAAACGTCTCTCTGAGAGTCTCTACTAAACGTCTCTCTGAGAGTCTCTACTAAACGTCTCTCTGAGAGGCTCTTACCGAAGTACTCCTGTGCTGGAGGGTGATCCATGTCGAACAACATCTTCTTGGTGAGACGCTCCAGCTCTTCCTCTGGTCGTGGAGCGGGGCCCTGGACACACACACACACACACACGTCAACATCACTGTCCTCCATCAGCCCTGGGGCTGTCACCACACTCACATACAGCAGCAAGAGATACTGACACACACACACACACACAGACACACAGACAGACAGACAGACAGACAGACAGACAGATACTGAAATACAGATTAACAGAATACTTCCACATGCATGCATGTCCACACATGGACTTGATGCATGCTATCAATCACATTGTGTTTTACATCCCAGCTGGTCCCACTGCCCCAACCTGGCCCCGGGGTGCTAGCAGGGCGCTAGCAGGGCGCTAGCAGGGCACTACCAGCCTAACCCCGGGGCGCTAGCAGGGCGCTAGCAGGGCACCACCAGCCTGACCCCGGGGCGCTAGCAGGGTGCTAGCAGGGCACTAGCAGGGCACCACCAGCCTGACCCCGGGGTGCTAGCAGGGCAACACATGTTCTCTTAACACTGTTTGATAGAAATTCAAGCGGTTAGCAGGACCAAAGTCAAAACAACTCTTGCAACTACAGGTCCACTAGTAGACCTGTTACCAGCCCTATGTCAAGTGTTATAGACCCTTACCAGCCCTATATCAGGTGTCATAGATCTATACCAGCCCTATGTCAGGTGTTATAGAGCTACACCAGCCCAGAGTGGTCTACAGAACCCCCAGAAGCCTCTGCTGCTGAAAGCTGAGCTGGTTCTCTACCAGAGACTCTCTGCTGACCTTCCATGCAGGCGGGCGGAGGGCGGGCGGAGGGCGGGCGGAGGGCGGGCGGAGGGCGGGCGGAGGGCGGGCGGAGGGCAAGCCAGCAACCAGGAAGGATTAGGTAACAGATACTCCAACAGCAACAGATTTGACTTGACATTTGAAAAGATCCTAATTGTGGTATTTGGGAGCCAGGGGAATGTGAGAGCGGAGGAGGAGGTGGAACCCTGAACTCCTGAAGTGGCACAGAGGATTCCACCCCTGTCAGCACCCCATTCCCCAGATCCCTGACCCAAACACGCCTGGAGAGAGATCCGATCAGCCAGATAGATCGCCTGCTCAGAGCTGCTTCAGTCGTGTATGTCGGGAAACTGTGTTTTCGATGTGCTGCCTTCATATTAGCATTCAGAAGAAAGACCTTTGAATACAATATGAATTATGTCATACATCTCTCACGTGTATACTGTGGTTGGAAGAACGTGATATAATCGTTTGTCCAACCAACGTAAACAGAAAAATGAGTGATGTTGAAATGTTCTCCTTGTCCTGGCACACACAGCACATCTGAAAAGGAGCAGGCTGATTTCAGGGAGAGGATGAGTCGCTGTGTTTAATGTCCTCAGTGCATCACAGAGCGGCTGGAACTTCATGAGGCGTCACAGCGTTCCAGAGAAGCCGTCTGAGAGAGCAGCAGGCAGATAATGGAAGACCAAACAGCAGCATCGTTAACTCTGGGAGGGGTGGACACTCAGGACGTGCTAATCCCCCCAGACATACCAGAGAGCCTTCCGCGGCTGTCCCCTCCCCCCTCTCTCCCGCTACGACCCCCCCCGCCCTCCCTCCCTGGCACACGAGGACAGAAGGGACAAAGTTTCTAGAATCCTTGTGGCGCCAACGTTTCTTTCCCGTGTTCTAGAACCGAAGGCATGTTCTGATTGTCCACGGCAAACCACGCTTGAAGGAATGTGTTCTTCGAGAGTGGAGCAGTGCTTGTGTGGTACAGAAAACAGGCCGTGCGCAGTGAACTCAAGGTTTTGTTTTGTGTTTCTGTTGTGAATGTGTCAAAGAGGCCCCACAGATATTATCAGCAGTGCTGTGTACTCATTACAACGGCAGAGCTACTCCCAGACAGACTGCTGTAACACTGGTAATCTAAGCTTCACATCAAAGCCAAATGGAGACGGAGGTGAGAGACAGCCGTTACAAGAAACTACTTTTTCCCTTTAAGCTTCATTTATGTCCCTTCCGCTCGATGGCACCCCACAGCCCTGTTGCCAGGGAGTTTCAAGCACCTTGTTAGGAAGCCTTTGTGACGCAGAGTCGCTCCTCAAATGAAGAAAAGCTCAGGATGCCGGGTGGGCAGTTTTAGGCCAAATCCCAATACTCCCCCTTACCCCTTACCCTTCCCCCTAGCCCTTAGTTTACCCCTAGCCCTTACCCCTTACCCTTCCCCCCAGCCCTTAGTTTACCCCTAGCCCTTACCCCTTCCCCTTCCCCCCAGCCCTTAGTTTACCCCTAGCCCTTACCCCTTACCCTTCCCCCTAGCCCTTAGTTTACCCCTAGCCCTTACCCCTTCCCCTTCCCCCTAGCCCTTAGTTTACCCCTAGCCCTTACCCCTTACCCTTCCCCCTAGCCCTTAGTTTACCCCTAGCCCTTACCCCTTCCCCTTCCCCCCAGCCCTTAGTTTACCCCTAGCCCTTCCCCTTCCCCCCAGCCCTTAGTTTACCCCTAGCCCTTACCCCTTACCCTTCCCCTTAGCCCTTAGTTTACCCCTAGCCCTTACCCCTTCCCCTTCCCCCCAGCCCTTAGTTTACCCCTAGCCCTTCCCCTTCCCCCAGAGGGAAGGGGTAAGGGGGAGTATTGGGATTCGGCCTTATTGCCTTGTCAAGGTGTAGGGGTGTGGGGGTCGTGGAGGGAGGCAGCACTAGTGCCGACTCTCACTTGATGCCCTGACAGGTGTGTGTCCTCTGAACAACCTAACCTCAGGGTCAGTCTCCTGCCCACACTGCAGAGGATACAGTGATCGGACCTGAAAGAGGAGCAGCTGTTCCTGAGGCCTTTCCTCCCCTCCCCTCCTCCTCCCTTCCTCACCCCCCACTCTCCTCCCCTCCCTCAACATCCCTGTCTTAGACAAGGGGAGCAGATGTTGTGTTTGGGGAGGAGGAGGGCATGTTAACAAAGACCCAGGTATCACCCCGGCGTGTCACGCTAGCTGGGTCACCCCAGGGTGCACTGCCGGAGGGGAGAGTGGCGCGAGGGGAGCCGTGCCGTGCCGTGCCAAGCTAACGTCCATGGTGTGAAAAGGGATTTTAACAACTCTACACCTACTGTAGTGTTTCAGTACGTGTTTGAAAACTAACGTCTGGGACCAAAAACACCTCAGTTATGGTTAGATGAAGTTCTCTCTCCCTCTT
Organism: Hypomesus nipponensis; assembly: GCF_054491055.1. Lineage (NCBI taxonomy): Eukaryota > Metazoa > Chordata > Actinopteri > Osmeriformes > Osmeridae > Hypomesus > Hypomesus nipponensis. The sequence continues at coordinate 813,343 of NC_140376.1, read as the reverse complement.
TTTCTCTTTCTTTCTATTTCTCTCTCGCTCTCGACTCATGACCGCACTTGCGATTCCACACCAGAGAGAGACAGCTCTTGTAAAACATGTGAAAAAGGAAGTGTGGTACACCTGGTCCATTCAGTTCATTCAAACAGCCCCCAAAAACCATCCGGTCATTCTATGAGACCAAACTTTTGGGTGAATACCAGTGTCCTCTCCCTTCTGTCCTCGTGCACAGCAAGGCTACAGTTAGCCCTAAAGATTTGAGCTACTGTAGCAAAATCTGAAAAAATGCTGGAACATGGGTATAATCCAGGTCTGATGGGGATCTCAGTCACTGAGATTATGAGACTAGGAGACCGTGGCGGGACAGGCCCTGGAGGCAGCCCAGTGGAGACGCACCATGTAATCCTTCATCCACAACAGGCATTATCTGCATGTTGTACCTAAACATGTCGCTATCACACCTCAGAGCCATTGTGGTGAGCCAGCCGGGATTAGCAGGGCCCCGTGATCTCAGTGGAAGCAGGACAAAGACTTAATCACTCGCAAACAAATTCATCCACAGATTAACGCAGTGATGGACCGCAAATGCTGAGGGCTCTTTAGTGTCAGTGCAGAGGATTGAGCCATGGCTGCTATCCCAGAACCTGATCTGAAACCTGAGCTGCCTGCGTAGATTAACTGCACAGCACTTCTCCCCCCCCCTCCTGTCTGTTTACAGAGATGGACAAAAAGCACTTCCAGAAAGAGCGGCTTATTAGCGCAATGCTAATATCTGGGATACGGGCTGTCCCCTGTGCGTGGGTTCATGTGGGACTGAATCATTATTGGATTGAGATATAAAAAGCATTTGTTGTAGCTCTGCTAAATGAGTGATTATTGCAGCTTAAAAGCCTCAGTCTAATGTGAACAAAGGAGGGATTGCTGGATCAGTCACAGTCCATTACAGGGAGGTGAATCGGACGCTGGAATACGCGGCACGCATTCTGACGTTAAGTTTACTCCCTTAAGTATGCTCTTTCCTGTGACTCCAGAGGCTCCTCGCTCGCGTGCTGCGTCCTCAGCAGTAATGCTGGTGTTAAGTCATCAGGGGCATGTAATCGGCTTGTCTACCCTTCTTCACATCCATCAGTCTCATCTGGTGGCGTGAGTCTGGGCTGCCTCACGCCTTCGGAGGGATGAGTTTATCTGGGAGGAATCTCTCTGGGATGAGTCTCTCTGGGATGAGTCTCTCTGGGAGGAGTCTCTCTGGGACGAGTCTCTCTGGGATGAGTGTCTCTGGGATGAGTGTCTCTGGGATGAGTGTCTCTGGGAGGATGCTCCGTGTGGACAGCTTCCTCCACCAGGCCTACGGATGACCCTGCCTAGCGACGACCACGAGACTTTGCGACAACCCTGAGGCCTGGACCAGGGAGACCAGCAGAGAGCTATGGATGGACCAGGGAGACCAGCAGAGAGCTATGGATGGACCAGGGAGACCAGCAGAGAGCTATGGATGGACCAGGGAGACCAGCAGAGAGCTATGGATGGACCAGGGAGACCAGCAGAGAGCTATGGATGGACCAGGGAGACCAGCAGAGAGCTATGGATGGACCAGGGAGACCAGCAGAGAGCTATGGATGGACCAGGGAGACCAGCAGAGAGCTATGGATGGACCAGGGAGACCAGCAAAGAGATATGGATGGACCAGGGAGACCAGCAAAGAGCTATGGATGGACCAGGGAGACCAGCAGAGAGCTATGGATGGACCAGGGAGACCAGCAGAGAGCTATGGATGGACCAGGGAGACCAGCAGAGAGCTATGGATGGACCAGGGAGACCAGCAAAGAGCTATGGATGGACCAGGGAGACCAGCAAAGAGCTATGGATGGACCAGGGAGACCAGCAAAGAGCTATGGATGGACCAGGGAGACCAGCAGAGAGCTATGGATGGACCAGGGAGACCAGCAAAGAGCTATGGATGGACCAGGGTGACCAGAATGTTTTTTCCAGAGACACCAAGCTCAAGGCCACCTTCTGAGAGACTTGGAGAAACAAAATAAGTCATGTTGTTTCAGCTCCAAATGAGGGCTGGGAGAAAATAACAGTTAAATTAGAGAGCTGGAGCCAAACGCAGACAGGCTGATAATCACCCCCCAGAAAATCAAGGAATTCCATAATTGACATTTTCTACAGCCACCCGTATCTCGCGCAGATTGAACGTGATGTGAGAAATGGTGTGTGCGTGTGCAGACGGAGGGTGTTTGTGTGTCAGGAGGGAAAAACAGGTCATGTGTCTGGAACTGACACATCCCCCTGCAAACCGACGAGGACAAGAGAGAGCAGGGAAGGGTGCCACAAGCCATCTACACAAAAGAAATACATGTAGATATCAAAACAAATATGCACACAAAGGACTCTCTTAAAAAGAAAAAAAACGCTGGGGGGGCGATAAAAGTAATCTGGCTGTCCTGTCCCTGCAATTCCACGTGGTCAACACTAGATATTATATAGGAAACAGTGGGTCTCTGGTTTGGAGAAGAATGGAGAATGATTCCCTCTGTGGTGACCTTTGTTTATATATAAACACACACGCTGACCATGATGAGGATTCACACTGGAGTTAACGTACGTGCTCACTCTCACTTCCTGTATGTGGTGTCATTTATCTGATGTGTAATTACTCTAAACGCAAACCCTGGTAAGCTCTACTCCACTTTGTCCAAACAGCTACATGCAAATACGGGTTCATTTGAATGACACAGTGAAGGTTATCTCCTGAACGAACACCACCGCGGGGAAACCTTCTCCTCCACAGAAATCTAAACCAGGGGAGCTAAACCACAGAGGAGGAGAACGTCCTTCAAGATGTATTCATTTATTTTCGTTTGGTGTTTTTCTTCCTAAACCACAGAGGAGCACGTACGTTTTCGGGTGTTTCATGGCCTGAGGGAGGGGGGGCATGGAGGAACGATGGGGAGAGGGGGCTTCCGTGCAGAAGGAGAGGTTGAGTAGAGGGCAGCAAGGAGATAAAGACCAAAGCGGCTACGGCCGGGCAACTGGAGCACGATGAGGGGCTGGGAGTGACATGCCGCAGTACTACCGTCCACCAGTAGGGGCCGCTGTTAAGCAGCCATTTCTGGACACTTCACCTACCATCAAAACTACACAATCAGTAGGTTAAAAGAACGTCTAATGCTGTTGCTAAAAAGACGGAGCTGTATTCTGAAAATGATCCATATTTAATATGCAATATTTGACTCACTTTTTGGGTGCTAGTATCACAACACTAATCAGTGTTTCCTCTACATGCATTTTGCAGCAGCGACCTGCCGCTACAAAATAATTGCCGCCGCTGCTTCAGAATACTTGTCTAATGTATAATTGTCTGAATTATCATCAAGTCGCAATAATATTAATCTGCTGAACTGAAAGTCAAACAAACGGTCTCCTGCTGCTTTCTCTCCGAATGGAGGATGAGCAACTGAACAGTGACAGAACGTCAATCGCTCATGAAGTCAAGACAACTGAAAAAACTACAGCGAGACACCGGAGCGCTTTCTCCTCTCGCTCAGCCTGTCAGTGACAGGGCGAAATCTTCCAGATCCTCCAGCGCAAGAGAAAACCTACTAGCTAGATAACGTGAAGTTAGCTTTATTTGAGTTTAAATTAATATTAGCAATGTAATGTCAGTGATTATTATTTAATTAATCTTTAAATATTGTTCCAGCTAGTAGTAGGCCTAACTTTAGCTACTGTGCTCAAGCTATCTAGACTAGCTACTGTCGCGAACTCAGTGAATGTAACTTATTTTAAAAAAAAACGGCGTTTACTTGAGCAAGGTATGTATATTTTCAGACGAGTTTGTTATTTCTTCTTTCCTTGCAGAAGAGAAAGATTCCTGATTGCTTCGATGAGCAAGATGGCACTAGTTGTACATTACGATTCAGATAGTGAGGGGCTCAGAGTGTATTTATGCCCTTACCCCCACAGGTAGGTACCAGGTGGGTCTACACCACCAGGTGGGTCTACACCACCAGGTGGGTCCACACCACCAGGCCAGAGGATCAGAACAGTCCCCTAGCAGCAACTAGGAGAAGTGCTGACCCCTGTACAAGTGTGTGTGTGTGTGTGTGTGCCACGTGTCCGAGGCCTAGAGAGAGGCAGGAAAGCATCATAAACAAACAGCTCAGACCTTTCAGACGGTCGGAGCTCATTGAGTTGCCGTGGCAGCTATCGATCCGGGCGGTTATTTACCGCGCCTGCAGCGGCCCTCTCAGAGGCCCGAGGAGCATGCCCAGACAGACCCTTATTATTTACGAGGGCTGCTCTGACAAACACCCTGGCTCTGACGAATGAGGCGTCCACTGCAGTCTGAAGCAGCTGTCAGCAGTTCACTGGGAGAGGCAGTGCTCAACCTGGGAGGTACTGCTCACAATAAACAAGATGAAACACAAACAGCCGGAAGAAGAAAACAAACAAATCAGAAATGGGAAGAGAGAGAGAGACAAACAGCGGAAATAGTGAGAGTGAGACAGTGACAGAGAGAGCGAGAAAAAGAGAGAGTAAAGAAATTTGAAACAAAGAAAAAGAGGCAGAGACAGAAAGAGGTCGGGGGGGGGGGGGGTCAGCGTTGATGAGACGAGCCCCAGTACTCCACTAGCTCTAAAAAACAAACTTGATTTCCCAAATAAACGTATACATTTAGCAGATGCTTTGGGGTGGAAGTTTGAACCAGTGACCTCTTGATTTGCAGTCAAATGCAATACCCACTGAGCTTCAGCCCAACTGTGTGAGATGATTCAGAGGACGACCTGTGAGACCTGACAGTGGGTCTAAACCCGGTGAGTGTTGGAGAGAATGTGTGAGGGCTCAGACCATTACGTCTCCTGAAGCTCCCTGTATAGCGTGTAAATGAATAGCTGCTAGCTGCTAACGTCAAGTTACAGCCCTTCCCCAATCACACTGCCTCTCTCGATGAGAAGCTGTTTGTCTGAAAGTGTTAGGGAAGCATCGCCCTGGAGACTTGCGCCATGGAGACCAGCATTGGCCTCAGTTCAACCTAAAGACGTTGTTTTCGGTTGATAACTACTGTAGGCCTACTTGAACTACTGTAAATAAACTCCACTTTAATAATAATAACAGCTTGTTAGTACTCTGAGGAGAGAACAAAATGTCACTTCCAAGAGTAAACAAAATGGTGCCAATGTCTCTCCTTCTGTCTAAGAACAACATGTTGAAGGATTTTATACAACAACACTTCCTGTCTTTTCAGCAATGACTCTTTTTACTACCTGGAAACCAAGATGCAATTAACCTGAAGTGATTCAACCATCCATGTTCCAATACTGCCTTCACTGTTCTATTAGGGAAGAAGGTAATGGATGCAAAACCCTGCATCAGGGAGATAAGAAGTTAATTAGACGTCAACATGCCTCACACACGTCTCTGATAAGCACTAATCATGCCATCACATGGTTCTGTGTGGGCTTCAATTCAATCTCCATCTTGAAACAATATCAGCTGGCCTCAACGCCAGCCTGACAGGGCTTGGCTGACTGTAGATCTAGATAAGCTAGCTAGATGTAGATTAGCTGAGCTGAGAAGAATATTCTGATGCGTGGAATGCAAAACAGTTTGTCAGTGGCAATGTTAAAGCATTCCTCTCTTTAGATAGAAACACCCCACCTGACTGCATCAGCATGCATGTTTATCTCAGTTTTCAGAGGGAAGTAAATATAATTTATTGGGTAATAACAACCAATAACAGCCGGATCTAATCTGGAGAGCCCACGAGTTTAGCGGCCTGTTTGGTTGTGAGGCAGGGTTCAGGGGTTACGGTGGGTTCAGGGGTCACGTGCGGTCAGGGTGAAGCAGCAGGCAGGGACATAACTCCTGAAACGACTCGGCTGAAAAGGGCTGGTTTGTACGGCCGAGTGGCACCCTCAGCAGGTAGACATGTCTGGATAAGCTGCCTGTCATGGCCCAGGGGAGACGCAGGGATGTCAGGATCCACTGAGGCCAAAACAAGACCACTCCATGGGCCCACAGACCAGCAGGGCTCCAGGGAAGCCGATCACTACCACAGCACAGACGGACCACGCAGGGGGAAATCTCCCAAAGACGAGCTTCACAATTATTACAAACTATAGAGAAAGGCACCGCTGACATATCGGTACCTTCTAGAAAAACACACTGGCTCCTGTACTTCAGACCCAGACAGACAAACTAACTATTCAGATAAAGTATCTTATAGTTTTTTATTTTATTTGTATTGTTGTTGGCGGTTTTAAACACACATTTGCTTGTTGCTTCCTTGCAACACAGTCTAGGAAGCCAACACAGCCCCTGTCTCTGAAGGCAACATGATCCAGGCGATAAGTGTTATTTGTGTGGAGTCAGGAGACACTCATGGCAAAGGCCAAGCCGTCACGAGCCATATGTCTGCATGATAACATGACAGGTTAGTCGGCCCTGAGGTGACTTACTGCCCTCTGATCTCTGTTTAAGGCCTCCAGTAACCCTGCACTAGGCAGGAATGCCCTCTGGATGAGTGAAGCCGGGGTTACTGACGCTACAACTGGGTCAAGCAGCTCCTTGGGAGCCCTGGCTCAGGCTGGGAGCGGAGGTCACACGAGGTGTGTCAGGCGAAGATGAGACGATCCAGTTTCCCCTTCGGACGAAAGACAAAACGGGGCCTGCGCAATGCAGGCAACATGTTAACGCGCTCGCTGTTATAGCGAACAGGTTATAACTGGCGATACTTTCACTCTGCAGCGCTCCGGTTCTGCGTCCGTCTGGTTCCCCATGTTGATGTGTGTGTTTGTTGCTCAGAGCATCACTAAGCTTTTAAGGTTCTGTGAAGTTTGCGTGAAAACCTCTCTGTGCCAGCGCTGACCTGCTCAAGGTGAAGGGGGGTTAGGGTTGGCGTTGGCCACATGCTGTGCAGTTTGCCGCAGCGAGGCCAGGTCTAAAAAGCGACCACACAAACGGGCCTATTTCAGGCGAGTGCTGACACAAATGTATGTATATGTGCTCGCGTCGGTCAAAAAGCAAAATGGCCGCAGCTTCAGAGGGCGTTAAGGGGCCTCAGACATCTGAACTGGAGTGTTTGACAGCTGAGACCATCGTTGACCTTCTCGGGGGCTTTAGCTGCCAGCAGGGATTGAGCAGTTCAAAATAATCCCCCCTGTCAAATGTCACTCAAGCTCAGGAATAACAGAAGGCTTCATCCAGCTTAGCCTTCCTCCAATTTCGGGAGAGACGAGAGAGATGGAAGAGACTCGTGGAAATTGTTACATTAACCGGCAGCCATGAAATCTGTTAATTTTTTTTCTACAATGGAGATCAAACGCGAGCTGGAGGATTTGGGTAATTAAGTGTCCTTGAGCCTTGTTGATGTGAAAAGCAGTACTTATACCTTCGCTCCACATCACCAAGAACCGGCCAATGGTGGGAGGGTGCTGGGCAGCCCCAACCAATCAGAGAACAGTTTGCATTTTGGCCCAAGAGTCGATTTCAGCCTTCTAATGACACAACCCTTCGATGAATGCTCTCAATTATGGGAAATTAACTTGTTAATAAAGTCTTCAATCCAAATCATAGACCCCCAACTGAGCATTACATCAATTTATGATTAACTGGAGCAACTGGACGTCATTTTGTACATGATTATGAGAAAATATCTGAACCGGACTATAAATTGCCCAGTATTTACACAACAGATTAACAAAAGCACCACCCACTTTCATAAGTAGATTTAGCACTGTTTGTGTGTAAGGTTACCAAAATGTCATGACATCAGGTCAACCAGATTGCCGGTGATAAAGACAATGTTGACAGATTTCCCTTTCACTCTAATCTGGCTTTCGTATTGTATTTCTGCCCTGTTCTGGCATTAAAGCATGAAAGCATTGCAATATATAGGGCTCAAATAAACAGAAAAACAGATTAATCCTAAAATGTGGAGGGTGTAGAACCATCAGCAGGAGGGCATGCAGAGCGGCAAGGCTTGTGGAGTCTCTCTGGTTTCCATCTGGATGCAGAACATGAGACTACAGTGTACACCACGGGGGGGGGGGGGAGCAGCAGATCCCACTTGGCACACGGATATATTCTTAGGAATGAAACTAAAATACATATATGGCACATAATATAGCATAATGAAAGATTTGCTTTTATCTGAAATCAAAGAGATGTTCACAAATCTATTAAACACCTTTTGAATTCATAACAACACACCACACTGGGACTGATGCTCTTTTCAAGCAATATGTACACTTTTGTTTTGAACAAAATTAATTAGTTTTCTTTAATACATAAAGATGCTTGCCGCAATGTTCAATCTAATTTGTATTTAGTAAAATACAGTCCTTGATGAGCTATTCCCAAAGGCCAAGCAGCACTGGTTGTGTTTTGCGCGAGCATAAAATCCTTGAATTATAACAAACTCAAGGGCTTGGTACTTTCCAGAGATTGTTGGTTGCTGAGTGTGTTGAGATCACAACAGAGGTCTCAGAGGCAGGGCCTCCTGCGCTCCAGAGGCACAGCCTCCTGCGCTCCAGAGAAGGTCTCAGCGCTGCTCCTTCATGCTCTACACCCAAGTCTGACCAGGTGAGATCCTTCCACCATCCTGACCTCAGAGCTGGTTTAAAGCCCACAGGACCAAATGAGAACGGACATCAAACATTGTTTTCCAAAATTCGCAGGCTTGTTCCAGACTCTGTGTTCGGTGGCTACTGCCTGCTGTGTTCAGGCTGCTGCTGTGTTCAGGCTGCTGCTGTGTTCAGGCTGCGCCTGTGTTCAGGCTGCTGCTGTGTTCAGGCTGCTGCTGTGTTCAGGCTGCTGCTGTGTTCAGGCTGCTGCTGTGTTCAGGCTGATGCTGTGTTCAGGCTGCGCCTGTGTTTAGGCTGCTGCTGTGTTCAGGCTGCTGCTGTGTTCAGGCTGCTGCTGTGTTCAGGCTGCTGCTGAGAGAAGCTTTGATCCCCAGGAAACGTCACCCGCTGAGGAAATAAACCCTGCCAGACTGTGACTTAGGAAAAAACACTATAAGCAGCCTGTCACTTGAAATCACATCACCTCCGCCATATCAATAGAGTTTTGCCTTCCTGTGATGTGACTCGATGTTTTGCACCCTGAGGGGAATTGTGAAAGACCAGATATTCTTGGAGAGATTAAAAAGGATAACTGTTTTTCTGAAGCCTCGAGGTAAGAGAATGTGTTCCTTTTGTAGAATTCAGAGTGCCAGATGAAGTGACCTAGAAGTTGTGCTGAAGGCAGGAAGTCAGACAGGAGACATCCTGTTCCTGGTTCACCCTCACATCCACAGTTAGCTCCGTCTTCTTCTGTGGTGACACTACATTACGATGAGCGATGGATCCTTCTCCACAAGACAACCAGCGCTTCTCAAACGGGCCTCAGGGAACTCCTCAGGACAGGGGGGTTTCCTTCCGTTCTCTCAACTGTTTCATCCTTATTTAATGGACGTCGGACCACAGTCCAACCCCAGACTCATTTCTCTTTTCCCCACTGACTAAGTTATCTGAAGGCTCATAGTAAATGCCTGGAGTGTGGCTCTACTGAGTAGGCACACATTCCAGATACAAACTGCACAGCTCTGATTTGTGGAGCAAAAATAAAAATCTACTCCAACTGAATGATCAGGTATGACGTTTCAGCGTTAGATAACTTAGAAATGAGCACAGATGCCCAGTGCTTGAAGGTGAAGTTAAACTCCGCCTTACATGAGACAGATGTGGTCAGATGGGGTAAACCCCTACAGGAAAGACCTGTTAATAATTCATAAAGGTTAAAACAACTGTTTATTCTAAGCATTTCAACGAAGGACGGTAAGAAGCTCCCTGTTGTATTGCCATCAAAAGCAATTAAAGCACAAACAAACTGTGTGTACACACACATTAAATTACACACACACACGCACACACACACACACACACACACACAGAGCTTCAATGCTCTGCAATGTATTCCCCTTCATGCATAAATGCATGAGCAGAGATGGCTGTGAACCAAGAAGAAAAATCCTGTTTCATAAAGATGGTCGGGTGCATTTTCATCATCGCTTATAATAAAACATCACTTGTTGTGTCATAATTGGTATTCAACAACAACAACCAGAACACCACCTTATTTATGATTTATAAAAACTCAAAATATGTGGGCTACTGACATCACCTGTGATGTTTATATCAAGCTGTTTATAACCCTTCTGTGGACTGACATCACCTGTGATGTTTATATCTAGCTGCTTATAACCCTTCTATGATGTTTATATCTAGCTGCTTATAACCCTTCTATGATGTTTATATCTAGCTGCTTATAACCCTTCTATGATGTTTATATCTAGCTGCTTATAACCCTTCTGTGACGTTTATATCTAGCTGCTTATAACCCTTCTGTGACGTTTATATCTAGCTGCTTATAACCCTTCTGACCTTGTGTGGAGGCAGTGGCCCGGAGCTGTAGGGGGCCAGGCTGGCTGGGGGGTCGGTGATGTAGGTCTTCTTGGGGCCTGAGGGTGGGTAGGCCTGGCTGGGGGGGCCTGAGGGTGGGTAGGCCTGGCTGGGGGGGCCTGAGGGTGGGTAGGCCTGGCTGGGGGGGCCATCAGGCCTCCAGGCGGCCGGGGGTCCTCCATGGGCGGGCTGGTCCTGGTAGGTGCTCTGGGACATGGGGGCGAAGCCTGGCTGGGGGGGCCCGAAGGCGAAGTCAGGGCCCCGGTGCTGGGCCGGACCGCGGGCGGGCTGCGGGGCTGCAGGGTGGTTCCCCGGGGCCTGGTGCTGGGGCCCGGGCTGGGAGGAGCGTACCTGGACGTTGAAGGTGGGCTGGCTGGGGGTGGAGGCGGTGGCGTAGGAGGCTGGGACCGGCTGGGGCTGGGGCTGGGGCTTGGGCACGGGGCTGGCAGAGGATGGGGGGGTGGAGGAGGCAGGGGTGGAGGTCTTGGGGGTGGACTTCAGGGTGGCCGTCAGGGGGGGCTGGGTAGGGATGACCATGCGCTTGTATCCCGTCACAGCTGCATTGGGGCTGGTGACGGCCGGGACTCCAGAGTTCTGCAAAGAAGAGGGCACAGTGGATAGGGTTAGGGGTAACCTTTACGTCAAAACGACCTTCATTTTGAACTTTGTAACCCGTTTATTACTGCAAATAAAAGCTGTCTCAAAGTCACAAACAGGCAGATGACTGACTCAGAACAGCACTCCAAAGTCAAGTTTTGGGCTACAGGTCACGCAACCTGAAAAGCAGAATTCCACAAGCCTCCTCCCTCCCCTGCGCCCGTCCAGGATTCGATGCTGTTTATTGACAGCATGGCTTACACTCCAGTAATTATCCAGCCTGCCTCCTTGGAATCGATGGCGAGGCTACCTCGACAGCAGAGCTCAGCCAGACCCAGGCAGAGCGGAGATAATAAAGCAGGCTGCAAGAGGATAAATTGTTTGTCGGAGGCCACCCTGACGTGTAGCTGGCGAGGTGAGGGGCTGCTGTGCTGACTCTGCCTGGGAGACCAGACGCACAGCTAAATCACCCTGATTTGTGATGCCGGTGTTCCTGGGAAGAGGACCCTGAAGACACACACACACACACTCCAGACACACACAAATTAACACTCACTCACACACACACTCACCTCCCTTCACACAAACACCCACCACACACACTCTGGGAATCTCTGTCTGGGTAGAGTCCAGCATGGTTCTGTAGCAGTATGTAACATCTTCTCTTTGCAGCTGAATATACACACACAGCCTTCTGTAGCTGCAAGCCCACACTGCATAACACAAGGGTCCTGCCTCGACTGTCTGCCTCTACTCTGCCTCTCTGCTCTGTCATGTACCACATCTGCCTCTACTCTGCCTCTCTGCTCTGTGTTGCTCCACCAGTTCCTATTAGTGTCAGACTCTCAGACGGCCTAAAAAGGGTCTGTCATTAACCTTGCTGGGTCTTATTAGGTTACTGCCTGAAGGAGAAAAAATCAGACTCAAGACTCAATTACTAGTTTTGCTGCACTAGTGGAGCACAGAAGATCCCTTGTTTCTGATTGTTTCTTAAGAGCATTTTACAACTTGGCCTGTTGAGAAGTCTGTTGAATACTTTTAAAGCCTGGTTATCTGTGTCATGGTTGTTTAACAGGTGCAGGTAAGGGCAGGTAGGGCAGGTAGTGGCAGGTAGGGGCAGGTAGAGGAAGGTAGGAGCAGGTAGGAGCAGGTTAGCACAGGTAGGGGCAGGTAGGGGCAGGTAGGACAGCTAGGGGCAGGTAAGGGCAGGTAGGGGCAGGTAGGGCAGGTAGGGGCAGGTAGGACAGCTAGGGGCAGGTAAGGGCAGGTAGGGGCAGGTAGGGCAGGTAGGACAGCTCGGGGCAGGTAAGGGCAGGTAGGGGCAGGTAGGACAGCTAGGGGCAGGTAGGGCAGGTAGGACAGCTAGGGGCAGGTAGGACAGCTAGGGGCAGGTAGGGGCAGGTAGGACAGCTAGGGGCAGGTAGGGGCAGGTAGGGGCAGGTAGGACAGCTAGGGGCAGGTAAGGGCAGGTAGGGGCAGGTAGGACAGCTAGGGGCAGGTAAGGGCAGGTAGGGGCAGGTAGGACAGCTAGGGGCAGGTAGGGCAGGTAGGACAGCTAGGGGCAGGTAGGGGCAGGTAGGACAGCTAGGGGCAGGTAGGACAGCTAGGGGCAGGTAAGGGCAGGTAGGGGCAGGTAGGGGCAGGTAGGGCAGGTAGGGCAGGTAGGGGCAGGTAAGGGCAGGTAGGGGCAGGTAGGACAGCTAGGGGCAGGTAGGGCAGGTAGGACAGCTAGGGGCAGGTAGGGGCAGGTAGGGGCAGGTAGGGCAGGTAGGACAGCTAGGGGCAGGTAGGGGCAGGTAGGACAGCTAGGGGCAGGTAGGACAGCTAGGGGCAGGTAAGGGCAGGTAGGACAGCTAGGGGCAGGTAAGGGCAGGTAGGGGCAGGTAGGACAGCTAGGGGCAGGTAGGACAGCTAGGGGCAGGTAAGGGCAGGTAGGGGCAGGTAGGGCAGGTAAGGGCAGGTAGGGGCAGGTAGGGCAGGTAAGGTTAGGTAGGACAGCTAGGGGCAGGTAGGGTAGGTAAGGGCAGAGACAGGGCTAGTGAATACCCTCCACCATGTCTCCTAGCGTGTAACACAAGTAACACAGGTCCCTGGCCTTCCTCGGCACTCAGACCACATATCATTTGATGAGTTCAATAGATGAACTGATCTGACCACAGCCAGGAGCTGCCCAGTGGCTCACAGCATAGTGCATGGCCTGGGCCATTTCCTGCATGTCCTCCTCTCTCTCTCGCTCTCTCTCGCTCTCTCTCGCTCTCTCTCTCGCTCTCTTGCCCTCTCTGTCTCTCCATCTTCAATGATCTGTCCCATGCAGAAATGCTGTAAAATATATGTAAAAAAAGAAATCCCGACCCTTGTGTTCTCCATGATCAGACCCAGACAAGGCCCAGAGGAGCGGGGGAAAAAACACCCCGAAAGATTTCACGCTTTAACCCCAATCCCTGTGTCAGTGATTAGAGCTGATGTTTATTACAAAGTGTGTCTGTCTGCATATGTATGTAAAAAAAAACTCAAATATGCCCTTCAGGAAGTAAAATTACTCAATTTAAATGTTTCATGGTCTTTAAATACTCTAGATTATTAATTTATCTATAAAGGCCTTAAAACCTAACATTTACTTAGCAAAGCACTGAAAATGCAAATAGGCCCTTCAAAATAATTACATCGTCATGGCGCGTTTTCCACCAATTAGATGAAGAGAACAAATTCAAATCAGTTCTGAGGTGAAGGAGCTGCAGTGTCACAAAGTCCAGTTGAAGAGGGAAGATTTTCCTTTTTTCTTCAGGTTATTCAAATGAATACGTTTTCAACAAGATCACAAGTTTCTCATCTTCACAGCTCCAGAACAGCCATCATTCAGAGGCCAAGTGTTTGGCCTGATTAGAACAGAGATTACCGGAAGGGTTTATGAGTCCAGTACTGGTCACTCTCTAATTATGTCACAGGTCTTAATGTAATAACAGGAAAAACCACATGACACCGGCACGCAAACACACATCATGCACACGCCAAGCACACGCCAGGCACACGCCAAGCACACGCACAGCAAGACAGCGTTGCTCAGTCCTGGGTTGAGGGTTCATGAGGCCTCCGCAGAGAGCCGGTTCAGTCTGACAGATATGTTTAGCTGGAAACAAAAACATGTCCCAGTGAATTCTTCAACCCTGTTCTCACCCTGTTCTCTCGGTAAGACAACACCAAGCGAGACCACGAGAAACTCTTAATCACGTTGGAGTGTGTGAGTTTGGTCGTTCAGGGAGCAGGGTTGAGTTGGGCCGGGGGTCCCGGGCCGGAGCCCTCAGGTCGTCAACTGCTCTGCCAGGATACAACACTGATGTTTCCCAGCAGCTCTGCTACTGTGGGTAAACTTGGGCAACTGTCGCCTTCTCCCATGAGAGGAGGACAGATGGTAGTTTGTTATTTCTCAATTGTGTTTTAGCTTTTATTCCTTTTTTCATGAATCCCTCTGAGACTGGAACATGTTGGGCCGGCGTGGCCAGGGGGTGATGACCCCATGAGCCCTGTTCTAAGATTAGAACTACCCCTCTTCACTGACACACACGTGCACACACACACACACACACAGTGAAAAATATGGAATTAACCTGGTACAGTATATTATATTTTAACCCTCTCTCTCTCTCCCTCCCTCTCTCCTAAGTCTCTCACTTGAACGGTACACACACACACACACACACACACACAGAAATACCCTTTATAAAAGTTTTCTCCTCCACTGTAATTCAGACAGACTTTGCAAACAACTTAAGTGTGAAAATTCTCAGAGATTCCCAAGAAAGGCTTTTTGACACATTAAAATAGATTAACAGAGACTATGCAAACCTTGGGGGCCTTGGTAAATCTGTTAACTCTGCATTCCAAACCACAGAGTGGAAGAAGTAGCAAGGGAGGGGGAAGGAGGTGTGGGGGGAGGAGGAGGGGGAAGGAGGTGGGGGGGAGGAGAAGGGAAGGGGGAAGGAGGAGTGGAGGGTTCACAGCAAGTTTGGGGAAAACCCCTCTGCCAGGAGAAGTTCTGGAGCTGTCTCTTGTCTTAAAAGTGCTCAGAGACTGCGACCACGGAGGGCCAGTCTCCACACTCTCAGAGGGCCAGTCTCCACTCTCAGAGGGCCAGTCTCCACACTCTCAGAGGGCCAGTCTCCACTCTCAGAGGGCCAGTCTCCACTCTCAGAGGGCCAGTCTCCACTCTCAGAGGGCCAGTCTCCACACTCTCAGAGGGCCAGTCTCCACTCTCAGAGGGCCAGTCTCCACTCTCAGAGGGCCAGTCTCCACTCTCAGAGGGCCAGTCTCCACTCTCAGAGGGCCAGTCTCCACGTGCTCCCTGGCTCACGGCGCGTTCCTCATGTCCAGGATCTTCACACTCGACCGACCCGGTGCGCTGACTGTCGCCCAATCAGAGAAGCTGTGGTCATGAACAAATCGCCCGATTATCGCTCAGACTCCCTAATCTGTGAGCGTCTCCATGGCAGAGAGCACAAGCAGGCCGGCAGCAGAGACGTGACTATCTCCTTCCATCCACATTAAAAACAATCCCTTCTCCTCGGTGCTGTCATGCATTTGAGGGTATCAGCCCTCGACTTAAAATAGCTTCAGATAAAGCCCATTAAATATGATTCAAGATGTCTGCCCGACATGAGCAGAGACCTCCAGCTGTTTTGAACTATCTCACATTTGCAGATAAAGTGCACCCGACTTCTCCAGCACACAGGGAGCACAGCTCGGTCTTTGGAAGGGAGATCTTTTTCCCTCTTCCTAAACTTAGGCTGCTGGATCAGCACAGTCAGGCTGTGTTGATGGCAAAATAAGTATAAATACAAGGAAGTCAAACAAACGAGGAATATACAGTATTATTTACTGTTCACAAACAGATATATTCCTAAAAGTGTACCGTACACACATTTTGATTTACAGTGCTTTACAGAGAACGCTACGCTACCATGACTTCCCAGTTCCCCCACACACCAACAACATGTTATAATAATCATTCTTCAATTGCCAGATTCAGACTCAGAGTCAGACTGATGACACAAACTCTAACACATGAAGCTGTTACAGGATCAGTCACAGGCAGCAGGGATGACCACCTCTGTGTTCAAACCCCCCCCCATCAAAATCAAAGGAGGAAGATATTCTGTCTCTGAGGGAGACACCTCACTAAGTCCAGTCTTTCAGTTTTTTCCGCAATCTATATTCAAAGGAGGATATGCAACAGGTCACATGACTCTTTCAATCCGCAGTTAAATGTGACTCAGTTCGCACATATACAGTACAGAACCTAAATATGAGTCTGCCCTGAAACAGCTGCTGGGATTTTCTGAAGATAAAATATTCAAAGGACATTTATACATTTTTGTCGAACATCCGGTCTCATTTCTTCTTTGAATTTATGTAACTCACAAAAAACTTTGCTTCAGAGGCCAAATATGTAATGTTGCAAGTATGATGTAACATGGCGGTATGATGTAAAGCAGCTTCTGAAACAGCCCACTAAAACTCCCATCATCAGATGAGAAAGAGAGTCCTCTCTCTCTGTGTCTCTCTCTCTGTGTCTCTCTCTGTGTCTCTCTCTCTGTCTCTCTGTCTCTCTCTGTGTCTCTCTCTGTGTCTCTCTCTGTGTCTCTCTCTCTGTCTCTCTGTTTCTCTCTCTGTCTCTCTCTCTGTCTCTCTCTCTGTCTCTCTCTGTGTCTCTCTCTCTGTGTGTCTCTCTCTGTGTCTCTCTCTCTGTGTCTCTCTGTCTCTCTCTCTGTGTCTCTCTCTGTGTCTCTCTCTGTGTCTCTGCCTTCATCCTTCATAGGAGAGAGAGGAGGGAACCAGCCTATCTGCCTGGCTGTAACACTCCCCTCCTGTGGTAACAGGCCCCCTCACCCGGCCCTCCGCTAGGATACATGTGAACTCCTGACCCTCCTACAACTCAGAGGTCACATCCAGTTTAAACACAACCCTCCCTAACGTCAAAGTCATCAGACACACGGACAGCCAATCACAGCTTGTCTCTCGGTGTGTGTGTGTGTGTGTGTGAGGGTACTGAATGTGTGTGTTGCCGGGAGATGAGGGATAATGTGCAATGACAGCAGTTGAGGGTGAGCCTTTTAGCATTGAGGCTGGGAGGAGGGGGGAGAGGGGAGAGGAGGGGGGAGAGGGGGGAGGAGGGGAGAGGAGGGGGGAGAAGGGGGAGAGGGGGAGAGGGGGGAGAGGGGGGAGGAGGGGAGAGGAGGGGGGAGAGGGGGGAAGTCTGGAATGTAAAGAGACAGGTTCCCATGACAGTCACAGCTCTCTGGCTCCAACACAGTTTGTCATTGGTTCGCCCTGTTAGTCCACAACACTGGGGTGATCCCATGCAGTTTATTAGACTAACCAGCGCTGACGGAACACATGGCCAGCCGGCGGGCAGATCCTCTCAGCACAGTTCGCTGCTCCTGTCAGAACTGAGGACCTGCTGCCAGAGCGACCTTAAGGTCAGCGGGCGCCGCGGGCCAGAGGGAGCCGCGCGGGGCGAGTGACCGTGCCGCGGAGGTGCCGACCGGACGATACGGAGCGAGCAGATACGCGGTCAGACACAAACTTATACTGGAGCAGGACGTCACAGCTGACGTTTGATCAGAAACTGTGTACACACACCCATACACACACCCATACACACACTCATACACACACACACACTCATACACACACACACACTCATACACACACACAGTTCAAGAGCTGCTCGGTCTAAAAAAAGAAACAAGCAAAAAAAGGTCCAGTGAGAAACATGGCCGCCCGTGGCCCTGACCTTTAGGAAGAATTAACGAGGCGAGGCTGCCCGGAGGCTGCCTCTCCTGCCTCTCTTGCCTCTCTTGCCTCTCTTGCCTCTCTTGCCTCTCTTGCCTCTCTTGCCTCTCTTGCCTCTCCTGCCTCTCCTGCCTCTCCTGCCTCTCCTGGCTCGCCTGCCTCTCCTGCCTCTCCTGCCTCGTCTGGCTGTGGCACGGTGCCAACCCTTCTCATGTTGACGTTGGCGGGGGCAGGATATAAACTGACATCTGCCAGGGGAGCTGAAGTGAGGGGTGAGGGGGGGGAGGTAGGGATCAGAGGGGTGAGGGGGGGGTAGGGGTCAGAGGGGTGAGGAGGGGGGAGGACGTAGGGATCAGAGGGGGGAAGAGGGGGAGGTGGGTGACTGACAGCAGCAGCACAGTATTAATCACAGGATCCTAATAAATATTTCTACTCGCCAGATCTCTTCTCTCTGCCAAATGTAGACATTCTGTCACTCGCAGGCTACAGCTGTGCCCTGATGGGTGAGATTCCTGCGTCTGGACCGGGAAGCAGAGGATTAAGCTTCCTGAGGCTGTTGAGGCTGTCGAGGCCCAGAGAGGCTGGGGGAAGCCTCTTGAGGCTGGTGAGGCCCTGAGAGGCTGGGGGAAGCCTCTTGAGGCTGGTGAGGCCCTGAGAGGCTGGGGGAAGCCTCTTGAGGCTGGCGAGGCCCTGAGAGGCTGGGGAAAGCCTCTTGAGGCTGGCGAGGCCCTGAGAGGCTGGGGAAAGCCTCTTGAGGCTGGCGAGGCCCTGAGAGGCTGGGGGAAGCCTCTTGAGGCTGGCGAGGCCCTGAGAGGCTGGGGGAAACTGACAGCTCACCCAAAGTAGAGAGAGGAGTCGCCGCTTCAAAAACACAACCTGCTCATACAGGCCACACACACCCACTACATCAGCCAGGTCATTTACATCCCCTGTAGTAGACCTGAGTGAGTACGTTTGCAACCATCCTGCCCTTTGTGTTTATTTCTTTAGTCCCACTGAGAGGACGGACTGAGCCGTGAGGAAGGGCTGTGTGATTCTGCTTAGTTAACTAGGTTATTTTAAAAGGTTTTCTGTGTGTGTGTCTCTGCAGGTCAGGTGACCATCTGCAACTGGCAAAGCTGAGAGGATGTTTGCGACAGCGTCGTGTTGTGGATACCGGTCTGATAACAGTTTTTTAAACTCTCAATATGTTCATGTGCTAATGTGTAACAGCACGTAGGCAACCAGACATGTGGCTGACTGGAGCAATGTTTATGGAGGGCTTTGTGGGGGGCTGTGTGGAGGGCTGTGTGGAGGGCTGTGTGGAGGGCTGTGTGGAGGGCTGTGTGGAGGGCTGTGTGGGGGGCTGGGTAGGGGGCTGTGGAGGGGGCTGTGGAGGGCTGTGTGGAGGGCTGTGTGGGGGGCTGGGTAGGGGGCTGTGTGGGGGGCTGTGTAGGGGGCTGTGTGGAGGGCTGTGTAGGGGGCTGTGTGGGGGGCTGGGTACGGGGCTGTGTGGGGGGCTGTGGAGGGCTGTGTGGAGGGCTGTGTGGGGGGCTGGGTAGGGGGCTGTGTGGGGGGCTGTGTAGGGGGCTGTGTGGGGGGCATGAATATGTTCATGTGCTAATGTGTAACAGCACGTAGGCAACCAGACATGTGGCTGACTGGAGCAATGTTTATGGAGGGCTTTGTGGGGGGCTGTGTGGGGGGCTGTGTGGGGGGCTGTGTGGGGGGCTGTGTGGAGGGCTGTGTGGGGGGCTGGGTAGGGGGCTGTGTGGAGGGCTGTGTGGAGGCCTGTGTGGAGGCCTGTGTGGAGGCCTGTGTGGAGGGCTGTGTGGGGGGCTGGGTAGGGGGCTGTGGAGGGCTGTGTGGAGGGCTGTGTGGAGGGCTGTGTGGAGGGCTGGGTAGGGGGCTGTGGAGGGCTGTGTGGAGGGCTGTGTGGAGGGCTGTGTGGAGGGCTGTGTGGAGGCCTGTGTGGAGGCCTGTGTGGAGGGCTGTGTGGAGGGCTGTGTGGGGGGCTGTGTGGGGGGCTGTGTGGGGGGCTGTGTGGGGGGCTGGGTAGGGGGCTGTGGAGGGCTGTGTGGAGGGCTGTGTGGAGGGCTGTGTGGAGGGCTGTGTGGGGGGCTGTGTGGAGGGCTGTGTGGGGGGCTGGGTAGGGGGCTGTGTGGAGGGCTGTGTGGAGGCCTGTGTGGGGGGCTGTGTGGAGGGCTGTGTGGGGGGCTGGGTAGGGGGCTGTGTGGAGGGCTGTGTGGAGGGCTGTGTGGAGGCCTGTGTGGAGGGCTGTGTGGAGGGCTGTGTGGGGGGCTGGGTAGGGGGCTGTGTGGGGGGCTGTGTGGAGGGCTGTGTGGGGGGCTGGGTAGGGGGCTGTGTGGGGGGCTGTGGAGGGCTGTGTGGAGGGCTGTGTGGGGGGCTGTGTAGGGGGCTGTGTGGAGGGCTGTGTGGGGGGCTGTGTAGGGGGCTGTGTGGAGGGCTGTGTGGGGGGCTGGGTAGGGGGCTGTGTGGGGGGCTGTGGAGGGCTGTGTGGAGGGCTGTGTGGGGGGCTGTGTAGGGGGCTGTGTGGAGGGCTGTGTGGGGGGCTGCGTAGGGGGCTGTGTGGAGGGCTGTGTGGGGGGCTGTATGGGGGGCTGTGTAGGGGGCTGTGTGGGGGGCTGTGTGGAGGTCCTCCCTGCCGTCTCTTACAGCTGTTTACACGTGTGATCACTGAGAAGAGAGCATGCTACTACAACGAACAATCACAAAAATATATAAATAAATACAAATACAACATACAACGAAAGCTATTTTATCAAAGTAACAGGTATCTAAACCAATCTGTATAAAAATGATTATGCTAAATCAAAGGGGTTATTAATAAAAAGTCTAAATTAAAGTGTTAATAAATAGTGTTGATTTCAAACTGCATACTCTCTTAACATCATTCCTGCCACAGACAGACAGACAGACAGACAGAGAAAGACAGACAGACAGAGAGAGAGAGACAGACAGACAGACAGACAGACAGACAGACAGACAGACAGAGAGACAGACAGACAGACAGACAGACAGAGAGACAGACAGAGAGACAGAGAGAGACAGACAGACAGACAGTCTCACCAGAGTGTCTCTGCCTCTCTGAAGGAGACGTGTCTCACCACAGAACCTTCTTATTCTGCTTGAGCCAAGAGCTTCATCTGGAGCTATTATCCGAAGACAGACAGTCCTAACCCTCACACACACACACACACCCACACATACACACCCCACACACACACATGTTGTCGTGCTGACCTCCAGTCAACAGCTTGGAGACACCATGCAGCCTCTGAGATCTCTCCCCTGACCCTGTAGAGACTCCAGCTTAGGGTGCAGGACCCACCACGAGGCATCCAACCAGAGGGGGAGACCTCCTGAGTGTGTGTGTGTGTGTGTGTAGGCCTGGAAAGGTCACCAGGTCTATCATCCTTCCAGTCGTCTGTGACTGGAGGTGCTGAAGCTGTGTCTCTGCAGGAGCAGAGGGAGATCAAGGTGTTGTGTTGTGACAGCATGTGCCAGCCTGCATGCTCTGCCTGTAGAGGAAGGGGGGAGGGGGGGGGCTCAGCCTCCATGCTCTGCCTGTAGAGGAAGGGGGGAGCGGGGGGGGCTCAGGCTAGAGCTGTGTGAAGACCCCCAGGCCATCAGAGCAGTGATCCAGACTAGCAGGGTCTCCACACAAACTGGGATGATCTGATGACGCGCTATAAAGACATTTGGTATTGATCCCGCCACTGACATAAGCACCCCTTACACACACACACACACACAGACCCATTACACACACATGCAGACACACACACGCACACACACAGACCCACACAGACCCACACAGACCCAGACTTAGCGTTTCTGTAAACAGCAGTGATGAGTGACAGCTAACTGTGCTGGCAGCATTCTATTCAACGCTGGAATCAAATCCCCACCGTTCCCAGGTAGAAGGTTCCGTACATCATGTACAGTACAGACACTCAGACTGGCAGCCGGCCACAGCAGACCTATTAGGAACTGAAAAGAAAGACTCTGATAAAATGATTCCTACGTCAGAGAAGGTGTTTGAAAGGCAGCTGACACTTCAGCTATGCGAGCTACCCAACAGCTGAGCAACATGGAGCTGGGTCTACAGGCTGGCCTAGCCAGGTGTAGGGCTGTCCTAGTCGGTGTGTGGGTGTGGGTGTATGTGTGTGTGTTGGTAAACTGCATAGTCTAGGGAGTTGGTCCTATAAATATTTAACCCTCGATGGCATGCTGTTCATTATTAACAGGGTCTGGCTTGCACCGTAAAAGCTTTTCATATTCAGCCTGATTTTTAAACGTTCACATTCGATTTAATTCATATTATAACAGTGTTGTTTCTGCAGAGGTGTGGATATGAGGTTATTATTATCAGCATGCCTGTGTGAAATGTTAACATCTATGTCCTGAAAGGGTCAAGTTACAGGTACAGGAGGGTGTATAATATAACTGTAAATCACTTTTAGTGAAACTGTTTCCACAGGAAGCAGAATAAACCGATAGTAGGAAAATAGTTCTGTATCACTCTATTCTATCTTCATTTATTTCACAATTTCAAGGTCTCTGAGAAAATTCATACCAGAACTGTATGTGCTGTACATCTATCCAGGGTACAATGCAGTGAATGTCTTCACCTGGCGCGCAGCACCACAAACACACAAGAGCTCCACCCTGACCCCTGGTTGGTGCAGGACAGGTTCTCCTTGTGTGGAGCTTCCTGCCCCAGCTGACACCACGTCCCCAGTCTGGTGCAGGACAGGTTCTCCTTGTGTGGAGCTTCCTGCCCCAGCTGACACCACGTCCCCAGTCTGGTGCAGGACAGGTTCTCCTTGTGTGGAGCTTCCTGCCCCAGCTGACACCACGTCCCCAGTCTGGTGCAGGACAGGTTCTCCTTGTGTGGAGCTTCCTGCCCCAGCTGACACCACGTCCCCAGTCTGGTGCAGGACAGGTTCTCCTTGTGTGGAGCTTCCTGCCCCAGCTGACACCACGTCCCCAGTCTGGTGCAGGACAGGTTCTCCTTGTGTGGAGCTTCCTGCCCCAGCTGACACCATGTCCCCAGTCTGGTGCAGGACAGGTTCTCCTTGTGTGGAGCTTCCTGCCCCAGCTGACACCACGTCCCCAGTCTGGTGCAGGACAGGTTCTCCTTGTGTGGAGCTTCCTGCCCCAGCTGACACCACGTCCCCAGTCTGGTGCAGGACAGGTTCTCCTTGTGTGGAGCTTCCTGCCCCAGCTGACACCACGTCCCCAGTCTGGTGCAGGACAGGTTCTCCTTGTGTGGAGCTTCCTGCCCCAGCTGACACCACGTCCCCAGTCTGGTGCAGGACAGGTTCTCCTTGTGTGAAGCTTCCTGCCCCAGCTGACACCACGTCCCCAGTCTGGTGCAGGACAGGTTCTCCTTGTGTGGAGCTTCCTGCCCCAGCTGACACCACGTCCCCAGTCTGGTGCAGGACAGGTTCTCCTTGTGTGGAGCTTCCTGCCCCAGCTGACACCACGTCCCCAGTCTGGTGCAGGACAGGTTCTCCTTGTGTGGAGCTTCCTGCCCCAGCTGACACCACGTCCCCAGTCTGGTGCAGGACAGGTTCTCCTTGTGTGGAGCTTCCTGCCCCAGCTGACACCACGTCCCCAGTCTGGTGCAGGACAGGTTCTCCTTGTGTGGAGCTTCCTGCCCCAGCTGACACCACGTCCCCAGTCTGGTGCAGGACAGGTTCTCCTTGTGTGGAGCTTCCTGCCCCAGCTGACACCATGTCCCCAGTCTGGTGCAGGACAGGTTCTCCTTGTGTGGAGCTTCCTGCCCCAGCTGACACCACGTCCCCAGTCTGGTGCAGGACAGGTTCTCCTTGTGTGGAGCTTCCTGCCCCAGCTGACACCACGTCTCCAGTCTGGTCACGCTGAGGAACCAGGATGAGCAACACTCTGGACAAACCGTACCAACAGTTACAACCATGATGTCAACAGTAGCTTCAACTTCCAATTGACAGCTTGCTGTGAAGATGACTGTCGTGTTTGTGTGGGTGGTTAATGGATAATAAAATACTGCTCAAAGAGTGAGAAAAGGGGAGAAAGGGAGAGAGAGAGACAAGCCCTCTGGCTGCCGTTTGCCCTCCACAAGGTGTTAAAGTAACTAACACAAAGCTGATGGCCTTTGATTCACAGGACACACAAAGCGTCCATGCTTCAAGACTTAAAGCCTCTGGTTCCAGACAGCCAGCACCACAGTGAGTCACTACCACAAACATGAACACTCGAAAATATATATAAATGAATACAAATACAACATTTAGCCTTAGCGGTATGTAGGCTACAGGGGGGAAATGAGGAAAAATGAGACCTAATTAAGGCTGTCACGTGTCAGGAGTTCACGAGGTTCATCCTGCTGAACCTCATCGTGGCGCTAATGCAGAGGTCAACTACCCGCTACAGCAACACGCTCAAATGGGCAGGAGCAAAAAATTATACGTAAGTGTTTTGATAAAACAAATCTAGGATGACAGCGCTTGGTTCGAGTAAGAAGAACTACAGCACATTAGTGTTTTGCAGGGCTGAGGTCTTGTGTTACAGCGCTGTAAGAATCCCTTATTAGAGAAACCTCTTCCCCACAACCGGCCCTCTAACCGTCATGGTTTGTTTTGGTAGCGTTAGTTTACTAAATTAAATATTAAAAGCCAGACTCCATTTTATGCTTCAGTGGTTCTCATATTATTAAATTCCCAAATTTTAGGAGGTCAGAGCAAAAAAGAAAACATGTTTAACAGCTCCGGTCCCGTCCGAGGATAGACATTTCAATTCATAACTCATCTTAAAGTGACCGCTTATAAATATATTAAATATATGTCAGTATACACCGGTGCACCGGGGACGGTATACGTGTTCGATGGGATCTATAGATCTACGTAAGTTAATATGAGGTCGCGGCAGTCGGCTCTCCTTTAGCCGGCGCGAGGAGAGGCACTCCTCAGCTGTTTGACGCGTGCTCTGTTTTGACAGTCATAGGGGCCTGCTTGTTACCCCCCACCCTCAACAAGCCTGATGCGCTTGGACAGGCCTGCTGCACATTAGCGCTGATGCTAACGCTACGGATTGATTGCTGTGCAGCACGCTCACGGGTCCTGAGCATAAATGTGGGCTGGCTCGTCTCCGACCGTCACGCTGGACTTGATCTGTCGGTCGCGCGGGGTTACTGCCCCTGTCACCAGACCCTGCCTGTACCGTAACATGTCGGTCGCGCGGGGTTACTGCCCCTGTCACCAGACCCTGCCTGTACCGTAACATGTCGGTCGCGCGGGGTTACTGACCCTGTCACCAGACCCTGCCTGTACCGTAACATGTCGGTCGTAGCTGTTATTAACTCAGTACGCAAGCAACAAGTTACCGCGTCATGTACCATCACACTTGATGGCGATAATGTGATTGAAAATGTTCAACCGTGTCTATAAAAGTCTCCTGTGATAATAGCTTTTATATTTTAGTAGCCTCGAAAGTAAGTGGTTCAGGAAGCGGCATGACAACGGTGGAGAAACTGCTTTAAGCTAATTACGATGAATTAGAGTCTTTTAACACATCTTTCTTACTGTAATCAAAAGAAGAAACATTAATGGAAAAGAATCGTTTCTGCCACAGGAATGGTTTACGACAAATAGAGAATCTGAGAACATGCATGAATGTCAAGAGTTCCAGGTGTGAATTGAACAGTCCTCCTGGGAGTGTCCAGGTTATGGATGTGATTAGTTTGTATCAGGGGTCAAGGCCAGAGTGCTGAACCAGGTTATGAAGCAGAACAGGGGTCATGAAGGACAGGAGGTTTGTGGATCCAGTCAGCTGGTCTGACTCCAGGTCACCTACTGAAGTCCCACCAAACTACTACCACTGGAGGATAACGTTCCTCTGCAACACAAACAGAGTCCCACCCAACTACTACCACTGGAGGATAACGTTCCTCTGCAACACAAACAGAGTCCCACCCAACTACTACCACTGGAGGATAACGTTCCTCTGCAACACAAACAGAGTCCCACCAAACTAACACTACAGGACGATAACTCTGCTCACACTGCAACATAAACTATGTCACACCAAACGCTTTTCCTCAAATGGATTTAGGAAGCAGGCGAATGGGACTTATATAACGATCACATTTCATTACCCCCTTTATGCCATGGAGAATACCAACTAAAGCAAACAAAATTGTTTTGATGTCTCTGAACCGTTTGCGCGCGGCTGAAAGTTTGTGCCGCGCTGTTCAGACTTTTATGATGGAGCAACACAACACAAAATCAGGCTGGATTTCATCTGGGAGCCAAAAATACGATGTGTCCCCAACCCCCCTGCATGTCACCTGGGGAGGGAGTCCTCTCCCCCACCCCTCCACTCCTCCTCCACCGTCTCCCCTTCCCTAGTCTCCTCTCCTCCTACTCCCAATCCCTCTGAAGTGAGCGATGAGAGTGTCCTATTGATTTGGGAGTGCTGGCTCTGTAATTGAGTGCACACAGAAAGCTGTAAATTGAGGGCGCTTGTTACTCTCTGCTTATACAAGTGGAAGATTCCGGTGCAGCAGCTGTGGCAGTGCCGTATGCGTATGAAACCTGGCCAGTTACACAAGCCCAGCGTCACGCTGTGGAAGAATGCTACAAAAAAAAACCAGCACGTTCTGACTGGAGCAGCTGGATGGAAAAAAGGTCAAACAGAGTTAATCAGCTAGAATCAGCATCAGCTGGGAGAGTACGGTGTGTGTGTGTGTGTGTATGGTGCTGGTAACTGTGTAATATAAACAAACAAATATGAAATCTACAGTAACTCTCTGGCCAACTGGCACAGAGCAGAAAGACAGATTTGTCACAACGCATCAGGATATTCTGTTCCACATCAGAGTTCCTCCTTCTTCTAGGGAACTCGTCCCAGTGAGGAAACGTAACTTAGCAAATCGGCTAACTACCAAATATACCAACTTAACTACCAAATATACCAACTTAACTACCAACTTAACTACCAAAGCATACCTAACTAATATAGCTGCAAGCAGCGAACTACCATAGCATACCTAACTAATATAGCTGCAAGTAGCGATGCGGGTTCCTCCGCAAAATGGCAAAATATTATAAACATGTACACTGTAGAAGATCCAAGACTTGAACAAGAACAAAACAACTTCATGTTTAGCCAACAACAATAGGCTGAACGGGGATTTGAACTCATGAGCATGAGGTTACAAGTCAGTCTCTCTAGCCTCTCTGCTATACACCAACTGCTGAGAGTTTATAATTAGTAAGGGCTGAGTATTAACTTTTTATAGGATATTGAAACTTCTTGAGTTGATCTCTTTCCAGATTCTCAGTCAATGCACAACTAACAAGTCATGTGGGAAACTGGGCTAGGGCAGCACTGGGCTAGGGCAGCACTTGCGAGAATAGTCTGTGATGGTTTAGCAGCCGACTCTCTGGTCCCATTAAACTACACAACATACACAATCAGGGTGACAAACAAGATTATATTAACTAACCAACAATAACATTACAAACATCTAACTGAACGAACACAACAACTGAAATCCCTGGCACGGCTTTTGTAACCAAACTATTTTCCACAAGTCTTTGCATTTTTTGACATGCCGCACTGCATGCTGGGTACCCAAGGGTGCTGACGCTGATTATCTAGCTGTGTTCCGACTGCATGATATGAGTAATAGTTTTTGGTCAGCTTTGGGACAAAGGTTAAGAAACGGTTGACATTTCAAAGTGAAATTGCATGAAATTGCACATTGTATTTCAGAAGGATGTCTGCCTGTTTAACTAAACAAGTAATCAAAATTAGGACAGGCCAAAAGACTGTGCCTGGATTCGAAACTGTGACCTTACACTTTGTCGGACACCGTTTCAACCCATTGAGCTACCCTCAAGGATGATCTTTTGACATATCAAGGTGAAATTGTGCATGGTACTTCAGAACGATGTTAACTCAACAGATACTCAAAGTGGCTGGATTTGAACCTACGACCTTATACTTTGCAGGTCGCCATCCCAGCCCAGTGAGCTATTCTCAGAGTTGAATATTTTCACGTTCAGTTACTGTATGAAAAAGTAAGCTGTTTCTGCTGTGGTAAGCGTTGTTAGATTCAGCCAAGGTTGAAACAGCTCTAATTCAATCATATTTTGACATACCTATGTGAAATTGTTTATGGTACTTCAGAGTGATATCATCTTGAACCCTATTAGATTTGAAAAACCATCAGTCAAAATTATATTTGATTTATTGACACAAAGTAATCGAGGCAATGTGTACATTTACATAAATACACCTCTTTCAGCCATTTTGTATTTGATTCAATTGCCTTAAGTAACATTTTTAAATATGTCAATGATACATATATGTACCAAATTTCAAGTCAATTAGACCTTTGGTTCAACAGAAGAGGAATTTTGAAGATTTTCCCAAGTTTTCACTGTACAGGAACATCCATCATGGCAGACCTTATAGGTCCATGAGGCTTTTTTGTTTCCCATGAGAAATGAATAAATGTTACACATGCTGCAGACCAGAGGACACATGATGGGCAGACCTGTGTCATACCCATATCAGACCAGAGAGATGGTCATTCCAACTCTCATTCTAAAGGCTCTCTTTTTATGGCCTGCACAGGTGCGTATGAATTTTTCAAATCTTACTGACAAAAGCTTTCAGACTCGTTTCTCTGTGGCTTGTTTGGTTCCTCTCACAAGGGTTTTTTCTTTTTTCTACAAAGATCTGCACTTATGCTATATTTTATTTAGGAAAATTTACCAGGCACTTCCACAGCCTATGGGTGCATAGCCTCAAACATGTGGTTGTTTTCCTGTGTGTGCATGTCCTGTATGTATCCCTGTGTGTGTAGGTGTGTGTGTGTGTGAGGGGGACAGAATAAAACAGCGTGAGAGAGAGAGAGAGAGAGAGATGTCTTTATCCAACACAACAAAATTGAGATGTTCAGCGTTTCAGACTGTGTACAACATGCTCGTATAGCCGCGCCGCTAAGTACTGTAAGCAACAACAAAACACTTCAGGTCAGAGAAGTGTGCACCTGCCCCCCCCCCCCCTCTCCTCAGGTGAGGGCAGCTCCCCTCCTCAAGTTACCCCAGGTGAGGGTAACCCCAGGTGAGGGTTACCCCAGGTGAGGGTTACCCCAGGTGAGGGTTACCCCAGGTGAGGGTAACCCCAGGTGAGGGTAACCCCAGGTGAGGGTAACCCCAGGTGAGGGTTACCCCAGGTGAGGGTAACCCCAGGTGAGGGTAACCCCAGGTGAGGGTAACCCCAGGTGAGGGTTACCCCAGGTGAGGGTTACCCCAGGTGAGGGTAACCCCAGGTGAGGGTTACCCCAGGTGAGGGTTACCCCAGGTGAGGGTTACCCCAGGTGAGGGTTTAGGTTGGTTTAGGTGCAGTTCTATATGTGAAGCCCTTGGTGGAATTGCTTGTAAAAAGGGCTATACTAATTTCAAGGAGGGATGTGTGTAGTTCAAGTTGTGTAGCTGCACACACAGTGGTCAGTGCCAGAGGTTAGGGTTCAGCTTTGTGTGAAACCTGAGCCCTGGTATTGTACTGTAGCCCTCTCAGCCTGATTTAAACACAAACGATTCGTTTTTTATATGCCCTGTCCTACATTAATTGTGTGTCAAATAATTTAGTTGACTGCCCAAGGCTTAGATTTTTTTTCTTCTAAATTGCTCTTAATAAATCATTTCCTATCGATTAATGATATAGGTCGACTCTCATTTTATCATAACTGCCTCACACTTAACAGAATGGGCTTGTGTGTAATATGTGTATGAGAATATGAGTTATACCTGTGTGTTGCGGGGTGGAGGTGGAGTTATACCTGTGTGTTGCGGGACGAGGGGGTGGAGTTATACCTGTGTGTTGCGGGGTGGAGGTGGAGTTACACCTGTGTGTTGTGGGAGGAGGGGGTGGAGTTATACCTGTGTGTTGCGGGGTGGAGGTGGAGTTATACCTGTGTGTTGTGGGAGGAGGGGGTGGAGTTATACCTGTGTGTTGCGGGAGGAGGGGGTGGAGATATACCTGTGTGTTGCGGGAGGAGGGGGTGGAGTTATACCTGTGTGTTGCGGGAGGAGGGGGTGGAGTTATACCTGTGTGTTGTGGGAGGAGGGGGTGGAGTTATACCTGTGTGTTGTGGGAGGAGGGGGTGGAGTTATACCTGTGTGTTGCGGGAGGAGGGGGTGGAGTTATACCTGTGTGTTGCGGGAGGAGGGGGTGGAGTTATACCTGTGTGTTGCGGGGCTTGTAAGGAGAGCTGCTCTCTAGGTCGGCCAAGATGCTGGTGAGAGAATCTATCTCAGCGTCCAGACTGGAACGTCTCTGCTCCAGGGTCTTCTCTGGTCCCTTGATCTGTCACACACACACACAACCATGATTACATTCCCTTCATTGGATTTTCCCAGTAGTCTTTGGTTAGTATTAAGATTCCTGTGAGCACATTTCACCTTGACCTTAAACAACCCTCCTTAAGGTTAAAGGAACGCCAAGGCCCTGAACACAAATTATGTCTGTCCACCAGGACAGGATCTGTCTGTCTGTCCACCAGGACAGGATCTGTCTGTCCACCAGGACAGGATCTGTCTGTCTGTCCACCAGGACAGGATCTGTCTGACTCCTCTGAGCTCCTGAGATCCTCTCAATAACTCATCCCCGGTTTGGCAGGAGAGATGGTGCAACAACGTCAGTGCTGCTGTTTGTTTCCCCCGTCGCCCCCCAACAATGTTAACTCGTCTTCACTGAGGGAAGCTGCGCACAACATCTTCATCACTGGACAGTGAATGAACCAATGAAGCGCAAAGCCATGCAGGAGAAGGAAAGCGGAGCTTGGTGTGTTTGTGATGAGAGGAGAGAGGAAGGCTTGTTTCATCTGGGAGGGTCAGTTAAACAACGCTTCATCTCCGGGGGGGGAAGCGCCAATGTGCATTCCAAAATAAAAGGAGACGCCTCAGCCCTTCCTCAAACAACTTATTTTGTTGTTGTTGTTTTTTGGTATCTTGAGCGATAGTAATAATGAATTGGCCATTAGTGATAAAGTCTTCCTCTTCCCAAAAGTTCCAGGGAATATCTCTAAAGCGGTGATGAATACTGTATTATTTCTGCTGTGCTCTCACTGTTAGAGCACCGCCTGTGATTGCCTGTGGGCCCTTTCTGAGCTGGCTGGATCGTTCACTGCCTCCCATTCTAATGTTATGTGTTTGGATTACCTGTCACAACCCATTACAGGCAAGGCTACTCCTATCTGGAGCCCTACTGCTATTCCAAACATCCAAGGCAGCCATGAAGGCGGTAAACAAAGAACAGCACTAATGGCACGTCTCAAATCAACAAAAGACAACAAGGCAAAGTGTTTTAGCGGCGATAACGAGGGGATCCCAACAGACGTGTCCCAGCCGAAACCCAGATCATCGCTACGTGGTGGAAGGGAATGTGGACAGAAACTGTACAGTAACAGGAAGAGTAGAGAGCTAAAATCGCCTCAGTGCGAACCACTAACTACATCTGCACTGTTTGTGGATGGAGTGTGTGCGGTGTGTGTAGTGAGCTGTGTGTGTGGTGTGAGTCACTGTTGCAGGGTGTTGGATCACGGTCTCTGGGGTCAAAGAGAGGCAGGCCCAATGTGTCCTTAAGTTTCCCTCCTTCAATGTACTGTACTCATAACAAGTTACCAAACATGTCCAGTCCACTCTTCCACCACCACATTAAAAGATCTTTAACATGCGCACAGTTTGCTCTTGCTGCAGGGGACATCATTAAGATCTTAAGGGCATATCATTAAATTAATTTAATCACCAAGGGGTATTTCAAAGCCCGCACAATAGTGGACAGAAAAAATGATATTATTGGAAATGAAGGAGGGAGGCGGTTAATGGTGTGGTGAGTCTGTTTCACCCTTGATCTAAAACTCAGAGTTCCTCTAACACCGCAGAACACCGCAGAACACTGCAGAACACAACAGAACACCGCAGAATACTGCAGAACACAACAGAACACCGCAGAACATGCCACATGGCTATGGAAGGAAATAACTGATAGCCTAATATAGAATATTAATATTTGAATTTAAATTTCCATATTCAATTACAGGAACCGTACAAATATAGGTTAGGTTTTGCTTGATTATTCATGTTTTCTTGAACACAGAGACACTTCCTGTTGTTAGTTCTGCTTAAGAGCAGAAATAATTTAACATCCTGTTCATGAAAGATGAAGTGATTTGGAATAGGGACATATTTAACTCAGTGGTCTGAAACTCAATTATTACAATCCCCACAGAAAAAAACAAACAGATCTTTTAGTATCTGGATACAAATAGACATTGTATAATTCAGGGAACAGGATGCCTCTTGAACTCAAAAGTATAAATTTAACTCCAGCAAGAGATCTGGCTAACATGTTGCTCCTACAGGGCTGTGTGTTTGAACAGTTCAAACTGTTTCACCTCCGCTGATAAGACACCCATTAAACAGGTTACTAGTGAACAGGGACAGTGTTCTTTTTATTTCACCTAACAACAAAGGTTCCAGAGGGCAACTCCATAAAGCCAAGTCAACAAACATCCAGTCCTGTGCTTGGGGCACTCTGCTCAGGCCGTGGGAACCGGGTGCAGACGGAGGGGGTTCGTTTAGACAACATTTAGTCAGCCTTGTTACATAACGAGTACTACTTCACCCTGTGAACCTCATAAAACTCAGGTTCACCACCCTGCTGAGGGGGGAGAGGAGGGGGGAGAGAAGGAGAAGAGTGCAGGGGAGAGTAGAGTAGAGAGGAACTGCTTCCACGTCACATGTAATAGCTGTGTGAGAATCAGTTTTGCGGTCAGGTTCTGGATGAGTCAGAGAGAGTAGATCTCCCAGCAGGGAGAGGAGCAGAGAGAGTAGATCTCCCAGCAGGGAGAGGAGCAGAGAGCAGATCTCCCAGCAGGGAGAGGAGCAGAGAGAGCAGATCTCCCAGCAGGGAGAGGAGCAGAGAGAGTAGATCTCCCAGCAGGGAGAGGAGCAGAGAGAGTAGATCTCCCAGCAGGGAGAGGGGCAGAGAGTAGATCTCCCAGCAGGGAGAGGGGGGGGGGGCGTCTGCTACCCAGGAGAAGTGATCGGTCTGCACCAGCAGGTGTCAGTCCTCCCTGTCCCCTGCCCCCAGACAGCAGAGGAGCGGAGGGGCCTAGGGGGTTCGGGGAGGGGCCTAGGGGGTTCGGGGGGGGGCCTAAGGGGTTTGGGGAGGCTGGACAGGGGGGGAGGCTTGGGGGATTCAGTGGTACGACGTGCCCCTGTAGTTTTGAGTCTGGATGTAGCCTGATACTCAGCTGGCTCTGACACTCGCTTTCATAGCTGCCTCACCTCCTGCCTCACCTCCTGCCTCACCTCCTGCCTCACCTCCTGCCTCACCTCCTGCCTCACCTCCTGCCTCACCTCCTGTCTCACCTCCTGCCTCACCTACTGCCTCACCTCCTGTCTCACCTCCTGTCTCACCTCCTGCCTCACCTCCTGTCTCACCTCCTGCCTCACCTACTGCCTCACCTCCTGTCTCACCTCCCGTCCCACCTCCCGTCCCACCTCCCGTCTCACCTCCCGTCTCACCTCCCGCCTCACCTCCCGCCTCACCTCCCGCCTCACCTCCCGCCTCACCTCCTGCCTCACCTCCTGCCTCACCTCCTGCCTCACCTCCTGTCTCACCTCCCGCCTCACCTCCCGCCTCACCTCCCGTCTCACCTCCTGTCCCACCTCCCGTCCCACCTCCCGCCTCACCTCCCGCCTCACCTCCCGCCTCACCTCCCGCCTCACCTCCCGCCTCACCTCCCGTCTCACCTCCCGTCTCACCTCCCGTCTCACCTCCTGTCTCACCTACTGTCTCACCTCCTGCCTCACCTCCTGCCTGCCAGAGAGGCAGAACTGAAAGAGGACAGCAGAATTACCACAGGCTTTTTTATACTGTATTGTGGACACCGTAGTTGTGGAGAAAGGTTTTTGGCAGGAATGATCATTTCTGTAAACAAATAAGTGTCACAGAATTATCTGGCCAAACCCTGTTTCTGTGCTCGCTTTCTAACGTAGAGGAGGGACCTGAGAGGGAAGGTTCCTGTGTTCTGTGATGCACAGGGAGGGGGGGGGGGTTCTCACCTGGTACCCATCCAGGACCGGGGGGAGAGGGAAGGAGGTGGGCGATGGGAGATCTCTGGGCTGGTCCTGAGGTGGTGGTGGCGGAGGGGGATACTCCTCTGTCACACAGAACACACAACATGCTTTAGAATACGTCCAAATACCCCAGCTGCTATCTGACTTCAATAAGTGACTAGAATACTGAACATTTCTCAGCTAGGGTGATGGTTACATTCTGTTTTGTGAGTAGGATCAAGTGTAAACCTCAATCAGACTACTCCAATAGCCATTAAACATTACAGCAGTTGCATCATCAAAGGTTTTAAGACAGAGAGAAAGAGAGAGAGAGAGAGAGAGAGAGAGAGAGAGAGAGAGAGAGAGAGCAAGAGAGAGAGCAGATCACCCAAAACAAACAGATTGACAACCATAATTGCTACAATTTGGTTAACTAAGAGGTTCTAATCTGGAGTTAGCACGGGTATTTTCTTGAGATTGGAATTGTAAACTCTTGAGTTACAAATAGGTTAGAAGTGTTTGTGCTGCCACGGGTGCAGAAACAAGCCACATTAGGAGTTCTAAAGTCCCGGGCTAATCCAGGGATTGTGTCAAACCACATGTTTCAGACAGGATGAAGAGTTATGTGCCAAATTAGATTTTGATTTGGTTTCTCTCAGCACAGGACTTGAGATTGAATCATTTGACCGCATACTTAAGTACCAAACCAGACATGAGCTTTGCAAATTAAAAGCTTTTATCAGACGTAATGGGAATTTGTTGCAATGCTAAGACTTTGATGAATCCTGTTCAAATATTCCATTAGCTTTTTTGGGCTTTTATCTGTTTTCACTAGAATCTAATTGATGTCATCAATGTAGTTTATCCAAGTCTGTTGACCAAAATTAATTAAGCGTGGTACTCAGTTGGTACGCACAAGCACACACACGCGCACGCACACACACACGCACACACACATTGCAGCACAGCTCCTATTAATTGGGACACACGTCAGGGTCTTGCGCAATACATTTCCGGAATTTGTTAGCTTGACATTAAACATTTAGCCTCAGGGTAAATGAAGGCTCTATGTGAATTGTTTATATAATAACCTTGTGACCTCCGCTAAAACTCCAGAGTAACAGCTTCAGTATCCGTGGTGACAGAAAAAACCCTGCCTCTACAAGACACTAACCTCCTCCACCCCCTCTCCTCCACCCCCTCTACTCCACCTCCTACTCTCTCCTCCCTCTCCAGAGATATTCCCATCACATAATAAGTAACTTGTAAGTTGCATCTCGACACAAAATTGATACATTAAGTTCCATGTTCGTCTCTCTCCAACATCAGAGTTGTTTTGGATTTATTATTTCAGGAAACATGAAAGCCATGAATGTTTCAGAGAAGCATGTTTTATTGAAAAGGTCTTCTGAGGAGCGGAGAAACGTGAGAGGTGGGGTGAGGGGGCGTGGGGGGGGTCATTAACCATCCATGTTTAACAAATGTAGCTTGTTCTTTAGCTGGAGGTACCTGATGTGGTGTGTCCGGATTGAGAGAACTTCCTTCTACATCAAGACTTCAGCGTTACTGGATATAGATCCAAGGAGACCTGATAGGTGTGTACCCGAGCCTGATGTGGGTGTCTCGGTCATATTGACATCGCTAACTCCCTCTGTCTCATCCAAAATGTACCTTTTTTAGAGAGAAAAAAATCCGGATTTTTTGACCTTTTGAAACATAAAAATAAAACATTTTGCTTGCTGCCTTCTGCGTTGCTCCATGGCAGCTAGCTTACGTTTGTTGGGTGTCATCGCCAAGAAATTAAAATAAGTGCAGAAAGACAATAAATAATATTGATCATGCCACCAAATACAGATTAAAAGCAAAGTATCGAGCTTTAAAATAGACGGAGAAAGTAAAGGTATTTGTGTAAAAAAATTATGTTAAAATGCACAGAAAAAGTACTGATACCAGAAAAGGTATTTGTACTTGGTTACTTCCCATCTCTGGATTTCGAAGAGCTTTCGGTGATCCTTTCTTGCTTTAGGGAATTCAGTTCATCTGCAAAATCAGGCAGCCTCCTTTCAAAGGATGTCTCCACATTCAGGACAGCTGTCAGATGCTGTATGTCGAGATCATTCTGTGAGTATGTTTGTAAAATGTGCAAACTTGCAATCTCTTTAGCAAATTCTGCAGATGTACAGTATATAGATTTGTACATACAGTGCACTGTTGTTAATGGCACTGTACAAAACCCTCAAACAAACGTTCCTAATGTTCTTTTACAAAAAAACGTCCAAAAAGCTGCTCTTGTACAACAAAAGTTTGTTGTGTTTGAGCTGGACTGAACCGGTCTGAGCTGCAAGGGCTTCTGTGCCGTGAATGAAGTCACTTCCATTTGTGCCGACAGGGAGACCAAAGCTCCCAGCAAGCACTAATGAGACAAGCAGCAGGAACACCTACTTAATACACCAACTTCCCCTCTCTTTATTGAGCAATTACTCTCAAGTAGCTGCTTTGCGAACAAGGAATCCTAATCAGTAATTAAAGTTATTTGAGAGGCCATAAGACGTATAATTGGTTATCAGGAACATGAGTGTTGTTTAGCAGATGATAAAAGACTGGAGACTGATCCAGCTGTGTAGCAGTGGGAACATTAAACATATTTGCAGAGTAACTAAGACACTTATGTACACATTCAAACAACAACGTCTGATGAGATTTTGATCTGTTGGTGACTTACTTAAAAACTTAGGAACAACCTCTGAAAAACCATGAAGTCTTAATGAAACACGGTATTTAACAAAGGCGAGGGCTAGGGGTCGTGCAGAAAAGGTAGGATGTTTCTTTATTGTTTTGTTACAGTTGTTCCCGGTACATAAGTTGATGTCAGAAGGTTGAAACAGGCCTCTCAAAATTCTAGCTGAAGTGTGGTCTTTACGAGGTCAGTAACGCAGTGTTATGTATTGAGGTTGGATGGTACACTCTAAGGGAACAGTGATGGGGAAAGGATAACAGAGGTTCAACATATGTTTCCACAGATTCATCTCTGCTCAGGACTATCTGCATTTGAGCTCACTGAGAGCCCGGTCCATCTGGCCATCCAAGGCCTAACTAGTCCTCTCCACTATCCAGGGGATTTAACAAACCACCTGAACCAGACTCGACTCAGGAATGCAGAAGGTGTTGGCGAAGCAGGTCCTGTTTTTATCTCTGACAACTTGAGTAGCTGGACTTCATAGGCACTGAGGTAAATAAAGAGGTGGGGGGGGGGGGGGGGTTCTAGTATTTCAAGGTCTGTTATAGTGCTGTAAACCTATAAAAAAAAGTGTCTAAAAAAAGAAATATAACCAGTAGGGTCATGTGACTCTGAGGGTGGAGGTTTGTTTTCAAATGTGGGTGTGAACCCATTTTTAAATGACTGAGGATGAGGATGTTAAATAGGATTTTCTTCATGAAAACAGTGTGTGTGTGTGTGTGTGTGGGGGGGGGGGGGGGGGGGCAGATTTAACATTTTTTGTAAGTGGGAGTATGATGACACGAGGCCCCTGTGTGACACTGTGAGCATGGTGACAGAACACCAGGCCTTCTGAAGCACCTGGATCAGGACACACAGAACTGAGTAACTGGGAACATTAATTCCTTCCTCTTTTCCTCGTCTTTACAGTAAATCTGTAATCTGAAAAGCAAATTCGTAGTAGCAACTAATCCATGGCTTAATTTATATTTGGAAAATAAGAAATGAATATTTCAGTGGCATAAAAAAAAAACATTACAAATGATAATCCTTCCCAGACAGGAAGAGACCAGGGTATCATTTAGCATGTTTTATCTTTTCGCAGCCCATTCCAACTACGCCGTGGCAGAGAGGTTGAGAGCACAACGCTTTGACTTAATTACGGAGCAATTCTGTTCTACCTTCCGCTACAGCTGAGCAGCTGAGCCCTGGTCCTAATTAGCAGTGATACATACAAGAGAGATTTATGACTTCATTTGGTGGGGAATGCAAGGGCTGGGTTTGAGGTCTTTAGGGATGCACTTCTGTAAGTGTAACGGAGCAGACCAAATTGGCTTCCGACGGTTTAAGCAGTTTAAGATTTAACGGCAGAAAAGAAGGATTAAACTATTGTCTACAGTGAAAGAAACCCACATCGTGGAGAGGTGATGGCTTTAAACACAATCCAATCCCAACAACCCTTTACATATAAACACGGTATCTGGAACACTGGACTCTACACGTGTGTGCTGCAGACCTTAGTCTCGTCAGGTCAAGTGATGATTCTTCAAAGCTGCTGGGGAGCTCTCCAAGGAGGAAGAGGCTTGTCAGTCAGAACGGTTTAGGTAGAAGCTAACAGATAGTTTGGTTCTAGTTCTTTTCACAGCAACGTTGGCTCTGATGCTGTGTCGACAAGTGTGAGGGATGTTTGTAGATGTAGGACATCTCTACAGGCAGAACAGGAAGTGTGAGGGATGTTTGTAGATCTCTACTGTACAAGAGAGCTACACATAATCCTGAAGATTTTCAGCAGCTGGAAATAAAATTTGGGAATCTAAACAGCATGGGCATGAGGAGCCTCTGGACGTGTGTGTGTGTGTGTGTGTGAGTCTGTGTGTGTGTGTGTGTGTGAGTCTGTGTGTGTGTGTGTGTGTGTGTGTATGAGTTTGTGTGTGTGTGTGTGTGAGTCTGTGTGTGTGTGTGTGTGAGTCTGTGTGTGTGTGTGTGTGTGTGTGTGTGTGTGTGAGTCTGTGTGAGTGTGTGCCCATGCCTGTGTATGTGTGTGTGTGTGTGTGTGAGTCTGTGTGTGTGTGTGTGTGTGTGTGTGTGTGAGTCTGTGTGTGTGTGTGAGTGTGTGCCCATGCCTGTGTGTGTGTGTGAGTGTGAGTGAGTGAGTCTGTGTGTGTGTGTGTGAGTGTGTGAGTGTGTGAGTGTGTGTGTGTGTGTGTGTGTGTGTGTGTGTGTGTGTGTGTGTGTGTGTGTGTGTGTGTGTGAGTGAGTTAGTGTGTGTGAGTGAGTGAGTAAGTGAGTGAGTGAGTGTGTGTGTGTGTGTGTGCGTGTGAGTGTGTGTGAGTGAGTGTGAGTGAGTGTGTGTGAGTGTGTGTGTGGGTGTGTGTGTGTGTGTGTGTGAGTGTGTGTGCTGTGCTGCTGACTGTGACCCAGAGAAGGAGTGAGCAGGTGAGGACACGAGAGGCCCCACGAGGAAACTTGTGGTATGAATATCCAACTGAACTTCTCATTACATCTCTTACATCTGCAAAGTATGGCAATAAATACCTACCCCATCCCAGCCCCCCCCCGTCCCAAACCCCCACACTGTCCCCACCCCCCAGTACAGTGGTGCATTTTCAAATGGGGAGACAAAAAAGACAACCAAAAAAAATAAAAAAATAAATAGAAAAGAAATAGAATAGAATACTAGCTTCAATATTCTGTTGAGGATCAAGATGAACAGAGCTAATTCAGAGACTCCCACACTTCACCCACATGTATTCCACACATTTCAGCAGATATCTACAGTGGAGGCCTGTGTTCCAGTTAGATGAAGTGATATTCGTACAGTTCGTATTAGCAGCCGGAGGTTTCAATAGGGACACACAGACTCTCACTGGTGGGTTTCCTGTCAACTCTCCTGGCAACAGTCGTGAGGGGACTCTGACATAACAACCGGTAGTCAGTTTGCCTCTGGGCAGCCAAGCAAGGAGGGAGAAAAACCGCTTATGCAGATGTTTGACACTTTTTCAATCGCTCTGAGCACACAATTAGTGGGTTCATGGGAAGACTGGGAGTTTTTGTCTAGAATCATTTCTGACACGTCTTCAACCTTAACTGAGATTATCCTGCTTCATAAAACCGCTCAAACACAATAATCAGAGGCCAGACATCGTAGGAAAACACTGTAATAACGGCATGCAATATATCCTCAGATGGAGGCTTGCTGAACTGTTTGTCCATCTATAGTTGTTGCAGAAGTTGCGTTGTTTGGAGGTGTTGGAGAGACATCTGATTGGAGAGCTTGGGTGGATCGTGTTCTAGAATTGAACATTCCTCATAATCCCTGATACAGTAGGAGACATTCCACAATGTCATACCATCTTATCTTAAATTAATGTCTTAAATCTGACCCTGTTTTTGAGATTTACATTTTACCACAACACATATTGACGTCGTCGTCGTGTCTGCCATACCATATGTCCACATTTTGGCATTTTCACATTAAACAGGAGATTTCCTGCAACAAAATCTTTTTGATGATTCTAAAACTTCCTAACGAACATCAAGATTACATGTTTTTCTTAAACCGCTGAAACTCAAACAACATTTAATTATTTCCGGTTTGACATGCTGGAAGACACTGCTTTAATGCTCCCATGAACAGACAAGTATGTCATGTTTACATCCAGGGAACTTGCTGGGATGAAGTGTCTTAGAGTTAATCCTGAACTATTCAGTGAGACGACAAGATCCTATATGGGCCTCCTCAAAGCCGTGCTCCAGTGTGACATCACACCGGTGATCAGCAGCTCAATCACCTGACACTGATCATCCCTCCCCTGACCTGTGCAGACAGCTGCCCAGAAACAGAATCCTTCAGTAAAGGTCGTAAGTGAGAATCAACTACTTTAATTTCAGATAGCTATAAATAAATATAAATCTGGTTGGGATCTCATATAGGGGGCTCCGGCTGCATGGTTCTTAATTTATATTTTTTAAATGATCTGAATTATTATTTTTGACGCTAAATGAATGGATCCACTGGCTCTGAGCTCCACTGATGAACATGTGCTGCTCTGCAGGACGTCTCCTGGCTTCATCAAGCCTTCTTGTCTGACCTTCTTCCAGGCTGTATCTGATCTTCTTACAAGCCATGTAAACTTGATAGGGTCAAAGAGATGTCTGAGATGTGTCTGTTTCCTGCTGAGGGCTTAACCAGGGCAGGTTAGACCAGCAACGCTGCCAGGAGATCTCAAACCAGTCCCGTTGAACCTGCCCTACCCCGGCCCAGTCTATGACCCCCACCACCCCTACAACCCTGACCTACCCTGGCCCAGTTTATGACCCCCACCACCCCTACAACCCTGCCCTACCCAAGCCCAGTTTATGACCCCCACCACCCCTTCAACCCTGCCCTACCCCGGCCCAGTTTATGACCCCCACCACCCCTACAACCCTGCCCTACCCTGGCCCAGTCTATGACCCCCACCACCCCTTCAACCCTGCCCTACCCCGACCCAGCTGCAGGGCCGGTAAACACGGCCCCCAACCGCCCAGTCGCCCCCCAAAGAGAGGCCTCTCCAGGACAAAGGACAACCAAGCCCTGCTCTGACAAAATGAATTGTCCCTAATTTGCATTTATGTTAATCCGCCGTTTTATATCAGACGGCCCCAAAATTTGATATAAAACAAAACAAAAGGGCTGGATAATCTGTTCATAAAGACTTCTTATCCTCTAATGAGCAGTGAGACGTCTACAGTAGGCTTGGCTTGTTTAGATGTTCAGAGAGCAAAATGATAACAGGAATATAGTATGAATAATTTAAATAATAATAATATATCTTAATAACATTATTGTCATATTCATATTATTATCATCATTATTATTCTTAAATAGCATCTTGAAAGGCCCTTACACCTTATCTTTTGAAGACTCTATTGATTTACTAAGCACACCTTCGCCTTAAAAACACTATTATTTTGCATAACTTTGACCCAATCAATGTTATACCCTATAATATTTATAAACCAGCAAAAATGTTATTTCAAACGCTTCTAGAAATATTATATATATATATTATATTATATAATATTAATATAACTGTTCTGCAGATTAAAGTCGGAGTTTATTAAAAGTAGACATGATTGGTCAACAAAAGTTGCAGACCATAATGAACTACAATTTATTCTATGTACGGCAGTAATCAATTTACTTAACCCCAAAGTTTTGAAGTGGCCACCAAAATATTTTGCCATGTAATCCTCTTAATTCACAGACAGTTAAGAGTTAAAAAAAAATATGTAAAGACAGCAGCAACTAGTCTAGATTAAATGTCACAAAATGAGTTTTTGGGGATTACAAGGCTGCTGTAATCATGAAGCAAACCCTGGAGGACCTGGAAAATACCAAACAAAATCATGCAGCCGGGAACACGTGCGGCGTGCGGCGTGCAGCGTGCGGCGTGCGGCGTGCAGCGTGCAGCGTGCAGCGTGCTGCTCGAGGACTCAGGCAGGCGATGCTTTCTCAATGCCAACAGAGACTCAGAGAACTATCAGGAATGCTGACAGGCTGTTGCTAGGGTTTACTTTCTAGGCACAAACACTCTGATCTAATAAAGACCTACTGGCTCCAGCACCTTTCTGTATTTGTGATCAACAAGCGAGGCCTCTACAGTGTAAACACCTCGCTCCCTCACTTTACACCCCCAAAATAGGCCTGTCAATGATTTTATCATGTAAGAAATTAAACTGCACAAACTTTTTATTTTTATTTATATAGCCTACTTTATGGTTCAAGTAAGTACATTACATCTTATATAACTCATGATCTACGTGATCTATGTAAAAAATAACTCAATGTACTCTGCTCTGCTCCGTAAATGCTGCTTGACATGGCTGAACACGACACACAAGTTGCATGTCCACCATACCAGGCTCTGTTCAGGTCTCATAACGTCAGGCGTCTCAGTCTCTCTACCTGTTTCTGTCAGCAGATGAAACAGCAGCACGATGGTCTTTAACGCGGGGTGCTAATAGAAAACAATCCAGCTTTTAAATATTTTTTTCATTTTCTTTCAGGAACAGAAAAACCTACTGGACCCTGAGCACAGCCCTGATCAAGGGCGTCCATCCTGTTTGAAGACAGACGTTTCACAAAGGAAGCTGGCCGAGGGTAGGAAGGCTGCATCTCAGACCACAGGGCCCTCAGGAGAAAGGTACCATGTCTTCAAAATAGGCCCCTTACTTTCGCCCAATTTCATAACTGTTTCCGGTGTTTTGCAACTTGACAGAGGGATTCCCCAGGGGCCAGTCCTACCCACATCAGAGATCATCTGCAGACTAGGACCAGTCTGCTTGAGTATCAGACAAATAGAAACAATTAAATATGTTTTGTTTAAATTAAACCAGCTTAGTTTTAGCTGTCCATTCAGACAGATGTTCTTGTAACAGAGTCCTCTGTGCGTCTCAGTGTTGGTCGTCCGACCAGCGACGGTCTAACAGCTGTTTTGTGTGGAAACTATGGAAAGCAGGTGCTTTTATGCTTTTCATTATATTTTCTGTCATCAACTAAATGTTGTACTTCCTGTTTTTTTTTTCCTTTTCAGTTTCAACTGACTTCAGTTTGTTAGCAACATACTGTAACAAAACAAAAAAACCTTGGTTTGCATATTCATTTGATGATTATGATAGACTCTCAAACCTTTAAAGCGGCACTTTACAGTTACTGGTAACCAACCCTGTGTGCTCTTTATAGAACAAAGACCAGAGTCAGGAACAGGTTTATTGACAAGTACGTTTTCACACGACCAAACAAATAAACCTGTTTCGGATTCTCATCTTGATCTATAAAAAAAGATACATTTGACCATTTCACTGCTCTGACTGATTAATATTAACCAAAATACTGACACTTCCCTCTAAGTACTGTATCAAGTGATACTTTACAAACCTCATTAGTCTCACATTAACACAGAACATATTATCCAGAGGCCCTCTGAGAGACTTGTCATTTAAGTTTTATCTCACATTTTGTGATTCTTCCAGGGAAATACCCCTGGTCTGGGACTCACTCTGTAATCTCTCTGAATGCAAAGTCAATTAGCCCGTTGTACAGCTGTGTGTAATTAGCTTGACACTAAAAAATATTTAAAAGTGGACTCGAGAAAGGGTGGCAAACAACAAGTTACCTACGGTATATTTGTCACTGTAGCTGTGCCTGGCCTTGTACATAATAGCTGGGGTCAGAAACATTCATATCAACCCTGTCATCCCAGATCAGTCTGCTTGCTGTGAGGGGCAGGTTAGTATTCCACACTGTGAAAATCACATCTAGGAACAAAAAAGGCTATTTTCTTTTCTGTTGGAGTCCAAATGA
The DNA here is from genome assembly GCF_054491055.1 of Hypomesus nipponensis. NCBI lineage: Eukaryota > Metazoa > Chordata > Actinopteri > Osmeriformes > Osmeridae > Hypomesus > Hypomesus nipponensis. The sequence continues at coordinate 769,333 of NC_140376.1, read as the reverse complement.
AGACTGCTGATTGATAAAGTTGGTGGTTGGAACAAGCAGTAACGTAAACAGTGTGCCTTTTCTGTGGAAACATCTTGCTCGCTCCCGGCCGAGTCTGTAGTGATTAGCTTTACTCCCTTTATACAAGACTTTATTTAAATCTACCCCCACTTTCATGACTTTACTCCACGAACAAAGCCTTCGCTTCGTCTCCCACTCTCTCCCCATCAAAGAGATCCAAGGGCTGGGCAAAAAAAAAACAGACCTTGAATTCATCTTTTAACTTTGTGAAATATACCAAAATAGAGAGTCTTAATTAATACCATTTTAATGCAAAGATAAGTTAAAGTCATATTCCTTATCAGTGGGCTTTTTAGGACGAAAAAAAAATTCACACAGTAACTATGGAAACCCGTGTAGAATAGAACTGCTATCAGCCAATTAGGCGGGTGAAAGAACACTTATTACTTTAACAAATACCTCCTAATACCCTCTAAAAGAAAATTAGCAAATGACCATACTGCAAACCAGTTGTTGAGGACACCATCCAAGCTTAAAAGGTATTTCTGAATGTAAAACCTACTGGACTGTTGTTTGGCTGTATATGGATAATTTAACAACACCTAAATGAATTAGTTATTGTTGCACCATAACAGTAGAGGGTGAATCCCTTCCTTTGAGAGGGAGAGGCCTGTCCTTGTTGGTAGTAAATAAATCATTACCAGTTACATTACTCTTGTGGTTTTTACTATGACTTTCAAGCGTTTTAAAAGAAGTTTCGGGGAATCTTTATCTAGAGAACTCGTCGTTGCAAACGACTCACAAAGCCGCCCTACCCTGACTGAGCCGGGGAAACGTGCTACAGGACGAGCAGGTGGGCAGTCTCACCTGTTTAGATGAACTGCATGTATGTGGTGACTGACATAGTGCTGTGGCAGCGACAGGCTGTCATCCTACCTCCAGCATCAGCGTGGGCAGGGTCTCCCGGATGCTTGTACGGGTTGAACTTGGGCTTGGGTGCAACCACAGGGGCAAACTTCTTGGGGGCCTGTTGCTGGGAGACAGAGATGCTGGGGGTCCCCAGGGCGGGCGTGGTCTCCACCCTGGCCGTCACCTGCCCCGGCTGGTCTCCATCACTGCTGGAGGGGGTCCACATGGTTCTGCACAGACAAGAAGACCACTGTTAAGGTTCTCATTGCCCCAGCAACGTCCACCAAACATGTTATTGTTGGGTTTTAAATGTTTGGAAAGATAACTGTCCCACTTCCTCAGCACGTCACTCCACACAAACACAACCTCACAAGTGCAGCTGTTGGTGTTAGTTCGAGGAGTGTGACCAGGTCTTTTCTTACTGCTTCTCACAGGTAAGTCGATGCAGTTCTGTATATTATACAAGTGAAAGCAAGACTCTGGTATACTTTATTTACGCATCTAAACAAAAACATGACACAAATTAAAACGATTCTGCAGACTGGAACTAAGCCTTAGAACATTGGGTATTTCAAAACATCCCAAAGTGACACAATGCTTTATGTTTCATGTCGGATGTTAACAAAGGTTTCTGCAACCCACCCTCTGTCTACTGAACAGCTGGGCTATCACAGACATTGAGAACAGGTATGGAAAATGATTCTGACTTAAGTTGTTGATTTTCCTTGAATTGGTGGAATGTTTTGAAATTTAATTGATTTAATCAGAGGAACAGTTTGCCCTACTAAGTTCATAACGGACACAGAATTGTTTGTTCTGTGTGGAAGTAACCCTAACTTCAGTAACCGCACAAAATAACACTCTTCAGATTTCTACTTCTAATGTAATAAAGAAGGAACCGGCAACACAAACGCACAATCCAACACCTGACATTGTAACGGTTCACAGGAAAGAGGAGATCTCAGCACAATGTGAATGTTTCCTCGAATCGCTTGGCAGCGCCAGAAAATACTTAAAGAGATATTTGTGAACTTGTGATATCTGAGCCAGTGGGCAGGGTCAGCTGCATGGAGAAGAGCCAACGACTGGTGGCACAGCATGTGTTCCTTCAACACACACACACACACACACCACACACACACACACACACACACACACACACACACACACACACACACACACACACACAAACACACACACTCTCACACTCCAAACAGCATTCAACAAGAACAGCAAACTGTGCCCAATCAGAGGTCTGTTGGGACACATTAAGTTAGCTACTTGGAGCGGTTATTACAGACTCTAAATGAGTGCGTGGCCTGCTTGTGAAAGGTGAGATGCTGGGAGATATTCCACTCTGCTGTTTGACGGATGAGAAGGCTGAGGGTTAGCTATGTGGCCTGACACTCTATTCCTCATGACCACAGATACCAGCCATGTGAGCTGAGAAGCATTCAGATTGACTCAAGGACAGAATATCAATAGCCAACCCGACAATCAGTCTTCTGTCCGGTCTATCTGTGTGTCCTATGTGGTCCTATTCTTATAATAGCACCTATTAGGTCAACAGTTCTGTGTTGTTGATACTGAATATTACATAAGAGTCACAACTGGGACACAGGAAATTGTCCAAGTCTTCAGTTTTCTCTGAGTGGATATTTTGGAAGAGGTGTTGCATGATGTTGAGTATTTCTGTGAACACTGTAGTGTAATTAAATGCTGTCTTAGTAAATAAATGCATGAAAAGTAAAGTAAAGGGCGATCTTAGGAAGCTGATGCAACCAAAAGGGTTGTGAGACGTGTTCAATAACTCTGAGAGAAGCCAGAAGGAAAACTCACTGCAAAACAATATATAAAAACAATCAAATAAATCCTAGGTTCATAAGCCGAGCTGCTCTTTGAAGGAACACAAGCATGTCCGACACGGTAACAGATCTTACACATCCCATCTTCATCAAGGTTCAACCTGATGTGTTTGATGAATTCTAAACAAGCCTGGAAGTTGACAGCTTATTGTTAGGTCATCTGTCTGCAAGCTTGTTATTATGGTGCAAAACACACTGGCAGCAATAAAACAAACTTGCACAAGCTGAAGCCACAAACAGCCTGTATTTCACCATCATCTCAAACTGAAATTGGTTGAAATGTGAACTATTTTTATGTCATTCTTCCTTCCTTCTTTTAGTTGTTTATTTGTTGCTCTGTGTTCTGGTGTTTGGCTGTTTATTATCTTGCCTCTGACGGATCCTGAGTTTACGTTCTCCCTCCGGAGCAGAGCAGAAAAGCCCACGCACAATCCTCTTTTAATATCTGCTCAAATCCCTGTTCCTCGCACGTCGCTAGACGCTGCTTTACCTTCTCTTCATAAACACCGTGTTTCTCACACCCACCAGTACCCTCACTGAGAAACAGTCTCATTCATCTCCACTCAAACGCTTCGCTAACACAGGCTACACATTCAAGAGAAGGGTTTTCATGTGTGAAGAAAGCACGCCACTTCTTTGTTGAACAGAACCTATCTCAGCTGCAGTTTACACCGTATGGATTCTATTGTCCAGATGTTCAGTGCAAGGCTTTTAAGGCCGTCCTTAACAGGGCTTAACCACATCGAGCCTGTTAAGTAGTCGCAACACGCCCCGCCAGGTTTGACAGAGAGATAATCGCTCACCTAGATAAGGCTTACCATGTGTCTCTAACAGTCGCTCCTCTCAGACTCCCAGACACCTGGGAGCAGGTTACAGACACAGCCTCTCCCAGGGGATCAACACCATCTTGAGAAAAACACACTACCTTTATTTTTTGTATTGATGGTTTGATGATTAAACGAGCAGGTCGTTGTCTTTATGTGCTTCTGAGAAAAAGACCATCTAAAACTTATTGCTGTATGACCTTTCCACCCACCAAGAGAACCATCTAAATCCAGCCGGCCCTGCCCTCTGACCTTCGGGGGATGTAATTGGAAGACAGGATTAGAGGGGACCAGGGTGTTCCTGATCATGTGACCTTACAGAAGAGCAATGAGATCAAGCGCTGTCGGACCGCTCGGCCAACCACGGCGCTCTGTAGTGTCCACCCTCCGTCATTTACTGAAGAAGGAACTCAAGCTCTAAATATCGACGCTTGTTGGCGGTTGACTAAAAATAGAGCAATGAAGGGGTGGCAGGCCATTTCAAATCTTTTCCTCAATAAAGAAACACAATACAACCCAACACAATAAAGCGGTGACTGGTGCATGCTGGGTAAGGGAGTGACTGGTGCATGCTGGGTAAGGGAGTGACTGGTGCATGCTGGGTAAAGGAGAGACCCAGCAGCATCCTGGAAACACAGGGGAACATGCTGAGGCCGGGAGAAGGGGCAGCAGGGCCTCTCGACAGACTGACTGAAAGCGATCGGACGTAACGGAGCTCTTTATTAAAAGCTCAATTACTCACAAAACTACTTCCTCAGTCAGACTCTGACATTAACACAGAATAAATCCTATGAACCCATATTCATTTCACTTTAAATGTCATCGTTCTGCCTTCACAGTATGTGCCTTAAACAATTGCGACTTTGAACATTGTGGAGCATTAAATGTAAAGAGCATGTTTGAATAGCTCAACACACACATGTCTTTGATATGTGGTTGGGCTTCACATGAGCATCTGTCTGTTAGACTACACCCAGTGTGTTTACTTGATCACATCACGAATGACAACTGTTCAAGAGTCAGATGTTCTGACACAGGGGTAATCAGAAAAGTGGATTCATTCACGGTGGTGGACTGTTACTCCCACTTGATGGATGGCCGATTATGCTTCTGTAAAAGATGAAGCACTGACACTTCTTGAGATAATCTACTCTCAATAGCAGAGAGCACACAGCAGAATGTAGGCAAAGCAACAACACAAATATACTTTGGTGTGATTCACACAGTCTGGATTCACACAGAGGTCAATGCCAGAGCAAGATGTCTGAACAGTAACACTGACGTACAGCTTGTATTTCTCTGTTTTGATGGAGCTCTCCAAGAACATAGGGTTACGTTATATATCATTCATTCATTCATACTCTCCCCCTCTTCTGCTTTGATACGAATTCTGCAGATGGAAGACACTTCCCACACACCGCACCGGGAAAACACACACACACACACACAGTGAGAGACACCCCCACCACACACACACACACACACACACACACACACACACACACACAGTGAGAGACACCCCCACCACACACACACACACACACACACACACACACACACACAGTGAGAGACACCCCCACCACACACACACACACACACACACACAGTGAGAGACACCCCCACCACACACACACACACACACACACACAGTGAGAGACACCCCCACCACACACACACACACACACACACACACACACAGTGAGAGACACCCCCACCACACACACACACACACACACAGTGAGAGACACCCCCACCACACACACACACACACACACAGTGAGAGACACCCCCACCACACACACACCCCCACCACACACACACACACACACACACACAGTGAGAGACACCCCCACCACACACACACACACACACACACACACACACAGTGAGAGACACCCCCACCACACACACACACACACACACACACACACACACACGAGTAGGCATGCTGGCAGGGGTGGAGACCGTGGCAGACAACACAGCTGAAAGTGGCGTCTCCCCCCGCACCCCCCGTCTCCCCCACCTCGCACCCCCCGTCTCCCCTCGCTCGTGGACGTACCCTGCGTTTGGACTGCACGGTCAGGAGCCTTCACAGTGGAAGTGCTGCAGGTGATTCTGATACTCTCATCCTTCAGAGCAGACAGACCAATCAGAGGCAGACTACATGGGCCGCAGAGAGAATTGGATTGTGGCAGAAAAATTAGAATGTTCAAAGCTTTTTGAAAGCTTTTACGCCTTCGAGAAAATGTTCCTGAAATATAGGGGTTACTTCAGTAGAGGGGCTGAGTGGATTTGCTAGAGAAACAAGCGGACTGGTAAGAACCAAAACACTGTCAAGGATATCAGCAATACACAGTAACTGGGGCGGGGAACAAAAAAAACAACAATTGTATCATTAGCAAAACAGCCAGGGATCCGCAAAGCGTGAACCATGATTTCCGTCCAGGACCAAAACAGAGTTCTGGTCACCGTCTTCCTGTCAGCTAGACTGTAATCGATCAATAACACTCCAGTTATCTAAAGGAGCACAATCTGGAATTGATTTAATCTCACCTATCTGTCCTGTTTAGCTGTAATGTTGTTGAGTTTGCCTGACTTTGTACTGACAGACGGGGTCCACACCAGCTTAGTCATGGTGCTCTGCTAGTCTACTGCTAGCATATGTGACCTAATCCAACCGTCTGTGTAAAACCTTGACCTCTGACCCCTCCATGCCATCTGATGGAATTCATGGGTTGCGGAGCGCGGCGCTAAGCTTCTACGCCGACGTCAGATGTCTGCCGTCCTCTACGCTACACGTGTTGAAGAACACCTAGAACCAGGGAGAGGAGGGAAAACTGAGGAGGCACTTAACCCCCCCCTCCACCTCCCGCTTCACCAGCCAGCAATCACAACATCACTTAACACAGAGGGGGAACTGAAAGGTTAGCATTCTGTAGCTGGTAGGGCGGGAGGGAGTCATGGGGAACTGAGAGAGAGACAGAGAGAGAGACAGAGAGAGAGACAGAGAGAGAGACAGAGAGAGAGAGACAGAGAGAGAGACAGAGACAGAGAGAGAGACAGAGAGAGAGAGAGAGACAGAGAGAGAGAGAGAGACAGAGAGAGAGACAGAGACAGAGAGAGAGACAGAGAGAGAGAGAGAGAGAGAGAGAGACAGAGAGAGAGAGACAGAGAGAGAGAGAGAGAGAGAGAGAGAGAGAGAGAGAGAGAGAGAGAGAGAGAGAGGGGTTGCTAGGTGGTTTGGGGAGGAGGAGCAGAGTTGAATTAGCACTCATATGCTATGTGACGCAACGTGCGGGTGTTCAGCCATGCGAATAAAACAGCTTTAAAAATGAAAGATTCCCATCTGTGAGCCCGGCAGAGCCCTCGCCGCGCGGCCGTGCGGCTGCAGACAGCTGGTTGAATGACTGAGCAGGCTAACACGACATCGCACAGACGCCAGGCCTCTCCTGGACCGGTGCTGTTTGGAAACAGGGCAGAGTTAAGAGTTCAAGTGGTCATTATGGATCCCGAAATGTTTTGTGCGCGGGGGTAAATATTTGAAAGTGCCGGAAGGGTGACACCATGCCACATGTTGACGTATTTAGTAAAAGCAAACGGCTGCTTTGGAAGCTTTCCAAGTGCTGAATGTTTAATATTGGAAGTGCAATACCCGTGTCGGAGCATGAGAACACTAGAGAGGAGTCAAGGTCTGACATCCAGCAAGGGGAACAGCACGGCAGCATGGCAGGACTGGGACAGCTAGCTGAGGAGGTTGGGATTAGTTTGAGAGCTTCATCATGAGGTCTTTATCACCTTGATCAGTGGTTCTTAACCCTGTCCTCAGGGAACCCCTGTCCTGCATGTTTTAGATGTTTCCCTGCTCCAACACACCTGATTCAAATAAATGGGTCGTTCTAGCTCTGTAGAAGCCAGGTAACGAACATGCATTTGAATCAGGTGTTGAGGCCAAGAAACATGTAAAACATGCAGGACAGGGGTTCTCTGAGGACAGGGTTAAGAACCCATGACCAAGACACTGGGGCTGAAAGAGCCAATTCCTGAGCGAGCTTTGGGAGACGCAAAGAGGGCCGGTCTGACAGACAGGAAATACATTGAATGATTAACACACCCCTTTGAGAAGTGACATCCTTCTTATTGAATTCCAAACCTTGTTCCAATCCAACAAGCTTGATTCATCCACACACTGGCCCCTTCACACAGCTTAAAATATGGGGTCAGCACCGACCGAGCACAGCGAAGCAGACTCGAGTTATCCGTCCGTCTGAGCGAGGACGTTATCCACCTTCTCTCACGAATCTGGACGTGACAACAACAGCGAGGGCCGCAGGGCAGAATCAGCCTGTTTGTTGTGTCAACGCAGCGGGGATCAGAGCTCGGCGCAGGAGAGGGTGTCAGTCAGTCATAAGCGATCGTGTCTGCTGCCCTGGCACTCTCTACGAGCTGACAGGAGGAGAGGAGGCAGACAGGGCCAGACAGGCAGGCAGCTCTCCCAGGAGAGACCAGACCAGACTTGTTGAGTCAGTTGGAGAGACCAATACCAACGTCTCCTTGCGTGTTTGTCCTCGTGTCGAAGCGCTCATTGATTTCTATCTAACAATAGACACCTATACAGCGGCACGCCATTTGCCTAATATCCCATTCTGCAATTATCAACAGGCGGGAGATAACATTTAAACTGTCACTTTGTACATATTTTACATTGCAAATTACACTGTTGCTCTCAGTGACGCATCCAATGTGAGAAATGCAAACATTTGGATCTCTAGCTGGCCACTCTGTGGTGCATCCGCTCGGTGTTGGAGAGCATGATGAATTCAAACCCATGACAGTAAAACAAGTGAGGTCTTAACCCTAATGCTAATTACGCCCCATAACCATGGAACAAATTACCCATAAATATTAGGGAAGGAAACACACTAGAATTTTTTTAAGACAGCTTAAAACCAACCTTTTTACCGAAGCATTTAAGTAATTTTATCAGAAGGGTTTACGACTTTTATTAGTTATGCTATTGTTGCTATTTTATTTATTACTTTTATCACTTGTATTATTATTTTTGTTTTTATGTAAAGCACCTTCAGCTACAATTCTTGTATGAAATGTGCTATATAAATAAAGTCTTACTTACTTAACCCAGACCTTCACGGAGACTTCACGCTCTGATAAGCTCCCACTAATGAGGTTTGATATAATGAGGCTACGAAGATATGAAGGATAATCAAGTGGTGAACATGAGCAGTTGTGAGGCTCCTAGAAGTGGATGTTACAAATTAGATTTACCACTGTGACGACCGCAAACGATAGCCTCAACCTTCCATCCACACACGTGGAAAAAATATGGTTAAAAGATTGAGAAATAATATGCTATTTCTCCCGATATAAAAATGATGTTGTGTCTTAAATATGTGTTTTTGTGTACACTCAAAAAGGTCATATTGTTCCGACCAATTTAATAATTCCTACTTAAAATGAAATGATTTCAAATGCACAAAAAACAGAATTTTAGCTATTTTTCTGTGAATAAATTCAATTGAGGATGAATGTATTGTGTACAGAATCCAGACCTTTTATGACCTATTTGTTAAATATCAGATGTCGTGACTGCTGTAAACATTTCAAAACTTTTTTATGTTGTTTTTAATGTTTTTAATGTATTTAAAGGATTTTTGTTTTGGTTTTAATGCATTAAATACTGTAGCAGTTTACTTGAGATGTTGCCCTTTGCTCCCCAATGACAGATGCATTTATAAACATACCCCTGTGTGACTCTAATGCTGAGCGACAGCTTGTATTGGCATGGGGTGTATCAAACAGAATTGGGTGGCTTGCATAACTGGAGTATTTGCTCCTTGAACTGAAAGAGTTGAGGAGAATGTCTCAGGAGTGTGTTTCTGTTGTCTCCAGAGGCCCCTGAGTGACAGGGGAAACAGGCTGCTTCACAACATAACTCTGTGTTTCTCCCACACAAATGAGAGGTGCCAATCCAGACATACTTAAAGATTTGCATGAAGGATAAAAGGAAGTCTGGTTCCACATTTTGCGATCTTTCAGGAAAGCATTCATGCTTCAAAAGTGTATCTCTCCTTGCGTGTAACTACGGGAGTTTAGAGCCAGTGTTTTGAATGGCTTTTTAAAAAGTAGGACATCTTTTTGCTCGCTAGGCAGACGCTTCAACCAAACTAATATCTTTCCAGGAAGCATTGTCCAATTCAGTGAGAAGAAACATTAACAGCACTAATGAAGCTCCTCAGCAGCAGTAAATAAAGGCCCAGCAGCTGAAGAACAGATTCTAGATTAGATTGGAGTTTCTAAAACAAATCCCAAAAGACTAAAATGCTCCAATTAGTTATTTGGTCAAATACATTTACGTTCACATTTAGTCATTTAGCAGACGCTCTTATCCAGAGTGACTTACAGTAAGTACAGGGACATTCCCCCGAGGCAAGTAGGGTGAACGTTGCCCAAGGACACAACGTCATTTGGCACGGCCGGGAATCAAACTGGCAACCTTCAGATTACTAGCCCGATTCCCTAACCGCTCAGCCACCTGACTCCCAAATAAACACACACACTTCTTAAGACATGTTGCTTCTCTAAACTCTAACAGCAGGTGCTGACCCTCTGTTCATTCCTTCATCCCTCCCACCGCTAACCCCAGCAGGCTGTGCCAAGGAGGAGTCACCTAACCCTTACAGTACGTGTTACTTTCGGAGGGTGCAATTATAATCCCCCATGTCTGGCCACCTGGGCCGTGTTGACAGGAGAACAGAACGGCGTGTGAGGGTCGTGGCAGCTGTGTCGTGGTGGTTTAGAGGATGGCCGAGGGCCTGTGTGTACTGGAGAGCTCTAGCAGAGAGCTAGTCTCATTAGCATCATGTCGGCACCAACCTGGACTGCTTATCTTTCCTGAGGCACTCGTTTTTTTAAAAAAATTTTTTAGTTAATTAACACCGCAAGTCCAGGTGGCGAAAGTAGAAGAAAAAAAAACAGAAGTACCATAAAAAAAAACTCACAACTCAAAGAAAACATATAACATGTCTGAGGGAAACCTTGGAGTTGTCCCTGGCTGAGGCATCATCAAAGCGATTCATCAGAACATAATTGGCCTTTTCCTAGAGCCTCTTATCACACAAACAAAATAAATCTTATCTTCTAGCAGGGTGGTTTCTGCGCTAACCTGCACGGGTTGAAATTAAAAGATCTGAATAGTACCTTCTTCATCCTTGCTTTTATAATCTCCAGTATTCATTTCTGAAATTAATAACAAAACAGTGAAGGTTAAAACCCTGCTTGAGATGTAACTTGTGTCTTTCTTCCTGATGTGAGCTCACAGCTCTGATGAATGTTGAAACAGATACTCCTATCTACTTTCAGTAGTTAGAGATGGTCTCAGATCCCAACTTTTGGGAGAAGTGAGAAGAGGCGAGATAAGGAAGGTGAGGGTAAATGTGTCAATAATGACATTGACAGGTGGACATGCCTGAATACACTGTTTCCCATAAAAAAACTGACTGTCAACAGACAACCATCCTGTTGCTTATGAAGGAACAATCTCCAAGACTACTACAGCTATCATTGGAAATTATTTATAGATGAACAGCTGGCTACCTGTATCTTTCATACAGATAGCTTGCTTGCTAATAAGTAGCTCAAGCATTCCTCTTTAGACTGACTAACAGTAGCTAGACAAAAATAACTTCACACAGGGTGGGTTACAGCTTAGCGGTTAGAGGTTTTGGCTGCTGCTGGCCTCAAGTTCAAATTGTGTCTGTCGCTTTGGATAAAACTGTCTTTATATTTTATACCTTAATCATAATTATAATATAATTTTCTATTTGAGATGCTGCGACAGACGCAGACGCTGACAAAAGAGTTGTGCGGTTGAGATTCTCCGTTCAGACTGAAGGTGAACCACAACGTTCAGACTGAAGGTGAACCACAAGCTCAGAATGAGATGGATGTGAGGAGAACTGTGGCCATGAACGATGCCACACGTCCAGCATCTCGCCGGCCGTTGTGGTGTTCCCTGGCTGCCGTTGTGAGCAGAGAAATATAAAAGAGGGGAGGACAGTCTTGTCATTTCAAGCACATCTCAATGGCATGGTGTGCTGTAAATCACTTCAGTAAATATGCAGTGTCGGCTTCAAGATGATGTTTGTCTGTGTTGGTTTCATCACATTAAACTGACTGCACCAAACCTTTAGGTGACATTTATGGTGTAATTCTATATAATTTTATAGAACAATAATCTCCTCTGGTTAGAACCCTGTTGCCATTTCCTGAAAAGGCAGACTCCACTTGCACCATAATTTGTTCTTTATTCCTGAATGATTGGAACTGTGAAAAACACTTAAATGTTAGCACAAAATAAGGGTAGTTTCCAAAACAACTTCTACTAATTTATCATCCTTATCATGTCTCATTCAAAGGAATTTCAGCAAAATGTTTTCCATGCAGTTAATAATAACGTAAATATGAACTGTTTTCATTGTTCTCCATTAAACTGCCTCCCGTGTGTGTTTCGCATGACCCATACCCCCCTATTTTGACGATCTGAAACGCAAGTATCAAAACGCCCACGGGAGCGCAAAGTCATTTTGATTTGCGTCTGTGGAGAGAAAAGTTGGCTTTGCGTCGAGTGCAAACTAGGTATGACACTTGCGTCGTTGACTAAGTCAATTGCGCTGGGTGCAAGATAGAGCCCTGAGTGTTAGTTCCTTTGTCATTTGGTGGATTTTTGAGGCATTAAAAGACAAAGCATTGACAATACAACCCCAGCATTTGAAGAGGATTTCACCAAGGTGACTTGGCAAGGTGACAGGCATTATCCCTCTGGAAGGATTGGCTAAGAGGATGTCACCAAGGTGACTGTCTACGCAACAACCCTCACTTCTAAGCAGAAGCTCAAAGCAACAGCAACACCTTTGAATCCCAGCCGTGTCATTACAGCACAGTGTTCATTGATGTTGTCCAGGCCTACATTCAAGTGGAGGAACTGTCACACATATGGTTGCGATGTCAAGAATATAATGATGTGACACACCGTGTTAAGATCAATAGGCCTGCCTAGGCCACAGCACAGGTGGTCTGTTTTAAACACAAACACAGATTCAGAGGGAACAGGAGGCTGTTTTGTATGTATTAGAAATAACAGAATTTAGATTTGATCCATATCATTACCGAGTCTTTTTTTTCTCGCGTACTCGAAATGAGGTCGGATTTTGGAAACCCAACGGGGTTTGTCAACCGTTATTGAAGTCATGGGAGAAAAAACCCAGATGTGTAAACAAGATGTTTACTGTCCTATGTTTAACTCACAGTATGTTGCTTAAATGAAGGTTTAAACCCTAAGCAGAGTCACTAGTGATGGTGACCAGATTGTGGACATGGCCAGCATTAAGGAGAATAACAAACAAAAGTTAGAGAAGGCATTATCCCTCTGGAAGGATTGGCTAAGAGGATTTCTTAGCTGTCACACCCTGTGCCATATGCTAAACACCTTCCCTGTCTCACAGCCACAAACACCAGGCTAACACTCCCTCCGTAAATGAAACCTCATTTAAGATCTCTGGGATGTTTCAATTAGACGACTGTGACAAGTCGTTATCAAACACTAACATCAAGAGAAACTTGTTCAAAAACAGTGAGGGTGTCAAGTTCAGGGATTACTGCAAGGATGGCGTCTCTAATCTGCACAGTCAAAATATTTTCGGCAGAAAAGTACTAGTCTTTGAGAGAATGAAGAGAGAGATCAATTAACACTGAAGTAGGTATGGTGTTATGAAGCCTTTTCAGATCCCATCACGGGAATAAGGCATTCCTCTCTCTGCAGATGCACAGCTTATCCCTCCACAATGCACACGCCACATCCAGCCTCTTCTCCAAACTGCTTCTGCAGGGCTTTGACTGCACAGTGTAATCCCTATCACAGCCCCCTCACCTGGCGCTGCCAAAAGGAATCACTCCATCAGTAACACCTTGTTTATTGAATAACGCCGACTTTCTCAAGAATCCCTTCAGTACAGCACAGGATGAAAGAAAAGATTGAATATAAACTAAGCTTGTGACAAATTCGACCAAGCTTTCAAAATACATGAGCTACAATTTAAGATATTATAGCCAGAAGATTTTGCACTTCAATTGTGTCCAATTTGCATGCTTTTTGGGGGAAGGCCCTGTGAATGGAGCCCTGTCAGACAGACAGCCAACACTGGGGCTTTGTCTCAACTCCAAGACTGCAGGCCCCTCTGGAGGGGCCCCCAGCCCCCCAGCCTGGCCAGACTGCAGGCCTCTCTGGAGGGGCCCCCAGCCCGGCCAGACTGCAGGCCTCTCTGGAGGGGCCCCCAGCCCCCCAGCCTGGCCAGACTGCAGGCCTCTCTGGAGGGGCCCCCAGCCCGGCCAGACTGCAGGCCTCTCTGGAGGGGCCCCCAGCCCGGCCAGACTGCAGGCCTCTCTGGAGGGGCCCCCAGCCCCCCAGCCTGGCCAGACTGCAGGCCCCTCTGGAGGGGCCCCCAGCCCCCCAGCCTGGCCAGACTGCAGGCCTCTCTGGAGGGGCCCCCAGCCCCCCAGCCTGGCCAGACTGCAGGCCTCTCTGGAGGGGCCCCCAGCCCCCCAGCCTGGCCAGACTGCAGGCCTCTCTGGAGGGGCCCCCAGCCCCCCAGCCTGGCCAGACTGCAGGCCCCTCTGGAGGGGCCCCCAGCCCCCCAGCCTGGCCAGACTGCAGGCCCCTCTGGAGGGGCCCCCAGCCCCCCAGCCTGGCCAGACTGCAGGCCTCTCTGGAGGGGCCCCCAGCCCCCCAGCCTGGCCAGACTGCAGGCCCCTCTGGGGGGGCCCCCAGCCCCCCAGCCTGGCCAGACTGCAGGCCTCTCTGGAGGGGCCCCCAGCCCCCCAGCCTGGCCAGACTGCAGGCCTCTCTGGAGGGGCCCCCAGCCCCCCAGCCTGGCCAGACTGCAGGCCCCTCTGGGGGGGCCCCCAGCCCCCCAGCCTGGCCAGACTGCAGGCCTCTCTGGAGGGGCCCCCAGCCCCCCAGCCTGGCCAGACTGCAGGCCCCTCTGGGGGGGCCCCCAGCCCCCCAGCCTGGCCAGACTGCAGGCCTCTCTGGAGGGGCCCCGAGCCCCCCAGCCTGGCCAGACTGCAGGCCTCTCTGGAGGGGCCCCCAGCCCCCCAGCCTGGCCAGACTGCAGGCCCCTCTGGGGGGGCCCCCAGCCCCCCAGCCTGGCCAGACTGCAGGCCTCTCTGGAGGGGCCCCCAGCCCCCCAGCCTGGCCAGACTGCAGGCCTCTCTGGAGGGGCCCCCAGCCCCCCAGCCTGGCCAGACTGCAGGCCTCTCTGGAGGGGCCCCCAGCCCCCCAGCCTGGCCAGACTGCAGCCCTCTCTGGAGGGGCCCCCAGCCCCCCAGCCTGGCCAGACTGCAGGCCTCTCTGGAGGGGCCCCCAGCCCCCCAGCCTGGCCAGACTGCAGGCCTCTCTGGAGGGGCCCCCAGCCCCCCAGCCTAGCCAGACAGCAGGAACCCTCTGGAGGGCCCCCGGCCTGGCCAACACCTCCTCCGCTGGGCCTGCAGGCTTCAGGGCCGGGAGAGCAGGACCATGGATGCGTAACAATGACAAGGTTTATTACTTCATGTCTCCAAGAAACAAAAAGGATGAGCTTTTAAATCAGATCTCCTTGGCACCGGTGGAGGTAGGCGTCATAATGTATTAGACGTTTGCTGAGAAGAAGAATTCAGACTTTCCGAGTCTCATTCAGTTCTGTAAGTGTGGAATGAAGTCAGACGCAGCCACATCTATTTTCCCCTCAAACGGAAAAGACTGAATTACAACCTAAATCATTGAGAGTTTTCCCCCCACAACAAATAAAGTTGTTTTGCTTTAGCTCAGGCCTTTCTTACAGATTGTTTTGACAAACATTTTGCAGTGCAGCCATTCTGGGTGCTTTATTAAATGTTTAAAAGCTCCTGAAAGGCCTCCATAGAAGGGATAAATGTAGACGATCGTGTAAATCTGAAAATTGGACACATTTGGGCATCAATGATTCATCCATGGATCACTTATTTAGGATGTATCAAGCTTCTATCTAAGTTATAAAGACAAACAAAGTGCTGAAATCCTGTTGGGTGACAAGCATCTGTGGCAACAGATTTGGGGTTAAATGCTCTGGGCAGGCCAGAGGAAAGAGGGTAAAGCTTTAATCTTAAACTCCTTCGCCGCTCTCGCTGCTGTTCTCCTGCCAATGGCGACTCCCAAAGAGGATTAATAGAAAAAACAAAGTTTAAAACCCTTAGTTGTTTTTGTTGCGCTGTATTCTTAATTGACTGATGGCTCTAGCTGTTTATCTGTTGCTCAGAGCTCAAGCAAACCCATGCCCATTCAAGGATTGGTAATCCATCCATCTATTCATCTACTCTGAATCACTCCAGGTTTGTCTTCATCTAATATCAGTAACTCCCTAAACATGACTGTTTATTTCCTTGTTTGTTGTTCTTTGACTTTCTTGGTCAAGGATGATCAGGCTGGCAGGGCAGGTGTGAGCAGGCTGGCAGGGCAGGTGTGAGCAGGCTGGCAGGGCAGGTGTGAGCAGGCTGGCAGGGCAGGTGTGATCAGGCTGGCAGGGCAGGTGTGAGCAGGCTGGCAGGGCAGGTGTGAGCAGGCTGGCAGGGCAGGTGTGAGCAGGCTGGCAGGGCAGGTGTGAGCAGGCTGGCAGGGCAGGTGTGATCAGGCTGGCAGGGCAGGTGTGAGCAGGCTGGCAGGGCAGGTGTGAGCAGGCTGGCAGGGCAGGTGTGAGCAGGCTGGCAGGGCAGGTGTGAGCAGGCTGGCAGGGCAGGGGTGATCAGGCTGGCAGGGCAGGTGTGAGCAGGCTGGCAGGGCAGGTGTGAGCAGGCTGGCAGGGCAGGTGTGAGCAGGCTGGCAGGGCAGGGGTGATCAGGCTGGCAGGGCAGGTGTGAGCAGGCTGGCAGGGCAGGTGTGAGCAGGCTGGCAGGGCAGGTGTGAGCAGGCTGGGCTTGCAGTTCAGACAAGCCAACACCAAACAACTCTTGTGATGTGACACAGAAGATTCACTTGATGGATGGCTAGCCTGTTTTGCATACTGTATCAAAAGCCACAGTTTGTTGTTGGCTGATAGAACTGCCTGCAGAACCAGCTAGCCCACGCTGCAGCTCTGTTTGCTAACACAGGTCTGAGAATGAGCATTGTTGTCACAGGAACGTGTTCTGGCTGCACGAACACCCGCGTGGCCAGCCACTGCATGAGCAGATGATGTGGTTGAGATTGATATCACACACAGGACGTGACTGTGAGAGGATGTGGGATAGAGACCTGGCCATCGGGCCATGTGAACCCCAACCATCATGTCATCCACCCCAACCATCATGTCATCCACCCCAACCATCATGTCATCCACCCCAACCATCATGTCATCCACCCCAACCATCATGTCATCCACCCCAACCATCATGTCATCCACCCCAACCATCATGTCATCCACCCCAACCATCATGTCATCCACCCCAACCATCATGTCATCCACCCCAACCATCATGTCATCCACCCCAACCATCATGTCATCCACCCCAACCATCATGTCATCCACCATTATCTTAAGGAACAACGGGGGAACCAGGCTCATTGAACACAGATTCCTTATTCATCTATATAACACAGAGCAAAGAAAAAAAAGGCCCTTTTACTCAGAGAGCATGAATAACTCTTCAGCTTCACTCCTCCAGCAAAGTCAAATGTGATGGTAATGATGAGAGTTACCCCATGGTAACAGACGCCACAATACATTAATCACAGCTCCTTGCTAGAGCACTGCTTCCACGTGGAAAACAGCAGACAGCATGTGAGGTTCAACTTGGAAAACAGTTCCCTTGTATTCATGCGTTTCATAAATGCATGGTGGAAAGCTTTGCATTGTGGATTTGTCCAAATGGAAGGACAACGTCTGCTTTCTCTACAATGGGAATTCCTCAAAGCTTTTTGTGTTATCAAGTAACTTAAATAAAGAATCGCTTGTGTGTGATCTGCACATACTACATGGGTTTAAAGTCCCAACAACGAGAACTCCCTTCCTCACTGTGCATATATAACCCTTTCTGCATACTGCAGAAATAAGTCAGTACTAAGGGAAGCGCCAAGATAAAGTTCAGAGCCTGGGTAAGGATTAGGATTTGTTCCTAGAAGTTGCTGAGGTATTACTGGATTGGTCACACAGGCATTAAAATTTAGATGGTTTTCGAATGACTGTGAAAAGGAATACTTTGAGAGATGGTAAAAAGTCTCTGATAAAGAGTACATCCAGTATAAACAGGAATCCCTCGCTACATTCTCCTCAGAGTCCTCAACATTCAAAGTAGAACATTTCCACCACTGACGCGAAGTAGGGATTAAAAAGACCTCAATCATAAACACATTCCCTGTCTTTCTTCATGTCCCCATGGGGATGAATGACCTATCCATCGATCTGTCTCTGCACAACGCCCCCTTCAGAAGCACAGTCAATTCTGATCAAGACCAAGGAACAGTTAGAAGTTCTGGAAGCAGCTGTAAAGCCAGGCTGTACTTTACATTCTTTTGGCAGCCAGTGCCACTACTCATTCTTCGACTTGATATGTGTTTCAAGAATTTGGCCCAAACACGCTAACTCAGAGCCAGGATTCCACGGGAGCAGCAAGACTGAGGCAGAAACTAAACGGCTGCTTTGCTCTAGAAGTTTCCAGTGCTGTCGGGCCCTTTCCCCCCCCTACAACGCCTCCGTCAGGACAGTAAATAATGTATTTTGTGTTTGGCTGCCTTGGATCAGGAGTTTGGTTTTATGCAAAGCTACCAATTTAACAAAACACTGTAGTCTTCAAAGCCTGGGTAACATTTCATGACATTTTTTCAGTTTCGTGATCTGAACTGACCCAAGCCTTTATCACTTACAGGCCCTTTGAATGTCTGTGACAATACTCGTGCACGTGTGTTGGTGTACGTGAGACGTGCACATTCAGGACAAGATTGGTTTCAAGCTGTGTCAGGTTTTACTGGTGAATGGTTCTGCTCTCACCTCAGAGCGGCCGGTGTCTGTGGATGCCTAATCTAGCGTGGGGCTGCAAAGCCAGAGTTGTGCCTTAAAAGCTCTGGTTTAACTGAATGAACCAGCGAATGAATGAACCTGAATACATAACAGCTTTTTCTTCATAGGCACTTAAAGGAAGCACTCCTGTGAATTATCTTGAAAAATACTGAAACATTTCATGGTGGATGATTTCTTTTTTGAACACGAGGCAGAAAAGAAAAAGAGAAGGGTCCTGTTGAGCCAACAAACTGGGTTACACTAGATTGAGTCATCTCTAGTCTTTGTTGACAAAGCTCAGTGACTTCATGAATAAAATATTGCAATTATCTATCTGTATAATATGGTGATGCTGCATGGTGTCTAGGTTGCTACACATCCAAGAGACCATTAACAGTTTTACAATATCATACAGCTGATTATTTCAGGTTAGGGTTCATTAGTGGTGTAAAGATTCATTTATCCGATTCACAAGGTAACAATGTATCTGAATTAATTATGTGTTAGTCAACTGATTCATGTCATTTGTAAAAAAAAATAAAAAAAAAGGTTTGTGAAGACGAGAGATGGAAGTAGATTCAGCGATTGATCATCCCATGAAAAATTGGTTAAAAAAAAAAAGATTAAGACTGTATTTGCTTTCATTATAAAATCGTCTGGAATGGTTGAGCATGATTGTATTATGTGACAGGTTGTCTTGCATTAATTTGATTACTTTTATCAGTACTTTCCGAATTTTTACTTTTTCTTGTTCTTTGGTGTGTATTTATATACGATATTTGTAAGTAATTGTGATTGTGATTACTGGTTTTTTTATGTATTTTTTGGACCCCGGGAAGACTAGCTGTCGTTTCAGCGTCAGCTAATGGGGATCCTTTCTAATAAACAAATAAACATTGAGGTAGTGTTTTTTTGTTTTGTTTTTTAATGGTATGACTGTAGCTGCAACACAGTGACTGGAGACCTTTTTTTGTTGACTGGTAACACAAATAGTGTCATGGCAAAATTTGGGATAAAGTCCAGTGAATCATTGATTTTCAGATGCGGTTTCCACATTAAGCATTTCTGATGCAGACCCAGGAGTGTGTCTGTAGTTAACTATGTAAACTGTGCGGTAAATAACAGCCAGTGGATTATAACACGATCACCATGGTGAAATGACCAGTCCTTTCAGACCATGGGCCCTCACTGCTACACCAGTCAAACGGTCAAATTACTGTAGCTTCAAAGGCAATATGGAACATATTGAATCGATGCTAAAACAAGCATTGAAGAAGGAAAATAAACTAAAGATGTACAGTGAAGTAGGACAACAACAAAAAGGTCCAGTTCAATGAACAGCACCAAAATACTTTTGACCATCAAGCTTAGGAGAACAAGAGATGGTAAAATGATTCATTTTTACAATCTGTCTCAGGATGAGAAAGTGACTAAGGCCTGATGCAGGCAGGTCCACTGCCTCCATAAACAGGGCTTTGAGTGCTGATGCACGATTACCAAATATAACACACAGACAAACAACAGAATGCCAGGGAAAACAAAGTAAGGGAGGGCAGAAAGGGAGAGAGGAGAAAGGGAGAGGAGAGAGAGGAGAAAGGGAGAGAGGAGAAAGGGAGAGAGGAGAGAGAGAAAGAGGAGGAAGGGAGAGAGGAGAAAGAGAAAGAGGAGGAAGGGAGAGCATCTCACATGTCTTCCAGACACGGCAGAGCCCTTGGGCGTCTGTTACAGATGACCAGTGAGACGGAATTTAACCCGACCGCCTCGCGATGCCCTAAAAAACAAATAGTTTTGGGCATCTGTCAGCTCGTAGGCCGAGCGCTGATCTACTTAGCGGAGAGCTGCCGGAGAAGGCCACACAGGGAGTGACGGTTTGTGAGACTAAAAGAGGAAGTGACACCAAAGGTGGGTCTTATTTGAGTGAAATTCACTTTCTGAGTCTTTCCACAACACTGCTGAACCCTGAGTTCCTCCATCACAGGGAAGGAGGCTTCCAGAGAAACCGGTTCAGACCGCGCATACAGCAAATAACAACTCATGTTCTCTGAACCATCTGTGTCTGAATAATAAGAACCGATTCCATCCAGCTACTGCAGACACGGTAAGCATCTGTAAATCAGTAAATCCTCCCGGATTCAAACAGGCTAGTAACAAGCTGCACCTGCTCTTAAAGAGCTGCTGTATTTTTTATAAAGGTGGACCTCAAACAATAATTCAGATTATTTCTTCCTTTAAGCAACAGGGATAGGTAAACAAGATACCAGAGGAATTTATTTTCCTGTAATTAGCAGTAATGCCGATCGTTAAAAGAGGCATGCAGAAATTAACTCTTAATGTGAGGGCATAGTCTTGGTTCCAGGGCGTACTTATACAGATTGAAGCTGTCCGCATTGCTGTTTCAGAAACATTCGCTGGCCTCAAAGTCAGGCATGACTAAAACACCCCTCAAACAATCTCTGTAATCAATTAGAGCGGGAAGCGTTTAGCGCTATCAGAACATGCAAACACGGTTTTGATGTGGATGTTTTGGATCTCTCATCACCTCTTATCAGAAATCCAAATCAAAACCGAAGAGTTAATGCACGTAAAGATATACTATAGAACATCTGTCTCATTTAAACATCTGCTGTTGTTATTCTATAATGTTGCCTTCAATTTCCTTCACTGTTCATGAGACTAGGTCTCGGAATGTAATCACACGGTAGTGATCCTATTGAAACACGTGACACCAATAATGGATTATACTTCTGTCCCAAAAGACTCTTATTCCATTTTTATTTTCACTTGATTATTAGACGTGGACTGGTCATGCTGTCTGACATCCCTGACCCTCTCCCCCCCCCCAGGAGAGCTTGCTTCATATTACCCAGACCCCCCCCCCCCCCAGGAGAGCTTGCTTCATTTTACCCATACCCCCCCAGGAAACATTACTAGCATCATGTAAAACCTCTTCTTTTATTTTACCAATCAGACGGAGCCTGGTGGAACTGTAGGGTCCTTTTGTAATGTTACATAACCTGAAGCACCAAGCCTTGCATTTCTTGAGGCTAATTGACTGAATTGAAGATGCATTATGGGAAAGGAAGGGATGGGGGTGGAGAAAGGAGGGATTAGGGGTGGGGGGCAGATGACTCCAGAGTCCTTATGTCACCAAGACAAACTCCTGCCCTGCTCCTGGCCTCTTTAACCCCAGCGTTTTGACTCAGGTCAACTTACATAATCCCCCACCGCCCCCCCTCCCTGCTCCCGGCCCTCTGAGCGTATGTAATGTGCCGACGCGAGCGTTACGTAAAAGAATTAAACAAACTGGTGATTTCTAGTTCATCTCAGACATGAACTAGGGTGAAGGAGAAAACACACAAGATAAAAAAAAAAAAATCTTAGAGACCACAGGGAGAGAGGGTGGCCAGGTCCTAGTCTCTCTGGGAGAGAGGGCGTCCAGGTCCTAGTCTCTCTGGGAGAGAGGGCGGCCAGGTCCTAGTCTCTCTGGGAGAGAGGGCGGCCAGGTCCTAGTCTCTCTGGGAGAGAGGGCGGCCAGGTCCTAGTCTCTCTGGGAGAGAAGGGCGTCAAGGTCCTGGTCTCTCTGGGAGAGAGGGCGGCCAGGTCCTAGTCTCTCTGGGAGAGAGGGCGGCCAGGTCCTAGTCTCTCTTAGAGAGAGGGCGTCCAGGTCCTAGTCTCTCTTAGAGAGAGAGGGCGGCCAGGTCCTAGTCTCTCTGGGAGAGAGGGCGGCCAGGTCCTAGTCTCTCTGGGAGAGAGGGCGGCCAGGTCCTAGTCTCTCTTAGAGAGAGGGCGGCCAGGTCCTAGTCTCTCTTAGAGAGAGAGGGCGGCCAGGTCCTAGTCTCTCTGTGGGAGAGAGGGCGGCCAGGTCCTAGTCTCTCTTAGAGAGAGGGCGGCCAGGTCCTAGTCTCTCTTAGAGAGAGGGCGGCCAGGTCCTAGTCTCTCTTAGAGAGAGAGGGCGGCCAGGTCCTAGTCTCTCTTAGAGAGAGAGGGCGGCCAGGTCCTAGTCTCTCTGGGAGAGAGCGCTCGGATCTCCTAGCGTGGTCGCAGGACGCTGCTGGCCGCGGGGGGGGGGGTCAGAGGGTCTTACCAAGATCTTCCAAACTGACAGCAGCCCAGGCAGTCACTGCAGGATCAGGCTCCTGAAAAGAAGAAAAAAGGACTGAGTTGTTTGGATTCAATTGGCGGCAACATATTTGGAGACATGCTCAGTTTGTGGGAATTTTTATTCATTTATATTTATTTCACAAATATAGTCATATGTAAAGTATCTTATGAAAATGACAATAAGGAAGACACATGCTTGTAAGTTTGTAGTTATTTCATACATATTTATTCATTATCCAAACTAAATCCAAAGTAGAGGATTCAAGGTCATCTCACTCTATGTTTATTAAAAAAGTTTCAACAATTCAAACTGAAGACTTAAGACACAAAAACTTTAAGCTTCAGGGAAGAAATTCAAATATAATTCAAAGCCTAATTGTGATATATATTCTATTTCTGGTGCTGTGTGCGTCCCACATCCTGTGTGGATCCAGGTAGGCTGGGGGAGGACGTCTCGACGGTCTCACGGGCCCTGGGATGAGGCGCCCCTCATCCACCAAGGCTTTGTTCTGGGATAAATTGACGTTGTCAGTTTCCCACGTAGGGTAGTGGTGGCGTATACATCAGGGAGCGGGAGTGGGAATCCTGCTGCTGGAAGCGATCGGCATCAGTCATCATGACAGTATTTGTTATTTGTTTGTTTTGTTTTTGTTTTCTTATTGTCTGCAGTAGCTCTGACTCCAAAGTCTCCAACCGTACACGCTTTCCAACCCAAAATGAGAAGCGTATCTTTGTGTTGAGCTTATCAGGACGGAGAGAAAAGCGATTGAAATAATTTGGCGAGAGAGAAATTTGTACTTGATGTAGAATATGTGAAGATATGATCTGGAAATGTCAGACGAGCTGGCGTCATCATTTGCATACTTTATCTACAGATAAACGGTGTCCATTTGGGAACTATAAGAGGTGGCGAAATACTGTCAATGCCTATAGACAAATGATACCTCCTCCCACAAAAAACGATTAAACTGTAAAAAATGGTTGTAACAAAAATGTAAAAATATTGATAGTAATGTTTGAAACCCCCTCATTTAAATGAACATTTGAGAGCAGTGGAACACTAAAATTTCACCTTTCCTCTAAATGATATTTTCTCATGAATACATCAGACAAAATAAGCAGGTTTTGAAACGCTGTAGTAATTTGGCTGTGGGGTGGATCATAGCTTATACAAATCTAGCCAGAGGAGACTGAAAACCCACGGCCAAGTTTGCAAATCAGAAATATGACTGGCCTAATAAATTATACTGGCTCAAAAGAAATACTCATGGCCTAAGGCCATGGCTGGAATCCATAGCTAAGGATTAATTCATAGCAATGACTTCAGCTGGTTTCTTATGCAATCATTCCAATAATCATTACCATTGTAGTACAATTATTTCAGGGTGGTTTCCTTCCAGTGTGAAGTAGGATCTTACTTCTCTTATCACTGGTATCTACCACAACCCTCCCTGTATAGAATCCAGTTCTCATAAGAGGCAAAGTAATCTTACACACGTCGAATAAGTGGAAGGAATTCTAATTAAACTACAAATCCATTAAAATAATTTAGGTTGAACAATTACTAGGCCAGACGCCAATTGAAAATAAGGCAAAAAGACACAAATCCAAAATGATCTAAACCGTTTAATGTGCATCACCTAAGCCATTCCAAATCCAAGATGAGTCATTGGCCAATCCGGTCACATCAAGGCCATTAACACATTTCCAAACACTCAACCTGTCAGAGAAAAGTAATTTAGTCTTTGAAAGGGTCTTTATTTAAAAAACGATGATGCACTCGTCCGTCACTGAGGAATTTGATTTCTCTCCTGTAGACCAGAGATAGACAACACAGCAGAACCAGAGAGCTGAAAAGCCGTTCTGAAGACCCTCACGTCTCCTGAAGTTCAACTCAACCTGAGATGTTGCTACGGTTTTACCTCAACCTGAGATGTTGCTACGGTTTCACCTCAACCTGAGATGTTGCTACGGTTTCACCTCAACCTGAGATGTTGCTACGGTTTCACCTCAACCTGAGATGTTGCTACGGTTTCACCTCAACCTGAGATGTTGCTACGGTTTCACCTCAACCTGAGATGTTGCTACGGTTTCACCTCAACCTGAGATGTTGCTACGGTTTCACCTCAACCTGAGATGTTGCTACGGTTTCACCTCAACCTGAGATGTTGCTACGGTTTCACCTCAACCTGAGATGTTGCTACGGTTTCACCTCCATTAATTTACCACAAAGGTGTATGAAGCTTATTTTTGAACCTCTCATGCCTCCATTCTCAATCTTTCCACACTCTCCCACTGTATATCCTCCTAAGAGGAGTTCGCTATGGACAGGCCTTCCTAAGTGCCCTTCAGTAGACAGGTTGATGGGACCTGAGTGTTTATGGCCTGAAAAGGTAGACCCGAGCCAATGAAAAATACATATCCCTGAGATCACCTCAGCCTTTTCTTTGGGCTTTATGGTGTATTTATAACCACCTTTCTTGAAGCCAGAGGAGGGCAAAGTAAAATGCATGTTTCAGGTTAAATAAATGTGTTATGCTCCTCTACTGTACGGCCGGCTCAGCTGTGCTGAAGGGGCCCTGCCTGAAGGCAGGATCCTGAATTCAAGGACAACCTCGGGTCAGGAAAACTAAATCTCACCTGACAGGGAAACGGCCCACCGGACCACTGCAGAGAAAGACAAGAAATAGTTGTGTTGGATTTACTTAGGAAGTGGTTAGGGTGCAAGGGAATCTGGGTAATGGTTTAAACAGCCAGTGGAGGCCTACAGCTAAAGCCCTGGTAAGAGAGTTGCAGTACCTTACAGTACAATCGCAGCTACTGTAAGTCATGATGCGCTCATTGTTTCCAAGAATGCTTGTAAGTGGGTTAGACAGATGCCGTTGCTGGTTTTGAAAGATTGATGTGCAATTGACTTTTCCTGTCTCTCTTCATGCAGCACATGCTTAAATCATTCATTGAAAATGTTGTGACCTTTTTTTTTTTCCTGGGAGACGAACATTGAGCAAGACAAGGCAGAGCACTTTCTGAACTGTATTCATAATGCATTGACAAATATTTGGGGTCGTAAGCAAGCAGGAATTGTTCCCATGTTAACACGTTTTTGGGAGACACTACACTTGGGAATCTTAGTTTAAGTGATCAACCTAAACATAATAGTACACCACAGGACCTGTATACTGTATCTTAGCATGAACTACAGCATTGACCTTTTAGTTAGATTTGACCCCATAACATGTATTTATTAGACTATGCATGTATCTACTTTTAGCAGGGAAACTTGACACCAAAAAGAGTCGGTTGAGTAGGTTGATATGCAATTTGGGTTATTTAGAGTCACTTGGAAAATTCAGGGAGAAAAAAAACAAGTAAAATCGGAGACACAATTCAAAATGAGCCGTCACTAATTCCGTACTCGACTTATCCTTTCCCCTTCCAACATTCTCAGTCTGGAATGCTCGCTGCATCTATCACAAAACATCAGCAGTCCTTGAGGGCATCTCGGAGACAGTGAATCTATTTCATGCCAACAAATAAAAACTTTCTATCAGCAACAGCAATCAGAATGAAAGAACAGATACACACAAATGAGATTAGAAGTTGCATGTGTTTGTTTTGAGTAAGAAAAGGGTGAAACAGAACAGGCCGTTCTTATTCCTCCCCTCCAGAGGATCATGCATTTAACCCAGCTCCACTTTCCATACTGGCTTTAAGGAATGCCCACTATGTGTGGAATTTGAGCTGAAATGCCGTCCCCTCTCCTCCCTGCCGTATAAGGCAGAAAGCACAGCCCGAGGCTTCAGACTCAGTCTCTTCCTGTTTATCAATCCCCTCTCTGCTATCTCCTCCCTCCTCTGATGAAAACAGATGTACAGTATCATGAACGGGAGCGTACGGGAGTCTGCTACCAGAGCATACAGACTCATATCCTAGCAGGCCTGTGTTCATCTTTTTAATATCAGGTTAAAACTTGAATTATAATCTATGATGTAATTTACATACATCCAATCAAAATATGAAGTCGAGTCACTCTTTTCTTTTGTAAAATACACTCAAATTATGATAAAGACTCCCGACAATCCTGGAACATGAAAAAAGATGAGATGCCCAGGGCAGGCTGTTGGTACGAAGAAGCTTCAGACTACATAAAGCCCTGCTTGCCCTTGCTCTGACGGAGGATCAAGCAGGGGTTATGTTTACATGTTTATTAAACTACAGTTCATACTGCATCTCAGATGTGCCAAAAGCAAACCTACAACACCTGAAAAGAACAACCTTGCTCCACGATTCTCAGAAAAGAGATTTCTAGAAGAGTAGAAAAAAAATAAAAAGGAAAGAAGGAACTCACACTTCAAGTTAAGCATACTTGGTTGCTGACTAATAATTGCAGGTGTGACATTTGAACTCGTAGCTGCTTCAAACTCTCTGACTCTCCAGACCTCCCTGAACCCTCTCTGTGGGAGACAGGAGGCCGGACATACAGCTCTGTCTGGGCTGGCTCTGGTGGCTCTTCATGATTGAAGAACAAATGAAAGTTGGACCAGGGGAGGGACTTAAAGGATTACGCTAACGCTCTCACAAATGTGCGCATTTTAAATTGATCTGTTTGGTGTCAACATAACTGACCTCTGACCTGCATCACATGGTCCCTCGATTGAGCCCAGATTAACTTGACCTGCCGTCCCACTACCTCTGCTTGCAGAGTGAAAGAGCAGCCCGCTGGATCACTGAGGTGTGGTTACATCCTGCTCTCATTCACTCCAATACAAGTAATACCTGTTCCACAGAATACAGGTCCTCTACAGCTTCTCCCCGCATCACGTATCTTTCCCGTAGTAACAAGGCACATACATGCACATGTGCGGTGAAAAAGAAGCTTTACTTCTATTAGGCTTTGACAGACTGTCAGAATGGCCCTCTTCAACCCCTCCCTCGACTCTCATTTGCTTTTAATAGCATTGACATTGCTTTATAACCTAAATCTTACTGTATTAATACCCATGACGACCCTATAAACCTTTAGTTTCCCATTTGGCTTAGCTTGGGCTCTTTGTTCTGTCTGTTTGTTTGTTTTGTATAAGTTATGAACCAAATCCAATTCAGCTTAATTCCAAACGGGCAACTGATTGAGAGTGTCCCTGAGTCCCAGCATGCAGTGCTTTCCTATTTGATTTGCAATTTGGTCTTAAAGAGTGCACATATGTTGTCTGTGGTTGTACATTCACAAAAACTGTTTGATTCTTAGGGTGCAGCTAAAAAGAAAATTTGAGCTTTTTATCCAGCGATTATTCCAGTATTTCAGCGTCCCTGAACTTTGAGGAAGGAAGGAACGTGCTTTTCAGGTACATCTGCTGCATTCAAGGGACAGCTTGTAATCTGAATGGCGCTGAGTATTTTAGCAGGCAAACACTAGGTGTGATGGTGATTCCTGGGGTTCCCCCTCAAGAGAACTGGTGGAACACGGTGCCATGCTGTCAGCATTAAATAACCAGTTATAATTGTCATGCATTCATCGCTGTCATTCAGGAAACAGATGCAGATCTTTCAAGTCCAGTGCTTTCGCTGATAGGCTTGAGACAAAAAAAGCATCTTAACATTGACCACATACTTCCAGACAACACAGCACTCTGAGCCAGGCAGTCAAGAACAGTTTCTTGTAGGAGGTGTAGGCAGGGTATAGCATCCAGGAGGAGAGGGAGAGCTTTAGCGTAACACTGCTGAGGGGGAGATAAGAGCTGTGAGGCCAGGTGGATGATTTGGGTCAGATGGTAATTGCAATCCTGGATCACAGGTATTTAATGACGGTATTTAATCCCAACAGGAGACCAAGTGACAAATGGGCTCTGTGGACACTAACACTGGTGGAACTTTCTCTCTAGACTTCCCAGCGCAATCAAGGAATGAGCAGAGCGAGAACGTCTAGATTAATCGGTTTATCCACCCACAAAGCAACATCTTTTTTATCACACCTACACTGTAAATGTGGTCCAGATTGTTGCTGTTTAGGCCCTCCCATGGGTTTAGCTCACATTCCTATAAGACAGCACATTTACTCGATGCTCTGGTAGTAAACGAATAGCCTGCGGCTATCTGTACTAAAACTGCACCCAGGAGCTTTTAATTCTAATGTTTTACATAAAATGAGATACTGACAACTTATTCAACAGGCACATAGCATAATGTGTTCCAAGTACAGTATACCTATTCTAACCTTTTATTTCCATAGGCTAATTAAGTTCAGAAAGAAGGCCCATGCCAAGTTAAAAGTCAAACTAACAATAGCTGCAGAATTACTCTGCAATGTCAGTGATTCCAGCTATAAAGGGTCATTTACATTCTCTTTTGAACCTGTAACACTTCAGTTATGTATTTAATATCCCATTATAGCTCACCCCAGTCATTCTCTATCCCACTTTCCTCTCCATTGTGCTTGGTAATGAGAACCCTTCCTAGTGGTATTGCACTTTTAAGAGGCTTTTAAATCAATTCATAGATGATAGACTTTTGAAAACCACCAGCCAACTTTTAATCTCTTTGAATACCAGTAAGAAAAAAAACAGAGTTTAAAAGCACATTAGATTGTTCGATTTTGCAATTGTGACAAATGTACCACTAATGCTACCTGTTGCTTGAGTTCAAGGACAGTTTTTGCTTGGATGTGTACAGATGTTTTTCCTGCCATTATGCAATCAAATCTATCAAGCATCTAACAAACTGTGGTGATGCAGAACAGCTTGTAAATACGGTTTAAATGTAAAACTAGGAACAGCCTTTTAGCCTAATCTCAGAAACATTGTAAATGCACGTGCGGTTAAATCCACATAATGCTGTTCGTGGAAACAATCAGTCACTGATAATTGTGTTCTAATCGCGTCCACACAAATATCTATAAACTAAAATACTGAGAAATGAACTGTTCCATTTTCCTAGCAGAAATATCTAACATTCTTGCAGCTGTATGGTAGAACATACAGTTCGCATATAGTCAAGTTGTAACATTCTGTGATAATAGTCCATTAACTATTCCTTTTATGTTAAGTAGGATTGTAAAGTACATATTTATTGCAGACTGACCAAATAGCAGTTGTGGAAGGCATTACTGAAGTATACTGGCATGGCGAAGGAGAGGTATTAGAGTAAATCCACATAATGCTGTTCGTGGAAACAATCAGTCACTGATAATTGTGTTCTAATCGCGTCCACACAAATATCTATAAACTAAAATACTGAGAAATGAACTGTTCCATTTTCCTAGCAGAAATATCTAACATTCTTGCAGCTGTATGGTAGAACATACAGTTCGCATATAGTCAAGTTGTAACATTCTGTGATAATAGTCCATTAACTATTCCTTTTATGTTAAGTAGGATTGTAAAGTACATATTTATTGCAGACTGACCAAATAGCAGTTGTGGAAGGCATTACTGAAGTATACTGGCATGGCGAAGGAGAGGTATTAGAGTGGTAAGCTATATGAAAAGATTTCAGCTTTCTAAAAACTGTTAACCCCTGCTGAGAGGGTTCCACACATTTTAGATTTGAGATATTTTACATATTATTGAATTTAGGCCTAATCTGTATTTTTTTTTCCCCCTCATATGAAAAAGATTCAAAGCCAACAGTGATCGGATTTGGCTCCCAAATCAAGGCTTAAACGCACCAGAATATAGCACATATATCTTTCTCTCTCTAATGTTGACACAAGGATGAGACTCTGACCTGGTTAAGTGTTATGAACATAAAATACATTTCTTCAGTTTGCACGTAGCATTTCTCTTTCGCTAATTCTAATGAATAAAAAATATATAAATTACGGCAAATTAACCAATCACACCGATCAATACAAATGTAATCCAGCATCCTCCCCCTCCCTGATGGTTTCTGCTCCAGGCATGTTTTGGTAGGTCAATATTGGCTTTGTGTTTTGCCAACAGCACCCATCACTATATGACCAGGCCTTGGCGGCAGGCAGCTGGCATGCAGTGAAGGCCATGTGCATGCATCCATTTCTTTTCACGTTCCATTAGCAGCAAGATGTTGCCTAATCTGAGATTAATCAGTTCGTGAACTCCGATCCCCAACCACTGAGAGGTTGGGCATGGTTAATTCTACTTCTTGACATAATGCCATAAAGCTGTCTTGAATGACTAAAATCATCCAGCATTTCAAGAGAACAAAAATATACTTCACAAGATATAATCATGAATGTGAAAGCTATTACATCTCTGACATATTTCCCACTTGGCGTATTATGTTCCCTTTAAAAGCTACAGCACCTGAACTACCTTTCTACGCTGGAGGGTCAGTCTTGCTGTTCCAGCCTCACCTGAGCTAACCTCACAGATATATAGGGACCACACGGTGCATTAGGTCAGATTTATAGGGACCACACGGTGCATTAGGTCAGATTAACTCCTCCAGTTGGTAGGATCCTGAGAGCCTACGATTACTAATGAATATAGGGTCTTGATGTCTACGAGGAGAATCTCTACTGAGTCGATCCGAAGCGTGGACGAACAGAGAGGGTCTGTCACGCAGTCTGTCCATGCTTGGCTTCTCTCCCGCCCACTTAAGAGGCAGTTAGAGAAGGTTCTGTCTGCGTGTTGGTTAAAGGGTTAGGATTAGGGTTAAGGAGTCATCGCTCAATGCTAATGAGTCCACAACAGAGAACATTATTTATAATGAATAAGTCAGACGAGGACTGCATATCCTGTATGACACTAACACCCCCTAGTAGCACAATATGGACCAGCCTGTCCTGCCTCAACATACATCATCCTTTGGAGCTTTATCTATTTTTGTAACAATTAACCCATTTAACAACCCGTTTGTTTCCGAAGACCACAGTGAATGAAACTTGCAGCTTCTTGTGTTTACACTTCAGAGCAGGGAAAGGTTACCCTGTTTCCCATCTCTTTACTCTGAATAACCGTCTGATGCTCTGCTCAGAGAGAAGGTGCTTAGACGCTTGGCTGTACACCAATCAACAACCAGACACCAACAGAAACCAATCAAACCTTTAAAGGGATTCTCTTATTAAGGAAGTTAATCGGCGAGTATTTCACATGAGCCTCCTAACTTGGCTTCTAATCGCTCCAGTTAATCATGAGTTTAGGTTCCGATGTTGACAAGCGATTCATTTGGAAGTCAGTAAAAACATCTAATCTCACCCAACTGCTAACAACATTTTACAATTACGGAGAGTGGAAAGTGAGACCAGATTAAACGTCCCATTTTAAGACACTACAACAGACCAATCTGGTAACCATGACAGTAGACCATGGGTTGACAGGAAAATTTGTATTCTTATAAGTTCCATTCTGCGCCATTTTTTTTTTTTTTGTGATGTAAACACGAGAGTGCATCCTCAAAACAGGGATTCAAGTTGATGGTAGAAAAGGCTAGAAAAAAAGATAGATAGAAGTTTATAAACAATGACTCAGCGGTGGAAAGGGTTAGGGTTTAGAAATGGGTCGTAGTAGAGCCATGTGATAACATTTGCACTGAACTCATTACAATTCTGTTACACAGAAAAATGTTGGCAATATTTCAGCAACTGATAAAACCAGCGAAAAAAGGAAGAAGCGAAGGCTGCTGGGGTGCAAACAGGATGGCTCGCCTCCAGGGACCAAACACTGTCTGTGGGTCTTGTGTAACATCAAGCTAAAGGTAATTAGATTATAACACCATACTATCATTAAAGTCGGCAACATCTTCCCTTGAAGCTATGTTAAATCCTATTACATTTACCTATCCTGTCTACTTTCTCTGTGGGATGGGAATGTGTGTCAGGAAACGTTTGAAGTGTCAAACTTATAGCAAGAGAGAAGGTCAGAGGTGTTGCAGATTAGGCCTTTTAGCTAGGCTGTGTCCACAACAACACTCGACACAAACATCCTGTGCTGGGCACAGGGAGACAGAAATTACATCAGGGGCTAAAGAAACATCACGTAAAACACACTAGAGGAAGCAGACACGGTTAGCGGCCCTGGATGCAATGTAGGATGGCATTGATAGTCTCTAAGAAGGCCCTGGATGCGATGGTTGGCATTGATAGTCTCTTGAAGGCTCTATCCACTAACTATTAACCATCCAGAAATAGAGAAGTGTTCCTTAACGTGAAGATGGATTATGGACAGATAGTCTCACCACCCACGCAGTCACAACAAGGAGTAAACAGACCAAATGTTTTTGATCTATTCATGTATTTAAAACTCTATGGTTGGACTATTATTACAATATGATCTTCCAGCACGTTTTTCTCCTTGATGTTCAAGAGAGCAGCTGACTTGAAAGTGATCTGCTTAAGGTATAGAGCAAAATAAAATAACAAGCCAAAAACCTTTTCAAGAAGAAATGTATGTAGTTAGCCCAGCAAATTAAATGAGACAAGAGTTCAAATCTCCACTCTGAATAGGATGTTGAATACCAGAAAAGACAGATTTGACAGACAGTAGGTAAGATAACAACCAACACCATCTTTAATGCTAAGGTTTAAATGTCTAGAAATCTACAGGAACTGACAGGATCATATTGACAGTAGAGTCTTATCATTCAAACACTCCGATCATCCGAGAGATCTGTTCTCTGTCCTAAACATGTGTTGTGTCCCCAGCACTTGGCCACTCCTTTCCCATATCACCACTTCTAAAATGCATCAAATGAGATATATCCTTAAATATAGAATCCCCCATGTCAGCAACCAACAAATCAAGAATCACAAGATTAATACCCTCCTCTTTTTTCTTAAAGACATATTTGAGCCATAACTATCGAGGCCTTAAAGCATAAAAGGGTGTGCTCTTTAAAGTCTAACATCTCTACAAATGAAATGATAGCACAGAACATGTTCAGCTCAGAGCCAGCCTCAGCGTGGTGAATCGCCACCCCTGCTGAATGCTCTAAAGACCTAAC
This sequence comes from Hypomesus nipponensis, assembly GCF_054491055.1. Classification (NCBI taxonomy): domain Eukaryota; kingdom Metazoa; phylum Chordata; class Actinopteri; order Osmeriformes; family Osmeridae; genus Hypomesus; species Hypomesus nipponensis. Next base: position 735,664 of record NC_140376.1, on the reverse strand, counting down.
CAGACAGTACAGTGGCACAGCACGATACTCACAGCATCTTGATTCTCTTTAGAAAATAGGAGCAAGTCTCACTGAATGTCAGTTTACTGTTAAGGTTCCTTTTATTCACAGTCAGCCTTGTGCCGCTAAAATGACTCACATCACCTCCTCCACCCTCGTTCAGTCACCATGAGGAGATAAACATTTCCAAATATGGAAAAGAAATTGAGAAAGATTTCAGGGCTATATCAATTCGGCTTGCTTTTAGGGACTGGAATGCCACATTTTTTAACACAAAGTCTCATAACAACGCTGTGGTGCATGCCTCACAGACGTCCTAATAATAACCATGATTGAAGAGAACTTTAAATGATGGAGTTGAGTTTGATCTGACCTAAGATGGATAACACTGTACGCTTGGCTGAAACTCCAAGGATTATGGAGGGAAGGCAACATGGGCAGCTGTGGTTTCCCAAGGATCTGCTGCTCGTTTCCTGACTTCAACACCAGACACAGATGCTGTTATTTGTTTCTTCAGATTAAGCAGCGTTGTATAACACAGCCTGTCTCCAGAGACAAGCAAAGGATGGAAACTGCAAATCATCATCATGTCATTCATCAGGTCAGAAGCATCCAGCTACAGCTCCTCCTCGACAGGTAGCCATGACACCAAACTCAGTCCTTGGTCTCCGCTGCAGTATGTTATACGAGGCTGTGACACACAGCTGGGCTATTTTCGACTACAAACTCAGATCCAGTATAGGAAACGTGTGTTATTGGCACTAACGTGTGGACCGATTCAATCATCCAAGCATTATAAAGTCTCAATTGATCACGGAAATCGATACCAGGGGTCTGGATCTTACAGTATGAGGCTGTGTTACAAGCCTACCTTCTCTCCCTACGGGTGCTCGCGGCAGATGAGTCCTCAGGTTGCTGCCTACCCCAGACGGATGAGTCCTCAGCTCGATGAGAAAGCACCTCGCCGTCCACTATCTGAAGAAAGAGGAAAAAACATATGTTTTATAATAATAATAATGAGTGCTGCTTCCATACCAGGGGTCCTAGTTAACCAGGCCTGAAGGCATCCAGGATAGTAATCCTAGTGGTTTATGTGTATGCCTTTCAATTCTGCTCCACTACAAACTGAATGATATAATCTTCTTCTGCCTTCACACGATCCCTGTGCTGGACAGCGGAGAACAGGTGCAGCTCAACATCTTGAAACTCTGCGTAGGAGCTAGCGGGAAGAAGAAATGACCTCAGAATACACCTGTGTTGCATCAGCAGCAGTAAAGGTGCTGTTATTCACATATCAGACCTCATATATTAAGTCGTAAACATCTCGGCCTTTTCAACGTTTAGCATGATGTGGTTTTCGTGTTTTTCTGTCTTAGATAAACTGTCTAGACACACACATGCCTGTGTCCTTATCTAAACAGTACTAGATGATCTGTAGTTCAGTTCACTACAGAGAGGGAGCTATGAGGGGCGGCTGTATCTGAACTGAGTCGAGGTAGCCTGGGAACCTACAAGGCTGTCTCCTTTTCCCGCAAGCAACACGCTCATTAAAACATCCCATTAAACACTTACAGTAGAACAGCTTGAGTCAACCTACCAGGGGGCCTATCTAGTTGCAGCTTTGGGACTCCACTTTAAACTTGAACATCGTCAAGGCTGTCAAATGTGTCCTTTTTTAGCTGGAAATTTTTTAAGACAGTTCCGTTTAATGTTGCCTGAGTCAAAATATGTGTGGATGACACAGATATATTCAGTTTGATGATTGAGCTCCCGGGGGAGCTTGAAGTTATGGATTTGAAATTCATATCAAAGTTGATGTGAATCTTTTCAGCACGAAAGACTCATGAATTTCCCTGCATGTTAGCAAACTATATTGACTTTGGAGTTGAACAATAGGCCTCTATATTGTCTAGACTGGTTGCCTTGCCTTTCTCAATCTTGAATAATGTAGTGTGACATTAGTGAACAATAAAGTACTTTATCAATCTCGAGATATCTACCTGCATACTTTCAAACTCAGTATGTCTAAAATAGATAGTCCAATATGGAGTTATTGTCTAGTTCACTTATTATAAACTATTCAGGCCCACTGTACAGTGAACATACATTATCCATGCTGGTTAATCATAGACCAAAGGTGAACACGATAGCCGCTTTGATAAGCAGGTTGAATAGAATGTGTTGCGGGTAAGTTCTGACAACATTTGAGTCAATTTTGAAACGCCGTTTACATTAAACGTGTATACATGTGTGTGTGTAGCTCTTGCTAACAAGAAAGCTAGGTGGCTACGTTGCTCCTCAAGCGCTCAGAGCATCTCTTCCGCATACCAAAGTCAGAGAAGCAGTCTCTGCCCCTCCTGGATGTTGTGGGCTAAAAACACAAACTGCATTTAGGCTTCGTTAGCGAGCAGGCTATGTAACTCAGGGTAGAGAGCTCTCAAGTTCATAAAAATCTCGTTATACAAACACAACTGTCTTTAGTGTAATATAAGATCTAGGTATCAGGCTAATAATGCCGGTTTGTGTAGCTTGCAAACGAGATGACAAACCCTCTTTAGAGAGCCCACGCCCTCCAACTGAACTACGGATAGCTAGGGCTAGCTACAGTACACTCTGGGCTAACTAGCTAGCTAGCTAGCTAATCATCTCAAAGAGAACAAGAAGCAACAAACAAGTGTCAAAACAACTTTAACTGTACATACAGACGAAGCTACACACACTGCCGTCTTTAAACAAAGACCATATGGTTCTGCAACAAAGGAATAGTTTCAAAGTCCCTTACCTCGCTCTCTCTAGGAATATAGCAAGCTAGAGTTTCAATTCCCACACAAAAGTCTAGCAAACTTCTTTTTCCCAATTCTAGACCAGACTGGGACAGCAGCGGCCGCTGACGTCACAGCTCCAAATTCCAGCCGACTCGCTGAGTACAGATATTTGCCCATGTAAGGCAAGGGTATATGTGCTATTACGCTCTCTTCCTCCTCTCCTGTGTGTCTGTTGTCGTGCAAACACTGTTTTGGCTCAAAGTTATCATGAGAATGATTAGGAAAGACATTTACAGCCCGTAACAGGCCAATAATGTACGCAAACTGAAAGTATATATTGATAGCCATGGCCATAACTTTGCTGAATGAAATGCCATCATTACTTATTTTCAAAGTCTCAATAGGCTAACAGTGAAAGAAGAAAGGGGTATTGATACCGGGCTTCTTCAGCCAGCTCCGCTGTCTAGACTGAATAACAATCAGATAAGTGATGTTTGCCTATGATAGGCTCCTATAGGCCTATTCTAACCTTGCCATCTACCAACAATGATAGTTCCTTTCCACATCCATAATGATTTTTACAATGCAAAGCAGACTGTTTGCATGTTCCTGATTGAATGCAAATGATGCTAACTCTATGCCACATTTCACTGCTTGCTTTTAACAGTATAGCCTCGGACATACGTTAAGATGAACAGCTTAACAGAAAGACCCTTTCTTATCTTATCTTATTGTTTGTGTTTCATCAAATTCGTTTTGATAAAAGACCTTCAGTTGACGTACCCTCAACTCCACGGCTGTGTTTTCATAGCCAGAAAGAGATTTGTATGGAAGCGTGGTGCAAGTTTAACTGGTTTCTGGCCGTGACACAGTGGTGAATTTCTCATCTTTGTCACAAATGTTCTTGTCTGTTTGACGATTAGTGTGGTGAAACGGGAACTGAGGAATGGCTCTTAAACATCCAGCAACTTAAAGCTGTGAAGGAACAGAGAAGATAAGAACGTCAAAAAGTTGCACATCCCTGACCCGTATCCCCACACCAGAACTATGCCCTCCAACCCCTAGGTCACTTCAGCAACAGTCACACCAAACGCAACCCGTCAGAAGCTGAACATTGTACCCCTTTGAATTCCTTTCCTCGGCCCGATAGGTGACTGAAGCACACCTTGTTCTTCAAGCAATGTTTGTGCATGAAAACCCTTCGGAGACCTGATTATACCTTTGCGCTTCCAGCTGTTTGTAAACTAGGCCTACTTTACCACGCATGAAGAAGCCATGAGAACACACCATTCGCAGATCTAACGTGCTGATAGACCAGACGATTGCAGCTATTTATTATTTTTTTCTTCTGTTTCCAGCCCTGGATCCCTCATCTCTGGTTCTCAGGGCAACAGTGAAAAGGTAATCTCATTTGTAATGTGTGACAGCTTATTTGCAGGTCTGCCTGCCTGCAATTTTCTAATGAGCCCGCAAGTGCCTCTTCTCCGTCTCTCAAAGCTGATTTCAAAAAGACACCCCGAAACAATTCACAAAACAATTACCACTGCGCATGCATTAAACCCTATTCCTGTTATAAATCAAGTTCCAATTATCATGCTCAGATTAGAGGGAACCAGACTGTGATCAGGATGAACCAGGGCTGAAAGTGATTGATGTTTAGAACCCTCCTGTAGGTTTGGTAAGAAGAATCAGACAAGTCTCTCACCACAGTGCAAACCCCTGAAGAGGCTGACAGATTCATGTTCTTTCAGGTATATTAGCTACATTTCACAACCTTGAAACCACCCTGTAGTCCACTGAATTATGTGGAACTAAAGAGCAGTAAAAACTGAAAGAGAAAGGTTTAAGGGGTAACAAAAATAAACTTTTTATGACTTTGGTCTGTGTGACAGCGGCTTTTGCCATGAAGCATGTGATTTCCTGTTTTCTACAGTGGGTGTGATGCATGTTGCCCTTGCCGTACCGCTTCCTCTGAAACATCCACCTCGTGCAGCCAGAGTGCCAGAGAGAACGAGCAGCTGCAGATTGATAAAAGAATGAAATAACATGTCAGACTTAGATGCAAAGCTGTATCCAGCGAGCACTTTATACCTATATATACATATATATATATATATATATATATATATATATATATATATATATATATATATATATATATATATTTATATATACACATATATATATATATATATATATATATATATAGCAGAGAGCAGTCAAATCAACCAGATAGATCAGTTTGGCATTGCATTTTTTTCTCTCCATCAATTAGAATTCATGTCTAAACAGGAATTTATATTTTATGATGTCAAAGAGCCGGGATGTTTCAGGAAACCTCAACTGATAGACATGCTTGCCTATAACATATTTCACTTTAAATTATGCAGCCAGTCCAGTGATCTTCCACCTTTCTGCAGTCATTCTTCCATATTGGGAATCTGATTGACTAGAACCATGACATTTTGATGAAAATAAGAACTGTCAGTGAACATAGGCTGCTGTGTACAGTACAGTTTAACATAGTGACCCAGAGTGTGTCAGTCACTGGGACAGTTCCGGTTGTTTCTATGTTTCTATTCCAGTGACTTACCACATCTATGGAAGTGTGTTCCAGTCAGAGAAAAGACAGGTGATCCACAAACACAAACCAGAGACTGTAATATCAAGACAGAAACAACAAAAGTAGAAGACAAGCTGAGGTACACTACAAAAACCATGTCTTGGAGCAACTAATCAAACAACTCCCAATCCAGATCAAGACCTCTGATTATACTAATGAATTCTAATTCTAATGTTTCACTATGTAAATATTCATTAATATGGCGGAAGGAGACAATCCGCGCCTGCAGCAGTGGTTTATGCGTTCTCTACAGGAATCAGAGATGATCTGTACTAATGCGCTTCATCAACCTGTGAGGAGTTGATTGAACAAGAGCCTACTTTTGCTTTTGTGTTGCGAAATCAATTTTAGGGGATGATAATGTCACCTAGTTCTCGTTCAGACATTGATATGTGGTGGGGGTTTATGTTTCTTTTTTCACTGCACAACAAAATGCAGAAAGCAAACTACACAATGTGTCAAACACATGGGATTTCCTAGGAACGGGCCGAGTACCGAGTACCGAGAACTAGCACTGGCTGGCGTGTGCCCCATGCAAACGTGGTGTGTGAGGAATCAAATCCAAGGATCCCTCGCGTGATATTGATTGTGTAGTGGTTTACTTGGCTAATAGTTAAAGGTAGCTGAGCTGTTTTTGGCTCGAAGCATGCTGATGGTAGCAGCACTCAGGGTGAGAAATGGAAATTGACCGTTACAAGCTTTCAGAGCTGCAGTCTTAAGCTATGGTTGCGCCGCACTGTACAGGATTTTCTCTCTGGCCCGTTGCCATTAACAAAGTGTGTTTTTCTATCGTGGAATCCCACCACACGGTGGCATGGTGGTTATTTAAGGCCTGCAGTGAGAGAAAATATCCAGTTATTTCGCAATCCAGCATTCCAAGAATTCCATCCTTAAAAGGGAGGATGATTCAAATTCCAACAAACGTTAAGTAAACTTTCAACTAAGGTCATTGACGTTGCTGACCAGTGTGTGTGAAGAGCGGCACTCTGAAGGTTACAGGTGACAGGGTGAGGAAGACGGCTAGGGAATACACTGCTCTGACTACACATCTGGGTCATGCGAGGAAACCCACATAGACTCTGTCAACCTGATCTCTGATAGGCCTACAATGTGTTCACAATTCCTCTGATCCAGTCACTTTGTTGCTCTCTCTCTCGGAGGCACCCGCAGCCCTCTAGGGGAGCTGTCCACCGAGAACAACATGATAATAACAACATGATAATAACAACATGATAATAACAACATGATAATAACAACATGATAATAACAACATGATAATAACAACATGATAATAACAACATGATAATAACAACATGATAATAACAACATGATAATAACAACATGATAATAACAACATGATAATAACAACATGATAATAACAACATGATAATAACAACATGATAATAACAACATGATAATAACAACATGATAATAACAACATGATAATAACAACATGATAATAACAACATGATAATAACAACATGATAATAACAACATGATAATAACAACATGATAATAACAACATGATAATAACAACATGATAATAACAACATGATAATAACAACATGATAATAACAACATGATAATAACAACATGATAATAACAACATGATAATAACAACATGATAATAACAACATGATAATAACAACATGATAATAACAACATGATAATAACAACATGATAATAACAACATGATAATAACAACATGATAATAACAACATGATAATAACAACATGATAATAACAACATGATAATAACAACATGATAATAACAACATGATAATAACAACATGATAATAACAACATGATAATAACAACATGAAACACGGCAGCGAAAGTCACAAAGGTTTTGCGTGGGAGGCCAAAAGCTTTCTCACAGTGAAATGATTTGGCTCACTCCTACCAAGTTTCTGTGGAACCGTTGGTCTCTCAAAGAAAATCCTTGACAGGTAGTCAATTGCTAAATGTGTCAGCAAATTTGTAGAGTTGTAGACAAATAACGAATTGTGTTTTTAACACAATTCATCCACAGGGGTTTCGGGCATTACTATAGTGGGCAAGTATCAATTAATCAAACGATTGGGTAAGCCAGTAGCCGTGCATTACTTCATTAAAGTAGCTCACAAAATGAGTATTACTGTATGAACAGAAACACTGACCCACATTTAGAGAATTTAGGGCCATCTTCATTTGGTAATAAGCTACACATGGCCTTTTTAAAAGCAAGTGTCTGTAGAAAAAAAGGAAGTTCAGATGACTGAATCTATTGTCCTCCTGTTTTGCATATCGACTTTCATTTTATCATCATCAGTGAAGATTTTGCATAAAAAATATTGTCCCATTCTGAACGTGAGCAGTTCACTGCATTATTTCCCACATCCTCATCAGGCTTCATAAGTAAAATGATTCTATAATTCGAACACATGCTCACATTATCATTGAGTCGTTATCACTAGGAATATCCATGCCAGGACTGTCGCTATCGTGATTCTAACACAATACAAAAATACAACGAATCCTTGAATGTGCGCAGACAGAGCTATCACTTGGAATTATCTCTCCCTTGGCCCTCTTTCTCACAGGACCATTATTTTTCCCTCCACTGTAAATGCCAGCCAATGCAAAACGGCGAGATTAAGCCCCTCCCTGACCTTTATTACTCCAGATAACTGCCTCCATGGCGTCAGCTGGCTCAGAGCTGACACCAAACAAGGTTAGTTCACAGCAGTGAGTTACATTACAGATCCACGCGATACACAGGTAAAAAATGACAAAGAAACATTATCATGAACTGACATAATTACCGGCTACCCCCAAAACGGAAATCGAACTCTCTAAACAAGAAATAAATCATTGTAGCTCCAGGAAATTTAAAAGATTAATGTTTCTTTAAAACACCCTTGACCACAGAACTGGACGTGTCACCACCCTTTAGCCCAAAGAGATGTCATGGCAGCCAGCTGTTTCAACCCAGTGGAGATGACAGTATGAGCGTATGTTCCAGTTGGGGATAGCCTGAAACCTAAATATCCCTCCGATGATTAAGGTCACTCACTCACTCTCTGCACAAGCCATCCTGACACCGGGAGAGAAGGGCTTAATAAACAAACGGAACTACACATCACATATCACTCTGTCTGCATCCTGAATATTTACCTAAAAGAAAAGCTGTATATAGTCAAAACTGTCATAAAACCTCACAAACAAATCAGAAGGGTTCACAATGCACGAGGGTTAGGTGTGTTATGAGTGAGACAATGTACACCTAGGGAGCCAGGAAACAGCCAGGCATCCAATAACCAAGGTGTTCTCTGATACTACTGGTCATCTCACCCAGTTAAACAGCCACTAGAAGTCAGAGACAGGCTGAACATTTGGTGGCTACTGTGGCAGCAGTGTAAATCTTACACAGGAAGTGACCCCATGTTGGCTTTTGATTATGTCAATTCAGAGATTAAGCTGATCCATGTTAAGGTTGATCCCTGACCCTGGATGATGGGATCAACAAGCATCTCATCGGTCATTTGCCATCGGTATATAAAAGCCTTTATGTTGACTGAGGATTTTAATGTACTCTGATTGGATGTATAACTACTGTCCAGCATAACACTCTGTTCTCTGTTAAATGTGCCTTCATCTTAAATGACGTGAGAACTTTGAAAACTCTGGGTGTTTTGACATTGTATACTTATAAGCGTATGAAAGACGATGGTACGATGGTACCCTTTCTCGTCTGACTGGTGTTGGTGCACTGTGTGACCTCTCAGAAGTCTATGTTAACCTAGATATTAATTTATACAATGTAAAAAAATCACAATATGGTGTAGCGTTGACAGTCTTGCCTACTATGCCTTATAAGCATCCCCCCCATCCCCCAAAATACTAGCTACCAGAAATATGAGTTTATTAGTTTATAAAATGTGCTTCCACCAAAGTTTAAGGTTAACCATGAAAAACTACAAACTTGGATCTTTGCTTATTTTTCTCTCTTCCTCCTTTTCAGGATTTGCTCCCCAAATTCTGCCCAAACTGACCATTGCTTGTACCAGGCTGTGGGGACATCTGCAGTGATGTAATGCCACCCTCTCCCATACACTCCACCCCCGAACAAGACAAGTTATAAAGAGCAATATCTAGTTCCACGGATTGAGACCAGCTTACGTAGATTAATGCTCTAGGACACTGAAATGTTTGTTGTATAAAAGCTCTGTTTATAAAACAATGTGTCATTGCCGTATATGAAAGGCTGTAATCTGACAGATGGCTCCCAGGTCCCTGGGCTGTGGCATATTAAAGGCGCTGGTAGTCCAAGGTTTAGAGTTTATGTGACTCAATGGGATTTTAGATTCCTCCTTATTCAAACGTATTATAAAAAAACTAAAACAAAACTGGGATTATTTCACAGGCTGTTTAATCTCCCCTCTTTTTTGTTGCAAAACTGAGCTGCCCCCATGGTTTTAGCATTCATGGAAAGTGGAGCGACCAAACGCTACAATCAATGAACGCTAGAGTGCAGTCGGCCTATCAGCTTAGAGCGCCAGCGATGCCCTGTGGACCGTTTCACTAGCGTGGAGCGCGCTCAGTCGACTTGACTCACTTCAACCCTCTGCTGCCGTTGCCCAGCTTTTCTAGAAGTGTTGCCATCACTGCCAGGAAGAAGGTTCCTCCAAGCCCTCTCCACCAGCGACACAGAGACACGACACACTTCAGCCTCAAGGACAGCTGCGTTTGCCAAGCTTATTCTGGATGCCTCTCCGCAAGGTTTGAGCCTCCAATCTGACATCCAGTTCTGCATGATCCAGCTCTGCCACGCTGTTAGACGTAAGCTTGCGTCTCTCTTCGCTGAACCCAGGATATCTTCTCTTCCTCAGGGTGATAACTGATCACTGCTGATAACTGACCCCCAAACAAAGGCATTTTGGACTCAGACCAGACCTCCAGAACTCTGCCCTGTGCTCTGAAGTCCAGATTCTGCTCTGCTACCTGGGGATGACTACAAATCCCATGATGCCCAACTCCTTCCAGCAGAAACAAGGTGAGAATTCTACTGAACACCTCTCAGACTAAGTGTAAGTGAAAGAATGGGTTCTCTTCTTGTGAGTTTCAGTCACGCACTTCATGTGAAATAAATATATTCAAAAGAAAATTAAATATAGATCTTTATCCTTCGTTGTGTTTGAAGATAAGCTTTGGTGTGTGGAGAATGACCTCTGATAAAGATGACATCACACATGTAGATGTTGAAGTCTGTGTTTCTATAAGGAGATAATGAGTGACACTATCATGACAGGAACACCAGAAATCTGCAGTGATCCGAGGAAAAAAATGGTGTGTTAAACAGCTCAAAGATATGTTGTGAAACTACAGAGTAATTCTAACAGAATTTTTTTTAAATTAAATATAATTTCTCTGCTCAATTCAAGTGTGTGAACAAAGTGAATCTTTGTGATTAAAAAGGAATAATGTTTCTTGCAACGTGTAGCTAGATACATTCTCTTGACATGTGGAGGGTGTGTAAGTGTTACAGCATTATTCGACTAAGAAAAGATTGCCGAATTGTTAAATTAAATTAACTGTATCATATAATTAATGTTAATGTAGTAAATTAATTGTGAACAATATTAAACGTTGGAGGCTCCTCTGAGACAAGAACTTGATCTGTCTTTTGACACAGAAACACCTCATTGCACAGTCAAAAATCTGTCTCTTGAATACTAAAATTAATACAAAAAAATATATATATATGTCACAATTCCTTCTTAAATGAGCATCAGTAGAAAGGTTTGAAGATTTATAAAAGTGTAAGTCTTCATCTTGGTGTTTTCTAAACCACGATTATTGTTTTGTTGTTATTTGCTCAAGTCAAACTAATAACTCCCAAATAATTCACTGCCACAAAGAAGCATGATTTCTAGGACAAGCATGGTTTCAATTTAGTCTATCCCTGTCATTATCAGCAATATTTCACCTAGTCTCTGATGAGGGCAGCTTGGGGGTCTGTCCTTTTAGAAACCCCTCTCAACAGTTCTGTTTAGTTTGTTCTCTCCTGAAGGGTAGGTTTGTTAACCAGTGAGTGAGAACCCTTGTTATTGACTCTTCAACATGGAGAGTAGCTGTAATCAGAACCTTATCAGGACTTGCAGGTGATGCTGGCAGCAGCTAATTTGTACAATATTGAAAAAATAATAAGCGACTCTTGGTTAAAAAATTACCAGATTCTAAGAGACTGTTATTACAATAATATTTGTCAGGGGTCAGTTCTCTGATAACGATGTTAAAAGTTGTGGAAGTTGGTGTGAAAATCCATTCAGTCCTAGTCGACACTGATGTCTGTGACTATAAACATGCCATATGCTCACAGGGATGGGTAACAAGATATAGTTTTCTCTGCAAAAAAGAAATATCATATATTGTTCTCTTTTCACTTTATATAATTTGTCCACGAATGTGGTCATGATTTAATTTGATGAAATACAATATTGATTTTTCATTGCTTAATCAAAATAAATACACCATATCTTTCAGAAATATGCAAGCAGATGGCAATGCATGATGGCCCATATTTTATATCGCCAATCTTTTTGGAATCCTCCCCCAAAATATACAAATGAAACTTCTTAACTCCAACTACTCATGTAAATTGATATGTTATAAAACATACTTTTCTTTCATAGTTGAGTCCATGGAAACAGAACTGGAATACTTCCAAATGAAGTCCGTTTTTTTTTTCAGAGAGAGAGGGTAAAAAGAGACAATGAGAGAGAGAGTGTGAGAGAGAAAGAGTGTGAGAGAGAGAGTGAGATAGTGAAAGAAAGACTGAGAGAGAGAGAGAGAGAGAGAGAGAGAGAGAGACAGAGAGAGAGGTTGTTTTCTGGGGCTTTGAGGGAGTGCTTTCATCCTGGCCAAACTCCCTGCATCGATGTCACCCTGGATTATCCTGCATCCACTGCCTGGGCTGAAGCTCACCAACACACTAGCTTCAAATCGCACCAACACATGTACTAATGGCTGCTGGAAAGGCATGTGATACAGAAGTCCTTCTCTCCAGATATCTGGAGTCTATTTGGTGTTACACATGTGGCCTTTTGGCCTTTTTTGATGTTTTAGAGGATAGATCCCTCAGATGGCGTGACCTGGCCACTAAACCAGTGAGTGTTGTGGTGGTATCAGACCCTAATGCAGCTCTGTAACAGTGTTGCTGAACAGCTGTTTCAGGTACAACAGGTGGATAAAGCAGGAAAGATGATCTAGCGAGCGTAAAGAGAGAAAACGAAGAACTGAGAGAAAGATTAGTCTCAGATTGTGTCCCAATAATGTTTTTTTTATTTTGTATTATTACTATCAATCCATTCAAAACTTTTGACCTTTTGTACATCCATCTTATTTATCCATTTGATCCCTATTTCACAATGTTTATCTAGAGCAGATTATAGGAAAAGTACAAGACCACAGAGTTATGGGAGAGGGTGTGGAAGGTCATACCTGAAGCTCTTTCATTGTTTGGAATGTTGGCCTGGGTTGGAACACAAGTCATAGGGGCTCAGTGATAGCGCGTACCATACGGGCTAAGGACCTGATGCTGAGGTTCAAGACTGCCCCATGCCATCGTCTCTCTCCCTCTGTCTCTCTCTGTCTCTCTCTGTCTCCCTCTGTCTCTCTCTGTCTCCCTCTGTCTCTCTCTGTCTCTCTCTGTCTCTCTCTGTCTCTCTCTGTCTCTCTCTGTCTCTCTCTGTCTCTCTCTGTCTGTCTCTGTCTGTCTCTGTCTGTCTCTGTCTCTCTCTGTCTCTCTCTGTCTCTCTCTGTCTCTCTCTGTCTGTCTCTGTCTCTCTCTGTCTCTCTCTGTCTCTCTCTGTCTCTCTCTGTCTGTCTCTGTCTGTCTCTGTCTGTCTCTGTCTCTCTCTGTCTCTCTCTCCTATGCATCTGTCTCTGTCCAAAAGTATACCTTTACAAAAAAATGAATACAGAGTAGTGGAATATGAAATGCAAACATTTTAGGAAAGTGGTATTACAGAAGAGTGTTTGCAATTTCAGATTGATCACTCCGTACTGTATCTATGCCAATACAACAACTAAGAGATTGTGTGTTCTGTGTATATCATATATACATGTGATGATATATGTGATATCTATCACATTTGATTATACAGGTTGACCTCCCCTCTGATGATTGAGGTAGAATGAAGTTGAAGTGATTTAAAATTGATTTGAGTATGAAAGCTATGCCGTATGAGTTTTTATTTTGTATTTTAAAACAACTCATTACACACGTTTAATAAAAGTGAAGTGCATCCAATCTGCAGTTGCCAAACTAGAGCTTTTTCCTCCCCAAGTCGAAATAAAATCAACGTTACCCTGGAACCGTGCTTGTCAAGCAGCTCTGAGAGCAACAGGCCGGGCAGTACTACACAAAAGGGGACTAACTATGGCGAGCGCTCTGATTGGACGAGAGAGAGGATAACAGGAGGGTAACTGGAGCTGTTTGTTTACACTGTTTCTGACACACACCTCAGAAGAACATTTAGCCCGAAACCCCGGTCAAGTGTTTGAAAAAACAAAACAAACATCGAGTACAATGTCTTGTTTGTTTAAAACACTTATCTAGGCATTTGTACGGGGTATTAATTATGTGTTCATCTGCAGCTGATCCTCGGCCAGTTCAGCTGATTATCTTTGAGCACGTGAGCAGCACAAGAGCAGCTTAGCTCTCTAGACTTTGAACGGTTCGTTTTTTCACGCTGTGCGAAATGCTGTTTCTATGGCCTTTGGCCCGCAAAGGCTTCAGAGAGAGCACATCATGAACGTTTCACCGTCATGTGCACCTTTTGTAACTGAATAGTCATCCACTAGATGGCACACTGACAAGGGACCTCTGGTGAGAAGCGTGGAAAATTCCATGTAGTTTTGACTGTGCTTGCCTGCATTCCACCTCGCAGCGCCTCCCTTAGCTTTGCCAGTGTGAGTGTATCCACACGCCTTGATTCGACTGAACTGGTTTTCATTCCTTTGCTCTCTTTGCTAAGGTCGCGACGGAGCGCGAGCACGTTGAACACTGGAATTTGGGAGCGTCAAGCTAGCAGTGTGCCAGGAACATTATGAAAAGGCTCACCAGGGCATTTAAACATACTTTTCTGAATCACTTGAAGGCTTATGAGAGCAGCTGTGTCCCTTATCAAAAAAATGTGAATACTAATGTATAAACAACAACAAAAATCTGTTAAATTTGATTTAGTGTGTCAAACTTCCTTCTCTGCTTTAAAAAACATTGGCAGTTGTTTCATAACTCACATGCCTCACCAATACCTCCCCCTGTGCTGTCACTGTCAGGGTCAAGTCGTTGTCTCCCCCTCGACAACGCCAGGTTCCCCCTCGACAACGCCAGGTTCCCCCTCGACAACGCTAGGTTCCCCCTCGACAACGCCAGGTTCCCCAGAGGCAACAGTAGTAGAGAAGGGCTGCTTGAGATTCCCAAGATAGACACCTTCCCTGTGTTTGCTGTACTCTTTCACAGCAGTAACCGACAGCCCTGATGGAAAATTCCTCAAGTTAAAAAGTTCACCAGGTCAAAGGGCTCATGTTTCGGCTGCCCGTGCTGGAGTACAGCATCAGTCAGTTCAGAAAGGAGATACTTGTTGACCCGACAGTCACAGTGATGGGTGAAGTGAGAAAATAAATGACGAAACTAGATGTTTCTAAATGGAGACCAGCGCTCGGCGCGTCTTCACAGAGGTGAAGAACGTCAGCATACAGGCCTTCTCACCTTCCTGGCTGAGTGGAAGCAGTGTAGGCTGCAAGGCTAGCTGCATGCACAGCCTCCTGGTAGTGTGAGGGCTGAGAGTCTGAGACAGAGAAAGGGGGGAGAGAGAGAGGGGGAGACGGATAGAGAGAAGGAATGAGAGAGGGGGGAGACAGGGGGAGAGAAGGAATGGGAGAAACAGAGAGAGGGGGGAGAGAGAGGGGGAGATGGGGAGAGAGAGGGAATGAGAGAGACAGGAATGAAAGAAAGAAAGAGAGAGAGAGAGACATACAGAAAGAAAGAGACAGAGACAGAAAGAGAGAGACAGAAAGAGAGAAAGCCAAGGCTGTGATGGTAGAATACACATCTAATTAATGATGTGTGATATTAAACAAAACCCGACAAACCACACCAAGGATATGCAGTAAAGTCCCCTTGAGCACAGACAGTGTCTTCACACGCTAGGTGACTCCTCTTTTATCCAAGTTAAAACATCATCTTAACATGTTGTTAGATGGTAATTTGTTCATGGCTGAATCAAACTCTAAACTGTCTCCTAAAAATAACTTAATGACTGAAATTTCTAAGCAATTACTACTGCTTAGCAACAAAAGTAATGGCATCTGTAGTAAACAGGTTCAAAGATGATCTCAGAACTGCATCCGCTAAGCCTATAGGTGATCAAATTAACCTAAACCAGAGAGTGTGGTGTGCATGTTAGTATTCTGTCAGGACAGAATGAGTTTAGAAGAGAGAGAGAGAGAGAGAGAGAGAGAGAGAGAGAGAGAGAGAGAGAGAGAGAGAGAGAGAGAGAGAGAGAGAGAGAGAGAGAGAGAGAGAGAGAGAGAGAGAGAGAGAGAGAGAGAGAGAGAGAGAGAGAGAGAGAGAGAGAGAGAGAGAGAGAGAGAGAGAGAGAGAGAGAGAGAGAGAGAGAGAGACAGAGAGACAGAGACAGAGAGAGAGACAGAGACAGAGACAGAGAGAGAGAGAGAGAGAGAGAGAGAGAGAGAGAGAGAGAGAGAGAGAGAGAGAGAGAGAGAGACAGAGACAGAGACAGAGACAGAGACAGAGACAGAGACAGAGAGAGAGAGAGAGAGAGAGAGAGAGAGAGAGAGAGAGAGAGGAGAAAAAAAAACTTGTTAACAACAAAAGCCATTCTTTTTTCAAAGAAAGGAACTGAGAAGTCCTGGCTGTGTTGTAGCTAACAGCATATCTGTTTGGGTTACAGCCTGGTTGCATCATGCCCAATAGACCAGAGCTGCTTTGCGTTCACTTCTTTGCTGACAGTGAACACTGAAGTTGGCAGAAATTTGCTGTGAAACGGGCAGAAACGAGAGAAAAGTGTACAGATTAAGAAAAAAGTAGTGAAGCAACCTCGGGGCCTCAGGCTTTTGTCAGTGGGCATTTCTATCCTGTGACCCACACAGATCCTGTGGTAGTTTTTCACTCTGTCAGATCTTACCACAGTATGTGAAACATTTATGGTGTTCTTTCTCTTTTTTCCCCTCTTTGTTTTCCCACCTGAATCCGTGTTGCTGATACTTGTCGGTTTGGATCACAACCCCAACTTTGACTGGTGGAGGCTGAAACATCCAGCATCTTAAAGAGGGAAAAGCTCAACTCTGTAAGACAAAGAGGAGGAATGCTTCATGTCTCTGGTTCTACATTATATGTGGTCAGAGCCACTAAGTTATACAATCAACCTATATACAGCAATACCTCCAAGGAGGAGCACAAGGTCCAGATGAATTTTGTGGGGAGTGTGCATGGGAGGAAGATATCATAGATAAGTCACTTTTTTTTTTTTTACACAAGGTCATATTACTAGGATCAACCTGACCCACTGTTGATAGAACAGCCATGGGCAGCCAGGGTTTTAGGGAAATGTTAATCCCTCTTCACAGGATAGGAGACTGGGGCTGGAGATTGGAGGCTGGGGCTGGAGATGGGAGGCTGGGGCTGGAGATGGGAGGCTGGGGCTGGAGATGGGAGGCTGGGGCTGGTTATTGATCAGCTGGTCTCTGTTGGATCCACACTCTCCAGCCTCCGTAAGTGGGTCATTTATTTTTGTTGGGAATTGGTTTAGTAAAAGTTTGCCAAGGTTTTGCAGTAATTATCTCATCCTTGTGTAGCCGGGCCCAGCATGGGGCCTGAGTAAATTACACATCTCTCTCCAAACTCCTGGATGGGTTTATGGCTGTGCATTATGCATAACAGTTCTGGAGCGCTTTAAACATCCCCCAAGTGGATTGAAATAAAGTTGACGTTGCTCTTTGTTTAGAGCCCAACACAGTCTTTCTTTGGCTGAATTGAAGATTGTTGTAAAGCGTGCGTTTTAATTATTTTGGAGACATTCTTCCCCCTTGGTTTGTAAACACCTGTGGTGCGGTGTTGGGACATTGTTGCGGATCGGAGGAAAGCGCACATCTTCCGGAGGGAGAAATTGTTTACATTATAACATAATCACATGCCTCTTCAACAAAGGTGGGGAAGGTAAACAGTAACTCCTTCTGAAATAATGGCTAACATTGATTCAAGCAAACTATTCAAACTTTTAAACTTTACAAACATACTTCGCAAACAACCTTCTTTCTTTCAACATAACTTATTTAAATATCATCTTGCATCGGTTGGGGTTGGAAGTTTAAGTGTCAAAGGTCAATAATTATTCCAAATGAATAATATTATGAATATGTCCACAGTTCAAAATTATAATATAAGTCAAGACCCAGGTTAATTTCTGACCATAAAATGTGCATAAATTGTAATTGAAACAATAATTGAAGCCAATGATTTTCCACGAGAAACATCTGTCAAAACTGATTGACCTTATGTGAAAGTATTTCAAAAGTTAAAATGTTTCTACAAAACTAATTTTAACCAAAGTTACTCTCTTACACACATCTGAGTTAATGCTTCTCAGATGTGTGTACCTAAAATATTCCTTTCCTGGTCGTCTATTGTTAACCCACATTCACTTTCTATGATAATTTAAATAATGGGAACAGTAAAAACTTGTCAGTCAGAGCAGGGGTTGATACGATCTTCCCCAAAGGCTTTCAAAGTATGTAGGTCATTCACTTGTGAGCGCAGTAGAATCAGACTGAGCCCTCCACTGTCTCAATGCTCTGGTAATGAAACACACTTGACAGGAGGCTAAAGACAATGCAAAGCGATATTCCCACAGGTACTGGTAGATCTTGCCTGTACACGTTTTTCAGAGATGGAAAAAAGCAGACACTCTTAATCACCTGACATCCTGTGTAACCTCTGCTCTCAAAGATGAGCCCACACATTGTGAGTGAGGCAGAGCACAGGCAGACTATTTATAGAACAGGCCTTCCTGTCTTCACTGGTGTTCACCTCTGCGTTTACCTCAGAATTGGGTATAGCTGTTTCAAACAGCAAGAACAAAAAAAAACATCTTTGTTTTGGGTA
The DNA here is from genome assembly GCF_054491055.1 of Hypomesus nipponensis. Classification (NCBI taxonomy): domain Eukaryota; kingdom Metazoa; phylum Chordata; class Actinopteri; order Osmeriformes; family Osmeridae; genus Hypomesus; species Hypomesus nipponensis. The sequence goes on along the minus strand of NC_140376.1, from coordinate 717,106 downwards.
CAGAAGTTCACAAAGACTTGAGTGACATCAGTACCTTAGGGAGACGTGCTTGTGTGTCTAACAGGAGAAGGTACAACATTGTTATTCACCTGCAGAACAAGACTGTTACACAGTTGAAGGCACACCACTGTAATTAACACACAACACGTTATTGAGTTTGCTAGATTACTCTATGTCCCAAAAAATACATACTATAAAGAAAACTAACAAAAACGTATTTAACCCTTGTGTTATCTTCGGGTCATTCTGACCCATCAGTCATTGTGACCCACCGTCGTATTGTGACAAATTTAATATATTTTTTTGTTTTTGTATTGGGTAACACAACGATGATTTATTATGAACCTTTGGGTCATGTGACCCGAAGGCAGCACAAAGGTTAAATTCTGAAGACCGTTTTATTGATATTTTAAAACACTTGAATCCAGAATTAATGTAATCAAAAGATAGTGCAGCCTTAAATCAAAAACGGGTTCATGCATACTGCAGACATCAAAACTAGTTACGGACTAATAAGTCCAGGTTCATCAAATCGATGTGTCAGACCAGATTAATGCTCGGCCTGCACTTTGCTTTGGGTGAACTCTCAACCAAGATTCATGTCTCCATATTTGTCTCCTCAGCCCAGCACATGTTCCTCCTGTACCAGGGAGCCAACAGGATGCGAGAGGACAGCCCGGCCCTGGTCTGGAACCAGCACAAACAACCCCTGGGTTAGTATGACGGGCCTCGTGGCAGCATAACTGTTAGGAGGAACACGAAGATTACATCCATCTCCTCCTGCTCTTAATCTCTCAATTCAATGAGAACTGTGCCAAGCGGCCAGTGAAGAAAAAAACTGTGAAATGTCAATTTACAACTGACATCAAGAAACCTGAGGTGAAGTTATAGTTAAAAGAGCTCTGTTTTTTTTTTTACTACTCAAGCCAGTTAGTCTGGAAAGGCAACATTTAAACTCTTGCATCAACAAGTAGCACAATAGCCTACTCCTTCACACCTACAGCTTCAAGTCATGATCAGAATCCATGAACACTCACTTAAAGAAGCTTGTGTTTGTTAGAGTATCCAAAATAAACCCTCTGCCATTTAATACCGTATTCATCTATTGTTGGAATTTGCAAACTGGAAATGTGAGCTATGCGTTAGTGTCAATCAATGTAAATATTTATCGAAATATTCAGTCATGTGTAGTAGGCCTACAAATATTTCACTAAGCCTTTATCTTTCACATTTGAATAAGTGTTTGTTTAGAAATAACACCTCCATTTCACAGACTCAGAAGCACAGGCTTCCCCATACAAAATGTGTCTAACGGAGGATATGTTTATAACTAAATGAGCTGCCCAAAGTAGCCCAATTTGCAAAGGTATTATGTTTGTGGAAAGATTGTACGCTTAGCATTGCTCAGAATTTAGGACAATGGCGTGTGTGCTTTAAACCTTTTTCAGATCGACTGTTTATTGCCCATGCAGGGTTTGTTTATAACGCAAAAAAATGTAATTCGCCACAAAGAAAAGCCGTTTACAATGTAATAGGCCAAACCGCACAAACAAGCACTGTATCTTAAATACGCTGGCTACTGTTTAAAGTCAATTAATTGGCTCAAATTGTTTTAAATAAATTAAGACTACAATAGCCTACTGGAAATTACGTTCATGTTGAGTAGCCTACCCATCTGTTTAGACCGTGTACGCTATCGATGCTGAGGAGCGGTTAATGTAATCTTAATCAGTGCCTGAAATGAAAATAGACATGTTAACTTTAACTTCTCGTTCACTCAAAGGGACAGTCCGATTATGTGCGACGTTGTGCGAGGGCCTCGCGTCGGACCAGTGACAAACAGCTGCTCCGGGACTTGGCCTTGACACCTGACATATGAAACAGCTACATAAAACATGTCAGAATTCAAAACGGTAGCCTACTTTGGGCTGTGGAAGTCTGCCACGGCACAGGCCTCTGCTTGTTGTCCCAAAACTGAACTAACCTATAGAACGGGAAATACAAGACGAGGTTAGTTAAGTTCACCTTTATTTAGTTAAGCAGCCTTGTAGGCAGCACGTTTTGGCCCACGACAATTCGCTATAAATCGGTTACTTTATATGTTACTTTAGGTTACTTTATAGCATACTACAATAGCTGTATTTTGTAACCTCATAGGTTGCAATATTCCGATTTTGATCGAGATTGAACACCAAAAACACAGAGGTTTAAGACGAGTTAATTAGTTTAGTAAAGTTGCCTCGAGAAATGCAATACTGCGAATGGCATCATGTTCTTGAACTGCATTCAAATGGTCAAGATGCTAGACTACACGCGGCGGGCGTCCAGCCTGCCAGAAGTGTATTTTATCACATAAAACCGACAAAAGGCACTAAAGCCAAATTACTGCGTTTCCAATCGAGTCTCGGATGAGAGAGCCTTTCCAAAAACAAACCCATGATGATTTACCAGCAATCCACAGAAATGAAGATAGAAAAGTGGAATAGCATATTTGAGCCTTTCTCTGCAGGAGAAACAAAAATTCATAATTTCACATAGGTCTAGGATAACCGTGTCCGAGTATGCTCCAGTAATGTGTTGTGAGCAGGCTTTGCCAGTGAGTTTATTACAGGGGAAACACAACGAATGGATACGTTGCTTATGTCATTGAATAGTAAATTAGTTCTGAGAATCTCGGATCCCCGGCACAGGGTATTGGTTGTTAAGGCAGCTCGTCTGCCCACGTGATTGTCTAGAATGGACGGTTCCAAAAAGAGGGTGAATCTATTCCCACCACAGTATATTTCTCCCATAATCGTGGAAAATAATGTGCTTTTTAAGATTTAGTAAACATTTTACTTTCTTCACAAGGGTTTATAAACGTGTAATGTATACTATAGATTTAAATAAAAATTCGAGAGAGCTGGAATGTTAACTTTTTGAAAAACCCTGCTCAACCCAGCCCTCGGAAAATGGTATGGTCGCAGGCTCAAATTCCGAGAATTGAGCTCGTCTGATTCTTAGAACTGGGGTTCTTAGAAGTGGTGATGCAAGAAGTTTCTAGGAAAGCGCTACCAGGTGATTTTTTAAATTCCTTTTTTCCCTCTGTAAATATGGCGCGAAGCTGTAGGCTCCGCAGCTCTCCCGGTGCTGGTGTGGTTGGATTGACAGTCTGTGAATGTTTTTAAAAATGTTTATCTAGGTGTTTGGTAGACAGTGAGAGCCGTTAATACTGCGTGTCTGGGTTTATGACAGTGCTCTTGACAGATCCTCTACCTAATGTTAGGCTTTCTCAGCGGCGGTTCGCTGTTAGAGGTCTGGGTGAGCGCGCTTCAAACCGGGGGTTTTAAGCGGTGTTCCGCTCGCAGTTGGGAGTTAAATTAGATTACGTTGAGCAGAGCTAGCAATAGCGGAGGGGTGAGCTGGACTACTAATAATAAACAAGACGCTCAGGGTTTCACTGCGCCGCTTTCTATGCTCCAAAAATTACTTACTCTTAAGTTGAACATTGATTTGGGCAGATTATTTCTCCGCTTCCACAAGTGTCATTGCCATGTGAAGGAATAAATGTGGAAGTTCTGTTAATCAGTGGGTAGTCTTGTTTTGATAACAGGTTGTTGTTGTTTTATTGGCAGCTATAAGAAGGTTAGTTTGTTGAGATAGTTATGGTTTTACAATGACGAGCAGCAACGCGCTGTCTATATAATATTTGTATTGTGTCATCACGCACTTGTAAGGAAAGGGACAAAAACATTGTTGCCTGCCCTGGTTTTGAAGCGTTTAAGTGCTCACATTTGTATCCGCACGCAGACCGCTGTTGGGAAAGGGAAGATCTTGGGACACAAAGTTGATGAATTGAACTTGGCGACCGCATCTCCGGTTGTCCTTGCCAATAGTTTATTGATCGAATTAAAGGTTAGGCAACTTTTAAGTGTAGTTTGTGATCGTGTTTTGAGTTCGGCTCAATGGGTTGTTGTTATTTTGACAAACACGTTTGGCTGACAAGAAGTAGACTAAAATAGCAACATTTGAAAACATGATGAAACGAAATGTTATCATGGTAACATCGCGTAGGACACTGAACATTTTGCACAGTTGTAAAACATTAGTCTACCTTTATATAGTCTATCATTATATGTTCTTTTCTTATAAATCAGACTAGTACGGACGTTTCCAGTTGCAACTTCAGACTTGGCATTTAAAGATACAATCATAAATCATTGTCCTGTAATGCAATAGTGTTCTTTCTGGACTACAGCCAGTTTCGTAAATGTAGTAATCTATGTATAAGGTTTAATTAGCCTAGTTAATAATTGTGGTAAAAGGCTGTATCCATGTAAAATATTTCAAAAGGTGTATTAAACCTGTATGCCTAGTTGTGCCACGGTGAAGATGGTGTTGGTGGTGAAGTTATATTCATACGCTCCAACATGTGCCGAACACGCGTGGCCAAGTAAACCATGACATCTTGCGGTTGGAGAAGAGCGGGCTTTATTGTCAAGGCAGACCTTGCAGTTTTAATGAAAAAAAGACCTTCGTTTTAAGTTTATTAGGCCTGTTTAAATCATGGTAAGAAAGAATATCAGTTATTGCTTTGGAACTGTCGTTATAGGCTATTGGCACTAAGTCATAATACAAAATAAAAAAAAGCTATAGCCTACCTCAACTTCTGACTAACTTCTAACAGGACGAACAATTAAGATGCATGTATAGGCTACATGGAAGATACATAGGTTAAAGCATATATTTGGATTTAAAATTAATCCAAATTGGGTTGGTTCAATGTCACACTACTGTAATGAACAAACGATGGGAAGACGCTGGGAAACACATTAATTTTGATCTTGGCCGGAATGCTCGTCATACAGTATATTCCAGGTAAAAAAAGGGATCACGCGCTAATTAAGGCCTACATCATATTTAGGCACAGATTAGGATTTTTAAATTCCTTGATGTGCTTAATTTTCAAAGTTAGGCTATCTTCGGGGGAAATCTGTTAATTATGTTTCTTCTGGGCGATGTCATGTTTTACAACTTTGTTAACCCAGTAGTGCATCTTGCCACTAGAATGGAAAGCGCCAAGTTTCATATTTCTTAATAAACAGCGCCGCCCGTTGGAGAGTTTTGATACATAGCCTAATAAATTACTGGGCACCACTGAAATCTAGTCTTAATGTTATGGGACATTCACGCCAATACTGTACTATTAAACAACTTGTCGGTCCTCTTAAGTGTTTTGACACCGGACTTTTACCACGTGTTAAAAAAATAATAAATAACCATTATATTTTTGTATGGATTCTTTTCCCGCCTTACAGAGCTTGACAAAATGACTTGCGCGGCAGACAGCTGCATACAGTTCACGCGCCATGCCAGTGACGTTCTACTCAATCTGAACCGGCTGCGCAGCAGAGACATCCTGACGGACGTCACCATCCTGGTCAGCAGGCAGCAGTTCAGGGCACACAAGACTGTCCTCATGGCTTGCAGGTGTGTGCCCGTGGTCCCAGAAGTCTGTGGTCTCAAATGTATAATTCCCCATGCTTTCCAGTGAAAGTGATTCATATTCCTTCCTTCCAACCTCTCTCTCTCTCTCTCTCTCTCTCTCTCTCTCTCTCTCTCTCTCTCTCTCTCTCTCTCTCTCTCTCTCTCTCTCTCTCAACTCTCTCTTTTAGTGGGCTGTTTTACACAATCTTCACCGATTCCCTGAAGTGCAACCTTAACGCCATTAGCTTGGACCCCAAGGTGGACCCAGAGGGCTTTGCCATCCTGTTGGAGTTCATGTACACGTCCCGGCTGACCCTGAAGGAGAGCCTGATCGTGGCCATCATGAACACCGCCATCTACCTGCAGATGGACCACGTTGTGGACACCTGTCACAGATTCATGAAGTCAAGGTAAGCAGAGTAGGACTTCAGTTAAACAGCTGTGTTAAAACTGTGTAGCTGGTTACTAACCCTCTCACCATCTCCACAGCGATCCGACCACTAAACTACCCAGAGACGAGTTCCTGGTCAGCCCCTTGCTGTTGCCCCAGGATGTGCATGCGTACCGCCCCCAGGACGTGGTGGACAGCCTGCCTGGCCGTATGGCCCCCTTCCGGGATGGGAGATCCTACGGCTCCAGCATGTTCAACAGTGTCAACACTCCCAGCAACTACCATCTCTACGGCCAGTTCCCCATGCAGGGGTTCCCCTTCCCACTCTGCAAGCTGACCGATGCCAAAAACGCTTTCGCCGATCTCTCCAAGAGCAGCATCCACCACAAGCACTGTTCCCCCCCAGACGCCGGAGGCAGCATGAGGGTGGAGTACAGCCGACCCTGCCACGCCTCCGCCTACTCCTCCTCCTCTTCCAGGGAGCCGGCCAGGGAGGAGGAGGTGCGGAGGGAGAGCCATGAGGCAGTCGGCCAGCTGGCGGTCGCGGCGTCCAGGAAGCAAGGCTTCCTGGGTCTGGCCCACGAGGCGCTGAAGGAGGCGGGGAAGGAGCACGCGCCCCAGACGGAGGAGGATATGAGCCACCGGCACTACCCCCTGGGGGTCTCCTCCATCGGACGCAAGGGCCTGATGAGCAGCCCACAGAGCCCGCTCAAGTCCGACTGCCAGCCCAACTCCCCCACGGAGTCCAGCAGCAGCAAGAACGCAGGCCTCTCCCAGGCCACCCGCGCCCAGGCCCCGCCCAGCACACAGGACCCCAAGGCCCGCAACTGGAAGAAGTACAAGTTCATCGTGCTCAACCAGAGCGCCAAGGAGGAGGAGGGGGCTGGGCTCCAGGAGCAAGGCCTGCTCTCACCCCAGCGCCTCGGTCTGACTCCATACCTCCACCCCGGGGATGCAGAGCACCTGGACCCCCAGACTTCCAAGATCAGCGGGCACGAAGAGGACCTGCCCGCTCCTCAGGCCAGCCGCCTCAACAACATCATCAACAGGTGAGCTCCCGGGGGACACCTGTTCATCCTGTGGTTGTCTTTGTAACCGTGCCAAACATTCTTTTCATTACACAACTTGCAGAACTGTTCAAACTTTGAATTTCAGTATTACAAAACAGAATATTGAAGTGTGTGTGTGTGTGTGTGTGCGCAATGACCCGTTTCACTAGAAACCTCTCCACTGTTTTAATTGTTTTTCCATAGTAGCATCTTTAAGTGTTCAAACTAACCTAGGGGCTGTTTTATTCAAATCCGCTGGCCTACATATTGGGTGTCTGTCCCTGCTGCATTTAAGACCGTCCTGTGGAACGGCGTCTTACACAAAGCGCTTGTTGTTTCTCTCTCTAGAGCACTTGAGGGATCGCAGCGCAGCGCCGACAGCCACTCCTCTCTCTACATGAGCCACTTAAAGTGCTCCTCTTGCGGCTCCCAGTCCCCCCTGCACTCAGAAGTGTGTCCCAACACCTCTGCTTCCCGATTGGCCGAGGAGATGGCAGAGCTTCATTCAGAATACTCCGACTCCAGCTGTGGTTGGTTGATTTAAATTTACGGGGGTGTTGTCTCCCGTGGTCCATGGCGAGCACATACCACAGACCGCTCTGAATTCTTTGACTTATTCTTTTCCCTCTTCCTTCCCTTCCTCATCTTCATACAGAAAACGGCACTTTCTTCTGTAACGAATGCGACTCGAAGTACGCAGAGGAGGAAGCTCTGAAGCGCCACATGCTCCAGATGCACAGTGACAAGCCATACAAGTGTGACCGCTGCCAGGCTGCCTTCCGCTACAAGGGAAACCTCGCCAGCCACAAGACCGTTCACACAGGTACCGGAGGAACATCCAGGCAGCGGCCAGTTCATTTACCTTTGAAGACTCCGTCTCTGTCTCATGTTTCACTACTTGAAGTTTGTGTATATTTCTTGTGTTCCAGGAGAAAAGCCGTATCGTTGTAACATCTGTGGTGCTCAGTTCAACAGACCAGCCAACCTCAAGACCCATACACGTATTCACTCAGGAGAAAAGCCATACAAATGCGAAACGTGCGGAGCGCGTTTTGTACAGGTGAGTTCCCCTCACCGTCATCAAACAGCAAGAGAGGGAGGAACTGTCTTGAACTTACTAGACCTATTGTTGGTGTGCTGTAGCACCTTGATTAGGTTGCAGGGTTCAAATCCCCTTTTACTGTAAACTGCTTTGATAGGCGCCTACTAAATGAAAACATTGTGGTTATCAGGTCGCTCACCTCCGGGCTCATGTGTTGATCCACACGGGGGAGAAGCCGTACCCCTGTGAGATCTGTGGGACACGCTTCCGTCACCTGCAGACGCTGAAGAGCCACCTGCGCATCCACACGGGAGAGAAGCCCTACCATGTGAGCACACGCACGTCCACACCTTAACCTGACCTTCCTCATAACACACACACACACCTTTTTTCCTTCAAATTAAAATAGTCAACTCCAATAGACTTATAGATACAAATTAATGTTGTGCTTTTATCTTTTTCCTCAGTGTGAGAAATGCAATTTGCACTTTCGCCACAAGAGTCAGCTACGATTGCATCTTCGACAGAAGCACGGCGCGATAACTAACACAAAGATCCAGTACCGCATGTCCACCTCAGAGCTGCCCACAGACCTGACTAAGGCCTGCTGAGTGGCAAAGGAGGGCGCCCATATTGACCACGGCATTCAATGACCCCACTGCGTACAATCATCCAAAACTGTAGTGCCACACTGTGTTGATTTGATGGGATACATGGGCAGTATGTGCCAAGTACACGGGTTTCCTCGACATGTGAACATAGAACCACATCTGGTATCTTAGTCACTTTATTGTTTCTATATAGATATAAATATATAATTATGCCGGCAGTGTTTTGAAGCTTTGAAGGTACCTAATATAAAGCTTTATTTTGTTGACTAAAGGATGGAATGTAAAGAGTAAAAATCCAGTTTTTGAGGATGAAGTATTTTATATAAAAGAACTTACTTTTTCTGAAAGTATTTGAAAATTTTGATTGAAGGGTGGTACTATATTTTAAGGTAACGGAAGATTTGGCTGTATATAGAATTTAAGACATTTTCTGTCTACATATGATACCGTGTAAAGTTGCCACTTTTGAAGTGAGGAAAAAACTGTGCAAAAAATTTGACAACTTAATTGGTAAATTAAGTGGCTGAAATGAAGAGAATGACTGCTGCTCTTTGAAGTGGAAGAAATGCATGATTCATTACTACTGTTGCCAATAGTTAACGTTCATGAACCGGGCAACTGCATAAATATCGTGACAATGTGTAATATCTATTAGGTTGCTCTCTGCTGGCAGAGCCAATCTATGATTAAATGTTGAAATATGCATTTCTGCTTTGGTATGACCAAGAAGATATTTGACTTCAAACGTATTTGTATAGATGTGGTTTTGTTTTAGTTTCCTTTTTTGGTAAGTGAAGGTTTACAGTTTGTCGTTCTAGAAGCTAAAGTGAAGTTGTATAAATGTCCAAAATTGTGTTTGTACATACACTGTGTACTTAATGTGCCTTTCTATCAGGTAGCTGGATACCTTTATGTTCAGGCTTCCTGTTAAGGTACAGCTTCATGACGTTACGTGTCCAAGGTTTCTTTGGGGGGGTGTGTGTGTGTGTTTGGGTGTATATTTTCTAAAATGCTTGTCACCAACCTTAAACCGTGCAAATCATAATCGCTCAACCTCAAATCTTCTGGATTTAGTTTTGGATTAGGCTTTTTTTTTCTACTGCATTAAACTGTACAATCTTAGATGTATGAATGTAAAATAAAGGTAATGGATTTCTATGTATTAATTTGAGTGTTTCTTGGGTAAAGAAGTTCAGATCAAGGAAATGCAACTGTAGTACAACTCCCTAGACAGACTTAAGAGGTTAGGATTAATAAAAATTTAACATGGACTTAACTGGCACGGTACGATCAGTCAAGCTAAAACTGTAGCGCTTTCATGTAAAAAGGGATATTTTCAAAGTGGTCATGTTGGTTTACCTAACCTCTTCTGCTCACCTCTGTAATGTCACCCTGTTTTTTTACTCTGTGAAAATAAAGTAATTAATGAAAAACATCCTGCTTGTCATTCCTATGAAACATTTATTTGGAACCCATCCATGTTGGCAGTTTTAATCTCCCCTAACTGAGAAAATAATGTATCTTCTATATCGTGGACATTGGCTCAGGCTAGTAACTTACATCCTTTTTGTAAATGTATTCCACCAATGTGAACGCCCTCAGGAAGAGACTAATCCTAGTTAAAGTATAGATGCATAACTATGAAAAATACATCTCAATCATGATTATTAGCCAAACCCCCAAAACGTGTTTTCTCAAGGTCTCATGATGTTACCGCAAGGTCCAGAGGAAATAATACATTTTATTCTCATGACAACGGAGCCATTGACATTAAAAACATCTTATTAACCCACAGACGGTCTGTCAACATTACAATACTTGAGCAAAAGAGATTCTGGGTGAAAGACCTCGATAGATTCCTCTACCTCCATCTGGGTGTGGTCTGAGTCTAGGGAATCGAATGGCAACGTGTCATCAAGGTTCTCTGGTCCGAGTCTCAAATGCTGCTCTCTCTTGGTCGATATCTGCAGAAAAGCAACGATGTCAAAGACTTCACCGCTATCATTATATGAGCGAGAGACGACCGAATACCTCTTCATCTGAAAACTCTCCTGATGTAGATCTAGGTGGAGAATCCCCAAGAGGCTCACCCATCTAAGAAACGGCGGTAGTTTATTAGTTGTAGTAATGTATACGTTTAATTTAAAACCTATGGAATTCAAGTTGAGAAATTCACAAACGGGACAATTCGTTTCCAGATAACGAATAAAAAACCGGAAAGTCGTTCAATTTTTTTTAACAATACCAGGTAAACGGGGACGGGTGGCAACACTAGTTTACAGCTTGCTAAAGTAGAAGGTCCTCACCTCATCACCTACAGCTGCCGTGTCGGTGTCATGTCTACGCTTCTCTCTCCGTTCACCTCCGGTGGCGCGAGGCTCCTGTGGACCAAAACACAACACTCAACCAATTAAGCTTAACCTTTACACGGTGTGGCCGCATCAATAATATAGACACTTGTTATGTCACATATGGGTCAATATCTGACTCTATATGCTAATTACTCAACATCGGACAAACATATTGGCAGGTAATCTTACCATGGTGTCAGTGCTGGACTTGTCCTTTCTGGGAACAGGCGGGAAGGGCCGGATAGAGCCGACAAGATGGATGTTGCATGCAAGCAATTACCATCCACTTAAATAACGTACACCTATGCACTAGTGACCTCATATCCTGTGAGTTTCACTAGCCTATCTGATAGCTTCTCAGATACTCCATAAGTCAGATGTAAAAAGACAAGTAGCCGTACACTAGCCCCCACCACACGCACCCTACGACATCAACTGTCAAACACAGGTAGCAAGGATCAAACCAAGGTTTATTTTCACACAATAACAAAATAAATCAGAAATGTTTTTCCTTGGAGGTTAGAAACAGAAAATCATCAAACTGAAGAACAAAAACATTTAAATTCATGACTGGCAGATTCAGAAGAGCGTGTATAAACCTTGGCATAGAACTAAAGCTATTCTATAAAAAAAAAAACACAAAACATCAACATATTTAATTTGTACAATGTAAAGAAAGACTTTCAATTACTGTTGTTGGTCACATCTAAACATAAACGTACGTTATTTAAAACCACGGCTATCGCCTCACTTAGGAGTGTGTAACCTAGACAGTGACCTCAGTCAAAGAACAAATTCAAAGTTAGATGGAACCCAAAAAGGTTCCAATAGAGAGATAAGAAATAATTTCCCAGAGGAATTCATATCTCTACTAACCGAAACCTTCACAAAAGGGACCATCGGCAATAACATGATTCCAAATAACAGACATTAGATGTGTCAAAAGACCAGACCCCCCAACCCCCAGTCAAGCCAGTTGTGATGACATCACTGCTTCTGCTGCATGGCCTCTTTGCGGGCGGCGTCCTGAAGCAGCTGGGTGTCCACCTCGTCAGCGGGCAGCTGCACGTAGCGCACCACGGAGCCCCGGATGAAACAGTTCTTCACAGACAGCTGAAGGACACAAGGGATCGATTATGTACTGCAGGTTGACAGGCCGCTAGGAGACTGTCGACAGGAGCAGGACCAAAGACTCTGTCCCTTTTTACAAATGGCGACAAGGTAAAACATGTGACAATGTGACACTTGAACCTGAGGTTCCACCAAGAAGACTCGGCTGCTTTGATGCATCAAGAAACGGGTGTGACATCTTGTTCTGAGGAGTCCTGTCTCCCCCAACCCCTCCTCCCCATGATGGACTCCGAGACAGCATCAGACTGGCAAATCTTGTCTGATTATTCCTTGTCAGACATGTGACAGATATGCTGTGTGCAGCAACGCATTAACACTCACCATGTGAGGGTATTTCTCTGGGTCTGTCACGCTGATGTCTGTGAGTTTTATGTTCAAATACTGAGGAAAAAAAAAATCACACAAAACAGCAAGCGTGGAAATAGGTTAGTTAAAGTGTCACTGAAGGAGTGGTGTTTGTAAGGTTGTTAAATTGAAAGAGCCAGAAGCTGCCTGGTTACCTGATCAACTGAGTGAAGAGTTCCGCAGATGCTGAAAAAGGAACGCAGACGTCATACAAACGTACGTTGTTGTATCGTTTACTAGTAATTCCATAAAATACAAATCTCGCAAAACAGGTGTTTACGACGTATCAGTAACTATTTATGGGAATACTAATACTACTGCGGAGGTAGTGATGCGCTAACAGACTAATTGAAAAGTAGCAAGAATAGTGTCGAGTAGTAAGACTGTAGTACAGTACAGTTAATATTACACCCCGTTTGGGTTCTGATGGCCTTAAAAGGATCAGATTTTTTTGACTTTTCACAAATCCTAGGTCATCGGAAACAAGGTCGTTTTTTATTATTCGTATTAGGCCATTCGTTGACAGCTCTGCAATATACCAATAAAGCAACACATACCTCAAGTCATTTTTGAGCTCCACTACCACGTCCTTACCCACCAAAGATTTGAAAAACGAGTAGAAAAGCTGTAATGCAAAACATATGATTCATTATGAAGCGAGCAGTGAATGTATCCATGATGATAAATGTTTCTACGTGTACTAAACGTCTGATAGATTGCCCCAGGAAATGCAAGTGATGCTCATCAGGCTAGCCAGCTAGCTAACGACGCGATCTAATTGTATGGGCAGTTGGCAATAAAATGATTGATTCATTGATCAACTAATGTATTAGCTTAATTGTTATTCCACTGCGGGATGCTTACAAAATTGCGTTGGTTAAATACATGTACGAGACATAATTTTTTAAAACTTTCTAAAGGAACGAAATATTCTCACCATTGTCGGCGTTGTATTTTCTGTCTCGGGTTGATGACGTATACAATTATCGTTGAAAACCCATTGGGGGGGAAGTGTGTTAAGTCATATTTCAGCGACAATCGTGCCCAGACTCGTGAACGTTGAAAGAAACACTCGCAGTACTGTAGAGTTACAGCAGGTGTCAGCATTTACTAAGGACAATCGAGCGGCAAGCCAGATGTCAACTTATTATGCAAATATGTTGTATTCCCTTTAGTTTATTGTAACCAAAGTCACATAACACACATAAGCAAGGCAGACAAATTCGGATGTAACGATTTAAATGATTCATAGTAGACGATATTTGTGTAGAGTGTGTGCAAAATGGCATCCACCATGGCCAGAAGATGTGTTACACACATGCAGTCCTGTTATTGGCAGGACAGGAGACATGGAAAAAAATCATTTCTGAACTCACATATGGCTTCTGTGTTACCAATACCATAGGTGGAATTCTATAATGCCTATCAAAGGTAAAGATCTGTTTGATTTAAACAACATGGAGGATCAGGAAGACCAACAGTGGCACGCTTTGAGTTCATTTTGGGCAATTCTCTCCACTGTAGCCCCTATTCATCAGCCAATCACAGTTATAACTCGCAGAGCAGGAAGTGGTAGCCAGGGGCCCAAACAGGAAGTCATCTCACAGAACGACCCATTTTCGGGGGCTGGGCTGCCTCAGGATGCACTGGGGAGGAAACATAAGAAAGATAAGTCTCACATGAAGAAGAAGGGGAGGGGGATGTAGCAAAGTTTATGAAGCACAGAAAATGGAAGAGGGACAGTTTGGTCCTACCATCTTTGGGCAGGGGCTGCCCAGGCCTGGGTGCTGTGTGGGTGTGTGCGTGGCGCTGCTTGGTGTGGATCTCCGAGCTCTCTCTGTAGTCTCTGGGCCGGGAGGGCTGCAGCTCTGGAGCCGGGCCTGCCCGAGACTTCAACGGCAGGGGGGGGGCGGATGGCGGCCGTTCCCCCGTCAGAACGAGACGGCATCACCGGTTTCTTGGTCAGGTGGAGCGCGCCGGGGGCCGCGACCGAGGGCTTGGTCTCTGAGCAGGTGAAGGAGCGGTTCCGAGGGGTGGGCACTGGGGGTCGGTCAGTCTCCACGGAGTCGGGGGGCTTGGGGAAGGAGAAGATGGCGTCTGGTGGTACCAGCTGGTCCTTGCGTTGAGGCTCCGGGTCTTTGCTTCGTGTCCCTGCCTTCCCCATGGAGCCGTAGAGGGGGTTGTCGAACATCTCAGCCGGGTACTCTTCCTCAGCTCTGAGGGAACACAGGTGGGGCGTGCAGAGTTCACACAGCAGGGTAGACGACACCAAACTCAGCAGTGAGAACATGGCCGTAGCATTGGACAGTGTTCTTTTAGTTGTTGAATACACAAAGAAACAAGTCTACAACATGCCGTAGTGGGAAGAAAAAAAAGTTATCATCTAAGGCGAACTCACGCTGGCTTTCCTGGGGGGCTTCGTGTGGAGTCGTACGATTTTTTGGGAGAGAGGTTGCCATGGTTCCCATCCTTGCCCATGGGCCCGCCTCCTGGACTTGCTTTGTGAGGTCTGCTGTAGCTCCAGCCCTTTCCTGCAGAACACTTGAGACCCACTCCCATGTAGTTGGGGTTTGTGATGTCAATTGCAGCGGGAAGGGCTGATGACGATCTGATGAAGATTAAGAAAGAGAAAGTGACATCATTATCTAGATCACCTGCAGGATGATGCTTTCAAAACAGCGATGTGTCAGGAGAGACTTCTCACTTGCTGGTGGGGTCGCCTCCTCTGCCTTTGTGGCCACTAGAATCGTCTCCCACCTTGATGAAATCTAGAAACAAAAAAAAAGGTCAAAACAATTTGAGTGACATCCCAGTTGAGTCATTCAGGATCAATGTACGGATTTGAACCTGTGACCTCTTGGACGGCAGCCAGGTGCTCTAACCACTGAGCTGTCTCTCCGGACGGCTGTGATGCTGACTCACCGTACAGCTTCTCAGTCTGTTTGCCCTCGGAGGTCCGCAGCTGGACCCCCCCCGTCAGGTAGCCTGTCTGCTCTCCGTGGTGAGTCAGGGTGATCTGGAACTCCGTGTAGGAAGACTCCGCAGCTCTCAGTGCCACGCAGCCCTCGCCTGGAGTCACGGCAACACAGAGACGTCAGCCTCTGTGAAGCTGTGCATAGCTGTACCACTTTAAAATCCTGTTTAAAAAAATCCTGTTTACCGTAGGATTCGTCACAGTCTGTGGACTTGATACAGATGAGGATGTGTTGGTCTAGAAGATACTCCGGGTCGGAGATGATGGGGGTTAGCTTCAAACACAACAGATCATCGACTTTGAAAAACCAGACTGCAACCAAACATCATCAACCTACTCAAAGAACAAACCTCTCTCAGATTACAAGACTCTCTCAGGTTACATTAGCATTTAGTCATTTAGCAGACGCTCTTATCCAGAGCAACTCACATTAAGTACAGGGACATTCTCCCAGAGGCAAGTAGGGTGAAGTGCCTTGCCCAAGGACACAACGTCATTTTTCTCATGGTCAGGAATCAAACCGGCAACCTTCTGATTAATAGCCCGATTCCCTAACCACTAAGCCATCTGAGCCCTTAAATTAGATTAGATTACCTCAACTTGGTTTCCAAAACGAACTTTGATGGATCCATTTGAGGATTCTTGGTTCTCTCCCTCTGGGCTCTTGACAAACTCTGTGGATGTTCGAAGTGTTAGACTGATGTTCTGGGTTGGTACGTAAATCCATTAGGCCCTTTTCGTGATGAAATACGATTTTAAATAAATGTAAATATTATAGAAATGTAACAGAATGAGGCCTTACTCTCCAGGCAGCTGGAGTGGTACTCGATGAAGAACTTGGTCTTGGACTTTGTTGTGAGTTTGGCGACGCAGTTCATGAACTTTATAGCCCCCTCTGATGTGGTATTAGGATCTAAAAATTTGAAATAAAAATTCAGAAAATTTCGACCACAATACTGGATCATCCTGGAAAAAGTTTCTCACATTAAGTCTTAAGTTTAGTTTGTACATCTCATAAGGTAGTGCAACACATCCTTGTCCATTGTAAAATATAAATTAATTTAGTCATTATAATAATTACCATTTTTGGACACAAACTGTGATGCCACTCCAACCTCAAACGTTGCAAACACAGGTGAGTGGTCGCTTGTCATGATGTCATTGGTGCACCCTGAAAAAAAAGGTTTTCATAATTTGAATTAAATGGAAAAATCCCAGTGACCTATGTGTGTTGGCATGGCTTCACGTGCTCCCAGTCTCACCGTATGTCTGGCACACAATGTGCACCAGGGGGTAGGATTTGCGCAGAACACGATCACACCACGAGGGTAGGTTGTACTTTGTCTGCAAAAGGAAAACAGCAAAAACGCTTTGACAGTTTCACAGGAGACTTTAGGCCTTGCCTAAAGATTGCTTACAACTCATCCTGTGGCAGTGAATCCAGCCTACATTTTTCCCGTGAACCAAAGAGCAGGTTCTCCTGCGTGGACGACCCCCAGATCAATAAACAGTGCTGCTGACTTCCTCACCCTTGTGTTTGTGTGTTGCTATGTCGTGAAAGGGTTTGTTTTTTCCAGAGGAGGAAAATACATCTGAATAAACAGTGTCCTACCCCTGTGGCTTTGGCCTTAGTGTAGGCATACTTCTCCCTCGTGTCTCTCTCGAAGCGATAGGTGGGCGCAAACGTGAGCTCCTCCTCGTCTGTGAAGGAACGAGAAGAAGAACGTTCCAGAACGTATCACAGGAGCTGTTTCACGTGTCTCGTCCTTTGTGTCAGAACACGTGAAGAACAAGAGTTGTTGTGTTGTATCTCTGTTACTCATTGCAGATGTCCTGTGTGTGTGCACGCTGAGTTTGTGCTGCACTCTGCGTCTTAAAAAACCCAGTCTCTTCACATTTTGCTCGGAAGGTGACTACTGTATTACTTCAGTAATACCTCATTCGTATGTTAGTTTGTGTAATTGTGATTTGCATTTGTGGTTTACAGTGAGATACAATGGAGGAAATACCATAGTGTAGGAAGACTTTCCCCTCAGCTCTCTCCATGCTGAGCTGGTCTTTGGCGAGCAGTTCTTGATACTGTTGCTGTTTGATCTTTGTCACAATGCTCTCTGCTTCCTGTGAAGGCAGACAATGCAAAGTAGTGGTTCTTCCTGTTAGATGATGTCAGCAGTGGCAGTGCAGCAGCGCTAGCAGACAGGACTGCGGCTGTTTCGAGGCTCACCCAAACCCTGTCCTCCACACTGCCCACGCTTTTCATAAGAAACTCTACAGAAACTCTCTCCATAATGTAGAAGAAAAAAAAGTTTGGGACTATTTTAAAAGCAAAGTTCCCCTTAGCCTCATGAAGAGATAAGACTATGCCGATGTGATTTATACTTGGGCTTGATATTGTTACCTTCTACTGATCTAAGGCTTTACTGATACTTACCGAGGACTGCATCTCAAGTCTGTAATTTAGATCCCCCAGCCAGAACAGGTGGGTGAAGCGATGGGTGATGTCAAACGGGTTCAGCTTCTTGTCTCCGAGGTTCAAGAACCGGAGGATGCTGACGTAATTCTGGTTGCGTCTGACAACAAAACAAATAACTTTACGAACTTTATAAGCAGAAATGTGTTATTGAAAGTGTTCAAACTGACCACGCAGTTCTCCTTTCGCTTCATATCTCACTGTCGTTGCATCATTCAGTTTAATCATGTTTCAGAAGGAAGAAGAATAGACACTCAGGAAACCAACCAGACAGTTTACAACACCAGTTTTTAACGCTAGCACGGGAGAAAGTGGCCTTGGGAGGGTTAGCATTAGCCTGAGTTAGCTAACCCTGAATCAAATGTTCAACTTGATTTATCTCAGATTAGACCAGCCATACTGTCACCTGTCTGTTGATAAGATAATATAGTATGATGTCAGTGAGGGCGCTTGGTCATCACATTGATCCTGACACTATATAATTTATGTTAATTGTAATGAGATATTATTTCAGTTGAATAATGTTAGCCTACATATGTTGTTGACAAGAAGATTAGGCTAGCTACTTATTTATCGTAGGTTTAGACCGGTTGCTAAGAAATTGTCAAGAGGAGACAAAGTTTGTCAACCTAATAGACAAAGTTTGGAAGAACTGTTCCTCACCGATGCTTCTTCTCGCTGCCTGAGGTCAGGTGACTGTTGACGAAGCCGAGCGCTGTCCCGTTGAACATGAACGACACGCCCACTGCTCCTTTATTTCCTGTGTAAGAAAAACACACAAGGGGTCACAGAAACACCTGGTGTGATGTGTACGGATAGCTGCAACCACCTAACCATCTTAACCCTAACAACCTTACCTTAACCCCTATCCACCAAGCCCACCCCCTAACCACCTAACCCTAACCCTAGAGTAACCCACCAAACCCCGGTGAGAGGGTTGGACTCACCCAGCGTGTTGGCGATGCCTGTCTTGACACTGTCACAGGAGATGTGGGAAATCCGGTTCTCATGCTCAGGCTTGGCCAGCACCACAATCCTGATGTTCCACAGGGTCTGGCTGGCCATCTGAGAAACACACAACATTACATTATTATATCTTCGAATAACGTTTTAAAAGATTGAAAAAAGTATTTTTCGAAAAAGGTTTTGGGGAAAAAAATGATTGGCCCAGGTTGGCGGGGGGGGGGGGGGTAAACCTTGCCCCTTGCACCGAATATGCTAGGACCGCCTCTGGCTGCGACTGACTTGTTTGAAGCTGATGTTGGTGATGCTTCTCAAGGTGTTCTTCACAGTGTCGACCCAGTCCTTCTCCCCCAGCGTGTCCTCCTGGGTGCCGATCACGTAGATGTCATGGGGGATGTGGTCTGCTGTGTCGTCGCGGGTCTTGCCCTGACCTTTACACTGGAACCACGACGAGATGTCCTGGGGAGGGCCGGCATTGCCTGGGACCAGAGGTCAGAGGTCAGAGGTCGCATCCTTGACAGAGAAATTCTGACCCTGCCTGCTAATACAGCTCAGCCTAGATTTGATTTATTAAGATGATCGATTTAAAAAGAAAAAGGTCGTTTTACAAATGTATCGTTTGTTTACAAAACAATGAGTTGGTTTTGAAAGAAAAGCCTAATTTGTATTTTGATGAGAAGATGGTGGAGAGTGTTATTGTTTGTTTACCCATGTTCCAGGTGCCCACGAACACAGTGATCATGTCAGGTTCAGGTTTGCCAGAATGTTTGTTCTTCATCTGCTGCAGCAGCTGACAGAAACCTTCTCTCTTCTGACCGAAACACACAAACAGAACAGCAGGTCAACACACAGGTGACATCACAACGATGACTTCACTCAGTACCTCAGCACGGTGTGTTCATGTCGTCACCTTGGAGTCTTCAAACACAAACTCTTTGCGTTGCACTTTCTCCTTCTCTGTCTCCACGACGATGACCAGTTTTGGATGCACGTTCTGGGATTTCACCAACTGCAGGACTAAACAACATCACCCACAATCACACACTGCACACCTGCACACACAAACACGTCTTGGTATCAACCAACAACACTCACTTTTGTTGTGAACAAAGAATTTGTCTTCGGGGCCATCTTTTGACTTTTTGAAGTAGACCTTTCCGCTCTCTATGTCCACCTTGAGGAACATCTTGGTTGAAATGCCAAGAGACTCCGACTTCACCTGTGGAAACCAAGAGGTCACAGAAACCTGCCCCTTCCACGTCAAAACATCCCAGAATCCAAAATGTTTAGCTAATTACTCCCCACTACACGTGAACATCACTGAGTATGGCTCAGTGACAGAGCGTTAAATTGCCGATTCAGAGGTCACAGGTTCAAATCCGTCACCATGGATAAAAGCTTCTTCTAAGGAAATGTTGAGATTTTTACCTCAAATGACACAGGTGGTATGAGAGACTTTCTGTGACCCCCTTCGTAACCGACAGATTCAAACACAGCATTTTTGGCCTGAAATTGTAACAAGCACACAGGCATGTCAGTGACCCTGCACAGCATTGCTCCTTATCAGTGTGTGTTTGGTAAACATGTAACAGGATATCCACAGAGATTTCTTTTCCTGATGAAAATTATTAATAGTTGGGTGAAAACCGCTCCTCAATTTCACAAGTCAGTGATAAAGGTAAACTCTGAGTACAAAATGATTCAATATTACCTTATCTTCTATGGAGTACAGCAGTTGTGTCAATTGTTCAAGCCTGAAGGATACTGATTGACTTGAGTCAGCAGAAAGCTAGCAGAAAGCAGAAGAAAATAAAAATAACAAAAACTTTCAGTCACACGTCTCAAAAACGCATGATTGTGACAAACACCCTTTCACTCTCTCGTTAGGTTAGGTTTAAAAACTTCTTAGATCACCAAGCTTGCACTTTGTTACTAGGCAGGGTTAATTAAAAATTGTGATCCTTTTTACAGGGTTATACAATGCCGAAACATCTACACACCAGCTAAAAACTAGCATTGAGGCTCTGGACAGGAGCTTGAACCTACCTGAGTCCTAAGACGTCCAGGTCCTGGGGAGAGCTGCTGATCCCAGACCTGCTGAAAGGTCTCCAGGGTTGGCAGGGTGCGAGAGATCTCGCTGTCACCAGGGAGGTACGTTTCATTATACATGTGAGGAACATGTCACACCCACCACTACTTATACAAAAATGGCAGATATCTACCCCTCCCCCCCCCCCCCCCTTCCCCACCCGACACTTTGAACACAAACCTCCATCCCTGGCTGTCACACACACTGCTGTGGCAGCTGTGCCTCCCTGACTCTCCTGGACAGCCCCAGGAACAGTTAGTGAGAACACAGGGAGAGCGTACCTGTTCAGCTGAGAGCGTACCTGTTCAGCTGAGAGCGTACCTGTTCAGGTGAGAGCGTACCTGTTCAGCTGAGAGCGTACCTGTTCAGCTGAGAGCGTACCTGTTCAGCTGAGAGCGTACCTGTTCAGCTGAGAGCGTACCTGTTAGGCTGAGAGCGTACCTATTCAGCTGAGAGCGTACCTGTTCAGGTGAGAGCGTACCTGTTCAGCTGAGAGCGTACCTGTTCAGCTGAGAGCGTACCTGTTCAGCTGAGAGCGTACCTGTTCAGCTGAGAGCGTACCTGTTCAGCTGAGAGCGTACCTGTTAGGCTGAGAGCGTACCTGTTCAGCTGAGAGCGTACCTGTTCAGGTGAGAGCGTACCTGTTCAGCTGAGAGCGTACCTGTTCAGCTGAGAGCGTACCTGTTCAGCTGAGAGCGTACCTGTTCAGCTGAGAGCGTACCTGTTCAGGTGCTTACAGATGTTCATGGTGAGCTTCTTCAGGTGGGGGAGGCTGGGGTTTCCCCCGTGCACGAGCTCAGCATCGAGGCTCAGGGCGCTCCTGAAGTAGTCCAGGATGGCCTTCTGGTGGTCGTCTGGAATGCTGCAACACAGGAACACTACTGGGGCTCTGCACTTCTCTACTAAGATGGCGCCAGACATTCCCTAAATAGCTTAATAAAATGAGCTGAGTGTGTGTTATGTGCGTGTGTGTGTGTGCGTGTGTTTCATGGAGAAAATGGTCTTACTGGCTGATGTCCATGTGCTGCAGTCTCTGTAGGTAGGTGTCTGTCAGGGACACAGAGGTCACGTCCACCCCTCTGACGTCCCCCGTCGAGCATCCCTCTTTCCCCTCGCTGGCCGACAGACCAAAGTTCCTCCTGGGCAGCTGAGGAGGCAGGCTGACTTGCTCTGAAAGCACAAACCACAGCGGGGATCACCTCAGGGCTGCTCAGCTCACGTGTGCAACCTGCAGTTGCTGACAGATATCCAAACGACTTCCTGTGTGACGCAGAGTGCTGGCAGCAGTGTGGAAGGGGCGGCATCTAACCTGGCTCCTCCTCTGGCTCCTCCTCCTTGGGGACAGGGTACTGCAGGTGTGTCACCAGGCCCATGTTGGGGCTGTAGTAAGCCTCAACAAGCTCGGGGAGCATGGAGAAGAAGCGGATGGGGACTCCTTCAGAAGCCTGGAGGAACCAATGACACACGGCTGCAGGTTACACTCCCTGGTGCTCTGGGACAGACCGTCGGGGTGTGTTAGTCCTCCTCACCCATAACACCACCCATAACACCACCCATCACACCACCCATAACACCACCCATAACAATACCCATAAGCTGTTCTCTGACATTCCCCCGTGGTTAAGCTCCTTCAATAACACGTAAGCTGGTTTCCTTATCCCCCCCAGCTGAAAGGTTTCATTTTTTGTGGGGGATTAACTGAAGAAAATGATTGTTTAAACTTTAAGTTTTTTTATCCAAATAACCTAAATGAATGGCAACAATTACAACAAGGAAGTAGCACTATGATAATGACTTCACTACCAACACACAGAAACAGATTGTTTACAGTCTAACAATGGAGGACTTGTTACCAGACGCATCAGTCCTTCCACTATCCCCTTTAAAACATAATAAACAGTTGGTGTCACACTTTACCAGTAATCTGCCTCCCCCACGTACCCTCCCCCATGTACCCTCACCACGTACCCTCACCACGTACCCTCACCACGTACCCTCACCACGTACCCTCACCACGTACCCTCACCACGTACCCTCACCACGTACCCTCACCACGTACCCTCACCACGTACCCTCACCACGTACCCTCACCACGTACCCTCACCACGTACCCTCACCACGTACCCTCACCATGTACCCTCACCATGTACCCTCACCACGTACCCTCACCACGTACCCTCACCACGTACCCTCACCACGTACCCTCACCACGTACCCTCACCACGTACCCTCACCACGTACCCTCACCATGTACCCTCACCATGTACCCTCACCATGTACCCTCACCACGTACCCTAACCACGTACCCTCACCACGTACCCTCACCACGTACCCTCACCATGTACCCTCACCACGTACCCTCACCATGTACCCTCACCACTGGCAGTATGGGCTGTGCAACAGCCTTCTTATTTTTGATGAAATGAAAAATAAAAGCAGAAGTTTGGTGCTTGAGGCATTACATGCAGCTTTAAGCAGCTTCCTGAACACCTGCTAATAGATTCCTTCACAGAGTGGAGATGGTTGAGACCTGACTGACCAGAGCTGCAGAAATTGGGGGCTAGGGCTAGGGCTAGGGCTAGGGCTAGGGCTAGGGCTAGGGCTAGGGCTAGGGCTAGGGCTAGGGCTAGGGCTAGGGCTAGGGCTAGGGCTAGGGCTAGGGCTAGGGCTAGGGCTAGGGCTCGGGGCCAATACCGGACTGGCCAGAGCTGCAGTATTCTCAAACCCACCTGAACGGAGAGCTTCTTCTCTTCATTTGGTAAGATCCTGTACGTGTACACACAGTTCTGGTACCTGGGAACAGAAAATACATCAGCCGTACTGGACCAGTGTTCAGCGCTGGACCAGTGTTCAGCCGTACTGGACCAGTGTTCAGCGCTAGACCAGTGTTCAGCGCTGGACCAGTGTTCAGCCGTACTGGACCAGTGTTCAGAGCTGGACCAGTGTTCAGCTGTACTGGACCAGTGTTCAGCCGTACTAGACCAGTGTTCAGCCCTACTGGACCAGTGTTCAGCCCTACTGGACCAGTGTTCAGCCCTACTGGACCAGTGTTCAGCTGTACTAGACCAGTGTTCAGCCCTACTGGACCAGTGTTCAGCCCTACTGGACCAGTGTTCAGCCCTACTGGACCAGTGTTCAGCCCTACTGGACCAGTGTTCAGCTGTACTGGACCAGTGTTCAGCCCTACTGGACCAGTGTTCAGCCCTACTGGACCAGTGTTCAGAGCTGGACCAGTGTTCAGCTGTACTGGACCAGTGTTCAGAGCTGGACCAGTGTTCAGCTGTACTGGACCAGTGTTCAGCCCTACTGGACCAGTGTTCAGCCGTACTAGACCAGTGTTCAGCCCTACTGGACCAGTGTTCAGCGCTGGACCAGTGTTCAGCTGTACTGGACCAGTGTTCAGCCCTACTGGACCAGTGTTCAGCCCTACTGGACCAGTGTTCAGCTGTACTGGACCAGTGTTCAGCCCTACTGGACCAGTGTTCAGCCCTACTGGACCAGTGTTCAGCCCTACTGGACCAGTGTTCAGAGCTGGACCAGTGTTCAGCTGTACTGGACCAGTGTTCAGAGCTGGACCAGTGTTCAGCTGTACTGGACCAGTGTTCAGCCCTACTGGACCAGTGTTCAGCCGTACTAGACCAGTGTTCAGCCCTACTGGACCAGTGTTCAGAGCTGGACCAGTGTTCAGCTGTACTAGACCAGTGTTCAGCCCTACTGGACCAGTGTTCAGCCCTACTGGACCAGTGTTCAGCCCTACTAGACCAGTGTTCAGCCCTACTGGACCAGTGTTCAGCCCTACTGGACCAGTGTTCAGCCCTACTGGACCAGTGTTCAGCCCTACTGGACCAGTGTTCAGCCGTACTGGACCAGTGTTCAGAGCTGGACCAGTGTTCAGAGCTGGACCAGTGTTCAGCTGTACTGGACCAGTGTTCAGCCCTACTGGACCAGTGTTCAGCCCTACTGGACCAGTGTTCAGCCCTACTGGACCAGTGTTCAGAGCTGGACCAGTGTTCAGCTGTACTGGACCAGTGTTCAGAGCTGGACCAGTGTTCAGCCGTACTGGACCAGTGTTCAGCCCTACTGGACCAGTGTTCAGCCGTACTAGACCAGTGTTCAGCCCTACTGGACCAGTGTTCAGCGCTGGACCAGTGTTCAGCTGTACTAGACCAGTGTTCAGCCCTACTGGACCAGTGTTCAGCCCTACTGGACCAGTGTTCAGCCGTACTAGACCAGTGTTCAGCCCTACTGGACCAGTGTTCAGCCCTACTGGACCAGTGTTCAGCCCTACTGGACCAGTGTTCAGCCCTACTGGACCAGTGTTCAGCCGTACTGGACCAGTGTTCAGAGCTGGACCAGTGTTCAGAGCTGGACCAGTGTTCAGCTGTACTGGACCAGTGTTCAGCCCTACTGGACCAGTGTTCAGCCCTACTGGACCAGTGTTCAGCCCTACTGGACCAGTGTTCAGCCGTACTGGACCAGTGTTCAGCCCTACTGGACCAGTGTTCAGCCCTACTGGACCAGTGTTCTTCAGGTGACGAGAACAAGAGCTGCATATCTGTCAGGCTATAGAGCCGATCAAGATTAAAACAAACCCCTTAATTCCCTCCAGTTTACCCAAACACAAACAGCCTCAATACAAAAGCGAGCTTTTGCAGCTAAGGTTCACGCAGCTGAAACGTGTTTTGGTGTGTGTGGGTTATTCAAATGAAGCTATCTAGCTACACAGTCATGGGTTTAGTTGTGTAGGAAGCATTCAGAGGCACTTTGGAGCAGCTCTGACAAACTGAGGCGTGAGTCGTGAAACTCACAGTTTGCAATTTGGTTACAGAACACTTTCCGAAATGTCTGCAATCTCTTCTCAGTGTAGACCATAAGCTTGAATCGTTTGCAAACTCGTAAAACTACTAATCTCATTCAGTCTTAAAATAGATCAGACTAAACAACCCATTGTCTTCTACAAACCATTAACTGGAGTTAACTGGAGATAACTGGAGCTGCATGTAAATGATGTAAAAAGAAAAGCCATCCTTCCTGGATGTGAAGGCTCAGAGGTGGGCCGAGGCGTCCAAACCGCTATAAGCTCCGAACACGTAATGAGGATCCTAACCAAACTGGACTCTTCCTGCTCAGCGTACGCCGGGGGTCCCTGACCCCCTGTGGTGTTCAGAGGCGTGTGTGTGTGTGTGTGTGTGTGTCCAGCAGAGGACAGCCGGTAGGGTTACTCACAGCACACAGAGAGCGTAAGCTCCCACTATGGATTCACTGTCTCTGAGGAGGAAGCTGCCATCCCTCGCAGCCTTGGAAAGGAGGTCCTCAGCGTTGGAGCGAGTGATGTTGCTATGGTGCCACGGTTGATAAGAACACATCCTGTTTCTCTCAGGAGAAGCCGGGAGGTCCAGGCTGGTGCATCTGCCCTCGAAAACAGACTCCTCTCTCCTTGGTGGAACACGGTGTCTTCAGCTGACCGTGGTCATCTTTCTGCGTGTGGCTGTGTGCTTTTCCTTCTCTCTCTCTCTCTCCCTCTCTCTTCCTGTTTGCAGGGCAAGAGCTGTAAAAAGGAAGCCGCTACTAAAGTGACAGAACTTCCTCATTTGAGCGAGAGGAGGGCCTAACAGCTGCAATGTGAATCCAGCAGCACTCAGAAGCTATCTCTCCCCCTTTCTTCTCTCTTTCAATAATTAACTAAAACAGACTAAACAGAATAATCCTTTCAGGCATTGTCGGTCTGAGAAGCCCGGTTGAGGAAATACTTGAGGACCTCTGTGATAGTTTTGATAGTTTGAATGTGTGGAGAATGGCAAGGATGAGAAAAGAGGAAGTTAGATGCAGAGTAAGGTTTATGTCACTGCACCAGCTCTGCTAAATGACCAGGGAGACACTCCACTCCTGAAACAACATCCTGAGATCTTCTCTTAGTAGCACATTCATGTGAATCGTATCATAGCCAGAATATTTGTGTAGTGTGTGATGCTGCTAAAGTTTGTTTTAATAGCTAACCTGAACAATTCAAGGACATATCTACAGTATGTTATGAGATGTTGTGATATACTGTGTATGAGTCCTTGAATCTATCAGGTCAAATATGTATATATACATACAGATAACACCCTTTTTTGGTATATATGTCCACAGATGAGTAGAGAAGCCTGGTATAATGTCAGAAAATGCATAAACACTGTTAACATATGCACTCACAAGAGGGGGTGGGGCGTATTGCGATGCAGATCCAGTCAGATACGGTCAGGAAATGTTGCAAAGACATGTGAGCAGAAAAAGCCCTTCTGGCACACCACAGTCAGAAGTCACATGACGAGAAAAGAGAAGTGTTGTCGCGGTGAGGACAGCACTGAGGCAACCCCGGTTAGCAGAATCTGCTGCTATATCTGAGAGATCTGAGGGCTGTTATATGGGCCTTGTACAGAGAGATGAGGGCTGTTATATGGGCCTTGTACAGAGAGATGAGGGCTGTTATATGGGCCTTGTACAGAGAGATGAGGGCTGTTATATGGGCCTTGTACAGAGAGATGAGGGCTGTTATATGGGCCTTGTACAGAGAGCTATGAGGGGAAAAGACAGGCGTTCATTAAACCGCAACAAAACTGGCGTTTTTGCATTCACGTTTATTTACAGCACAGCCGCCCATAAATATACATCATTTCAATAAACACAGAAAGCGTCACAGCTACACCACAAACCAGTCCAGCCAGTTAGTCTGTGCAGCAGGTGGGAGGTTAGTGGATGAGGCTGTTTAGTGACTCCCAGTCAGAAACCAAACAATACAGTAGGATAAATGAGGGTTTAACACAGTATAACAAATCTGATTAGAAGGCAATGCTTCAGGCTATACCGTAGCCTTCTCAAACAGTATGAGACGTGTCTAAAGCATGAAAAGGGTGTTTATTCTACAAGCTGGTTCAGGGCTGTAGCAGTGGTGGAATAACCCTCAGGCAGGATGAGGAAAACACCAAATACAAACTCATTCTTAAAGTGAGACAGACTGAGAACAGTGTACAGTACACCAGTGAAACACAGGACTCCTGAACATCAGCTTGTCCTCGTAAGAAATGGTCTCCACATTATTATTGGAATCTGTGGCAAATGTTAGTTACTTTGATAATTCATAAGAAAGATAAACATATACATGACATTTCTGAAAATGATTATTTTCTGTATAAAATCCTGTAAATATTCCGAGACAATATTAAGAGCTACTATTTGTTGGTTTGGAAATTAAATTTGCATCGAAAACATTACCACATCGTGCACCATTATCATTACATCAGCAACATGTCTGGTTTTCACAATATAAAAAATGCATTTGAAATACAGCTTTAGAGATAGAGACTGCAATATTTAAAAAAAACTCTCTGTAATTCTGCTCAAAACCTCAGAATCTCAGATCATCAGAACTTCATACTAAACGTAAAGCAAATTATTTGCGCAAATGAAGCGTATTTTCACTTTGCGTTACTTTGTGTTTATTCGCGCAAATCGCTAGGAGCTAACCGTTGTTTTTTTTTTTGTCGTCAACCATGTTCTACTGGTACTATAAACAAATACGAAGGAGCGTCGTATAGCAGAGGATGCCCACAAACAGCTACAAAACTCTTGCCCTTCATTTCTTCTAAGATGTCAGTGACATCTGAACATTGACAAACTTTCGCGACACAGCGTTACGCGAATATTTCTCTTGAGTTGAAAATGTGTTAATGCGTTTGCATCGATTTGACGTGTAATCTCGCCGGGCGAAAAAAAATGTTTTGAGTTTGGTGTGAACACATCAGAAGTACCTCAGAACCTCAGAACTCTGACTTGGCACTGAGAGAGCTGTCATGCGTTCCCTTCAGGTCTCCACTTGTCGCTCCGGACGCTGCCGCCGCCACCGCTTCTCTACACAGCAGCCGAGTCAGCGTGCCACGGAACTTCTCTGCTCCGAACAGGTAGACCAGGGGGTCCAGCGCCCCGTTCAGACAGGTGAGGGAGGAGGTCAGGCGGTTGGCCAGTGCCAGGCCTCGTCGGGAGCTGCAGGAGACGTCAGGGTGTGCGTAGCCCAGGATGAAGGTGGCCCTGCTGACGTGGTAGGGCAGGAAACAGACCACGTAGATGAGCATGACCAGGCCAATAGTGCGCAGGGCGCGGGACCGCAGGGCCGGCTCCAGACGGGACCCCCTGCGGAGGCTGTGGACCAGCATCAGGTAGCAGGACAGCGTGGCGAGGAAGGGTGGGGTGAATGCCACGGCCAGGGACACCAGGGCGCGGCGCGACGCCTTCTCCCGGTACAGCTGCAGACAAACTGTCGCCCCGGCAACCTCCACCGTCTGTCGGGTGACCAGTAGGGGCGCCATGGAGATGGTCACCAGCGCCCAGAGGGAGAAGCTGATGATGTGGGCAGTGCGGGCGCGGCGCACCTTGAGAGAGCGCACGGCGTGCACCACGGCCAGGTACCGGTCCCCCGCCACGCACGCCAGGAAGAACAGGCTGGCGTACATGTTGACGTAGAACAGGAAGCCAGCCAGGCGACAAGGAACCTCTCCGAAGGGCCAGTGCCCACCGGCCAGGTGGTACGTGGCCCTCAGGGGAAGCACGATGACATAGGACAGGTCAGCTACCGCCAGGTGCAGCAGGAACACGTTGGCCGGGGAGGAGGTGGCCCTCTGGCGGGAGAAGACCCAGAGAGCCAGGCTGTTTCCGCTTAGGGCCAGGAGGAACACCAGGATGTAGTAGGCTCCCAACAGCAGGTCCTCCACAGAGCTCTCAATGGGGGGGCAGTCTGGGGACGACAGGTTGGAGGGCAGGAGGGGGGAGGTGGGGACTTCCAGGGTGCTGGACTCCACAGTCATCACTGGGAAGAGAAGACGAGGGAGGCATTTAGAGGAGAGTACAGGACAGTAGAGAAGTGAAGCTGGGAGGCATTTAGAGGAGAGTACAGGACAGTAGAGAAGTGAAGCTGGGAGGCATTTAGAGGAGAGTACAGGACAGTAGAGAAGTGAAGCTGGGAGGCATTTAGAGGAGAGTACAGGACAGTAGAGAAGTGAAGCTGGGAGGCATTTAGAGGAGAGTACAGGACAGTAGAGAAGTGAAGCTGGGAGGCATTTAGAGGAGAGTACAGGACAGTAGAGAAGTGAAGCTGGGAGGCATTTAGAGGAGAGTACAGGACAGTAGAGAAGTGAAGCTGGGAGGCATTTAGAGGAGAGTACAGGACAGTAGAGAAGTGAAGCTGGGAGGCATTTAGAGGAGAGTACAGGACAGTAGAGAAGTGAAGCTGGGAGGCATTTAGAGGAGAGTACAGGACAGTAGAGAAGTGAAGCTGGGAGGCATTTAGAGGAGAGTACAGGACAGTAGAGAAGTGAAGCTGGGAGGCATTTAGAGGAGAGTACAGGACAGTAGAGAAGTGAAGCTGGGAGGCATTTAGAGGAGAGTACAGGACAGTAGAGAAGTGAAGCTGGGAGGCATTTAGAGGAGAGTACAGGACAGTAGAGAAGTGAAGCTGGGAGGCATTTAGAGGAGAGTACAGGACAGTAGAGAAGTGAAGC
This sequence comes from Hypomesus nipponensis, assembly GCF_054491055.1. Lineage (NCBI taxonomy): Eukaryota > Metazoa > Chordata > Actinopteri > Osmeriformes > Osmeridae > Hypomesus > Hypomesus nipponensis. The sequence goes on along the minus strand of NC_140376.1, from coordinate 686,691 downwards.
TGGGAGGCATTTAGAGGAGAGTACAGGACAGTAGAGAAGTGAAGCTGGGAGGCATTTAGAGGAGAGTACAGGACAGTAGAGAAGTGAAGCTGGGAGGCATTTAGAGGAGAGTACAGGACAGTAGAGAAGTGAAGCTGGGAGGCATTTAGAGGAGAGTACAGGACAGTAGAGAAGTGAAGCTGGGAGGCATTTAGAGGAGAGTACAGGACAGTAGAGAAGTGAAGCTGGGAGGCATTTAGAGGAGAGTACAGGACAGTAGAGAAGTGAAGCTGGGAGGCATTTAGAGGAGAGTACAGGACAGTAGAGAAGTGAAGCTGGGAGGCATTTAGAGGAGAGTACAGGACAGTAGAGAAGTAAAGCTGAGGAGAGTCGAGAGAACAGTAGAGGAGGGGAGAGGAGTAAAGATTGTATTGATTGAAATTCTCTGAGTGCTTCTAAAGGAAATTGAGAATGTGACAGCTGAAAGATGTTCCACACTTACACCACGACCTGTCCCTCTTTGAGCTGAAGGCAAAGTGCTTCTTTAAATAATGTGCTACTTCCTGTATGTGAAAGGTCACATTTGAAGATGATTTACCAAACGTAAACACTATGGTATTAGTCTGTTTGACTAATAATAGTGATGCCCCTGTAGCTCACAGGATGGGTGTGCACCATGCAGGCTGAGGCTTTGCTGCAGCGGTTTGAATCCACCTGGACTCTTTGCTGCATGTTCCCCCTCCCCCCTTTCTCAGCATGAAAAATGCCCAAATAATAACTACAACCCCAGTAGACATGGAGCAGAGGAACAACCCCAGTAGACATGGGGCAGAGGAACAACCCCAGTAGACTGGGGCAGAGGAACATTCACAGCAGTCGTATCAGATCCAGAACCCTGGAAGGAAGTGCATGTGTTGTCTGAATCCAGCACAGCCGGTCACAAGACAGTGAGGAGGGGGAGGAGGGGAGGGGAGGAGGAGGAGGGGAGGAGGAGGAGGGGAGGAGGAAGAGGGGGGAGGAGGAGGAGGGAGAGGAGGAGGAGGGAGAGGAGGAGGAGGGGGGAGGAGGAGGGGGGAGGAGAGAGGAAGGAGAAGGAGGAGGAGGAGGAGGGGGGGAGGAGAGAGGAGGAGGAGGGGAGGAGAGAGGAGGGAAGAGGAGGAGGGAGGGGGAGGAGGAGGAGGGAGAGGAGGAGGTGGGGGGAGGAGGAGGGAGGGGGGAGGAGGGAGAGGAGGAGGTGGGAGGGGGGAGGAGGAGGAGTTGTGTTTTGGCTTTGTGTCAGGCACAGTAGGTGACGGAGATGACAGCATCTCTGGGGAATGTATAAATGCCCTTAAGAGTAGTTGATTGTTCTCCACCCCCCCAAAACAGTTCCCTCCTCTCCTCACCCACCCCCCTCTGTTCATACAAGCCCCGCCCCAGTGCAGTCAGCCACACCCACACTGCCTCTGTCCACTTTCTCCTACTGTGATGGACTCCACATGTATACAGTCTCTCTGCTCGCTTCCAGATCTGCAACACTCCAGCAGCTGTCTCTGCCAAGCATCACACTCTACCTCTCCATTTCATTATGATGTTTACTATGTTGATTTGCTCTCAAAGTATAACTACAAACGCCCAAGCTTTCAAGCCCTGCTGCATTTGTGACTAGCAGCGTTAAATCAAAGCAGACTTCTGGACCCACAGGAAAGATGAGTAAGGCTAGCTCCACTTTGAGACCAAACATCTCCCTGTTCAGAGCGTCCAAGATCAACACAGGGAGGGCGTGGCAGGGGAAGGCGTGTCACAGCATCGATGCCTGACCGGAGGAGTGTTTCTCTGAGGAGTTGAATAAAGACAATCAGAACGCAGGAACCACATCACGTGTGATCAGGCGGTGTAGGCAGGAGACACTTTCCCAACGAGAACATGGGCTCGTCAGCGACCTCTGACCTCTGGGAGAATTCCTGACCAGAACACGCTCTGAACTCTCTTTGTCCTTCTGAGAAGCAGCTTCCTGGTCAGTCAGATAGAGGGGCAGATAGAGCAGCTAGCCCAGAGAGGCAGATGAGCAGGGTATTTTTTAGGGTAATTGACACAAAGGCGATGCAGACTGATAAGATTGAGAAGGTTTCTCCGTGGTGACACAGCAGGTTCAGCCGTATCTCAGCTGAGATGTTGGGCAACAGGCTGCCAGGCGCATGGAGCTCCCAGCGTCCCACAGCTGCCGTACCTCCAGGAGGACAGAAGCTGCACGCCGAGCAGCCCGTTAACCCCCCCCCCCCCCGAGGTTTAATCCTCAAAAGAATCAAATGCTCTCTTCTTGCCCCCCCACAACCCACAAACAGCCTCCCTCCAGAAAATCTGCAGGTGCAAATCTGTCAAGAGCTCCGTCCATCCCACAGAGCAGAAAGTTGTTCTTTTCTTTGGGGGTGAGGCAGCGTATTCAGAGAGCAGATCTACCCCCCCAGAGCCAGAACAGATGTACCCCTCAACCACCCGGTCCTGCCCAGACCAAACCTGCTCTCACACACTCGGTCAGAGGTGAACACGAGGAAACGTGTGCATGCACACACTCAGAGTATCAAAGCATATTCATCCACTCAACTCCAGAGACACAGAAACCTGTCCTGACAACTTTACAGGCTAAGAATACTTCAGATGAGCTAGTGAACCCAGGGGGGAATGATCAACAGGTTTTCAGTTCTACAGCCAGCATCACCCAGATGAACAGCAGAAAAGACCCCACCATGAGAACACCTAGCTGCTGCTCTGCAGTGACATCTGTCCCTCCACACCAGGCACACAACACTCACCTACTGGTCCAGAGCTCCTCTCAGAGTACTTGTCCAAGGCTTGTCCAGAGGAAGAGAGAGACGTCTGGCTGTCTGGCAGGTTTTCTAGTTGGCTGTGTGTCTGACTCTTACAACAGCTCGTGTTGCAGCGGAGAGAGAGTGGAGAGCGCAGGAGAGAGGGTGAGGATAGCAGAGAGAGAGAGGGTGAGGACAGCAGAGAGAGAGAGGGTGAGGACAGCTTCTCGCCACGTCTGTTCCTGGAGCAGAGTAGAGACGGGAGGCTGGGAGGAGCTGCAGGAATGCTGCAACTCTCTTCCCCCTCCTTCCCCCCCCGTCTCCGTCTCCCCCCTCACACCCCTCGCTCACACCCCCCTCACCCCCTTTTCTCTCCCCTCTTCTCAACCTCTCTCACCCCCTCTCTCTCCCCCTCTTCTCAACCTCTTTCACCCCCCTCTCTCTCCCCTCTTCTCAACCTCTCTCACCCCCCTCTCTCTCCCCTCTTCTCAACCTCTCTCACCCCCCTCTCTCCTCAACCCCCCATGTTCTTGAGAAGGAGACTGTGGCTCCTTTTGTGTCTCAACAAATTTGATAACAGAAAGCGCGTCCCATCAGGGAGGCTCTGGTCTGACCCCTGACCCCTCTCTCTCTCCCGCTCTGAGGGCCACTTGTTGCTCGACAACAGCCTGAATGACGAGCAGGCAGGGAGAAGACATGGCGTGCCTCAGTCGCAACGAGTCGTCAGGCACGGCGCCATGGAAACCAGACCTAGTGGTTCACCACATGACTTTTTTTGTGTAGCCTTCTATCCCTCCCTCCCTCCACCCCTCCATCCATCCATGTATCCCTTCCTCCCTCCCTCCACCCCTCCATCCATCCATGTATCCCTTCCTCCCTCCCTCCACCCCTCCATCCATCCATGTATCCCTTCCTCCCTCCCTCCACCCCTCCATCCCTATGATCACTGGACAGAAGATGAACTGTGTGGTTGATAGAGGGCTTTATGACTGAGTCTGAGAGATGAGCCTTTGTGGATGGTCTGAAGTTTCTAGACAGGGGCCCCCTATCCTCCCCCCCCCGCCAGGGAGAGCCAGTGGAAAACAAGCGAGGGTGACAGGGAAGGGGGAGAGAGGGGGTAGACAGAGAAGGGGGAGAGAGAGGGGAGACAGGGGCCCTTGTCGGTTTTCATCCCACAGTGGTGCATCACACACTGAGCCGCCCAAAAGAATGATCCTCGTGTCCCCAGATGTGGAGGAGAGGCCTGCTGGTGTGTGTGTGTGTGTGTGGGGGGGTGTGTGGGGGTGTGTGTGTGTGTGTGTGTGTGTGTGTGTGTGGGTGTGTGTGTGTGTGGGTGTGTGTGGGTGTGTGTGTGTGTGGGTGTGTGTGGGTGTGTGTGTGTGTGTGTGGGTGTGTGTGTGTGTGTGTGGGGGGGTGTGGGGGTGGGTGTGGGGGTGTGTGTGTGTGTGTGGGTGTGGGTGTGTGTGGGTGTGTGTGTGTGTGGGTGTGTGTGGGGGTGGGTGTGTGTGTGTGGGTGTGTGTGTGTGTGTGTGGGGGGGTGTGGGGGTGGGTGTGGGGGTGTGTGTGTGTGTGTGTGTGTGGGTGTGTGTGTGTGTGTGTGGGGGGGTGTGGGGGTGGGTGTGTGTGTGTGTGTGTGTGTGTGTGTGTGTGTGGGTGTGTGTGGGGGTGGGTGTGTGTGTGGGTGTGTGTGGGTGTGTGTGTGTGTGTGTGGAGGGGTAATATTTATTTCATACATGCAGATCCCAGCTGTGTGTCAGAAACACAGCACTCTCTCTCCCCCTGGAGCAGTGCATGCTAATGAGCCCGTCAGCCTTGAATCAGAGCCTTATCTGGAGGAGTGAAGAGAACTCTCCACGTCCCTGCCCGGGAAGAGCCCACCGCTCTGTGTTCAACTCTTTATCCCAGGTCTGCTCAGTGAAAACACTGGGTGGTGAAGCCTAACTGTGGAGGAAGGCCTCTCTCATGTGAACCCAGACAGAGACTGTTTATGAAGGAGGGTGAGGGCTGTGTGGAGGGAGGGTGAGGGCTGTGTGGAGGGAGGGTGAGGGCTGTGTGGAGGGAGGGTGAGGGCTGTGTGGAGGGAGGGTGAGGGCTGTGTGAAGGGAGGGTGAGGCTGTGTGGAGGGAGGGTGAGGGCTGTGTGAAGGGAGGGTGAGGCTGTGTGGAGGGAGGGTGAGGGCTGTGTGGAGGGAGGGGGAGGGTGAGGCTGTGTGGAGGGAGGGTGAGGGCTGTGTGGAGGGAGGGTGAGGGCTGTGTGGCGGGAGGGTGAGGGCTGTGTGGAGGGAGGGTGAGGGCTGTGTGGCGGGAGGGTGAGGGCTGTGTGGAGGGAGGGGGAGGGCTGTGTGGAGGGAGGGGGAGGGCTGTGTGGAGGGAGGGTGAGGCTGTGTGGAGGGAGGGTGAGGGCTGTGTGGAGGGAGGGGGAGGGGGAGGGCTGTGTGGAGGGAGGGTGAGGGCTGTGTGGAGGGAGGGCTGTGTGGAGGGAGGGGGAGGGCTGTGTGGAGGGAGGGTGAGGCTGTGTGGAGGGAGGGTGAGGCTGTGTGGAGGGAGGGGGAGGGCTGTGTGGAGGGAGGGGGAGGGCTGTGTGGAGGGAGGGTGAGGGCTGTGTGGCGGGAGGGTGAGGGCTGTGTGGAGGGAGGGTGAGGCTGTGTGGAGGGAGGGTGAGGGCTGTGTGGAGGGAGGGTGAGGGCTGTGTGAAGGGAGGGTGAGGCTGTGTGGAGGGAGGGTGAGGGCTGTGTGGAGGGAGGGTGAGGGCTGTGTGGAGGGAGGGTGAGGGCTGTGTGGAGGGAGGGTGAGGGCTGTGTGGCGGGAGGGTGAGGGCTGTGTGGAGGGAGGGTGAGGGCTGTGTGGCGGGAGGGTGAGGGCTGTGTGGAGGGAGGGGGAGGGCTGTGTGGAGGGAGGGGGAGGGCTGTGTGGAGAGAGGGTGAGGCTGTGTGGAGGGAGGGTGAGGGCTGTGTGGAGGGAGGGGGAGGGGGAGGGCTGTGTGGAGGGAGGGTGAGGGCTGTGTGGAGGGAGGGCTGTGTGGAGGGAGGGGGAGGGCTGTGTGGAGGGAGGGTGAGGCTGTGTGGAGGGAGGGTGAGGCTGTGTGGAGGGAGGGGGAGGGCTGTGTGGAGGGAGGGGGAGGGCTGTGTGGAGGGAGGGGGAGGGCTGTGTGGAGGGAGGGTGAGGCTGTGTGGAGGGAGGGTGAGGCTGTGTGGAGGGAGGGGGAGGGCTGTGTGGAGGGAGGGGGAGGGCTGTGTGGAAGGGGTAATGTAGAGATGACAGCAGGCCGTCTGGTCTGGTTATGACTGTGTTGAGCAGAGGTCTGCACATCAACTATCCTTTTAAACAACGGAAGGTTTCAGGTGGAAAAACTTTTTTAATGGTCTATCTGGCTTGCAAATCGTAGCATTACTCAAACATAAATCACCTCTTCAACAAAGGCCTTAGACCATAAATAACTCTAGTTTGATAATACACATGGCAGTAGTATAGCACATACAACTAGTTATTTCAGATAGATTTTATGCCAAATATGTTTGAGTACGATCACCTAACATTTTTGTGGATTTAACATTCTTCATTGGATTAAGTTAGAAATGGTATGGATCCAGGTTCATCATAAACCTGAGAATAATTTGGTTCCCATCTTTTTGTATCTGTTTTTATCTGTTTCTATGTATGTGTGTGTGTGTATATGTATGTGCTTGAGTGTGTGTATGAATGTGTGTATGAGTGTGTAAAGTGTGTGTGTGTATGATGTGTGTGTGTGTGTGTGTATGAGTGTGTGTGTGTGTGTGTTTATGATGTGTGTGTGTTCAGTTGTAGCGCCGGTTCCTGGTCTTCATCGCCCTGGTCTCATTCACATACATGTTGACGTAGGACGTCAGCAGGTCATCAATCTTATAACCCTGGACACAATCCAAACAAGACCAGGACTTAGAACAAGAGTCTTTGAAACAAAACCTAATTATTCAGGGTATAAATCATGAATAAGAGTGCATGAATGAATACATTAAAAGATATATCATGATTAAAACATAAATACCACAGTTGAATAATCGGTCTGATTCTATTAATAATATCTGAACACTAAGGAGCAGGTGGTTCATGCAGTCAGGTGTTCAAGCAGAAGGGGTGCTTCCTTACCAGAGACGTTTCACACAGGATCTTGTTCCCCTGGACCAGGTTCCCCACTGTCATGTGGAAGTAGGTGCTTCCACTGCACCAGTTAGCGATGCGGTTGAATGGGTGAGAAGCCAGAATGTCCTAAGACAGGATAGGAGAGTTGGTGACCAGCAGCGCTCAGGACCCCACCCACATCTCTGGAGCATCGACGCCTCACAGGCTGATACTGTCTTCACATTCACAAGCCGCACATGTTTGTTGGCAGTTTGTTTACCTTGGTTTTGGGGTGGATGAGAGTGACTCCTTGCTTGCTGATGGCGATTCTCACGATGTCAGGGAAGTTAGGATCTGATGTTTGCTGGACGGTGAAGAAGAGGAGAGTCAGGATGTTGAATGTTTGGATGGAGAAGCGGTTTCCTCCTCTGCTGGGTTCCCTCCAGACTGGCGGCACTCTCTCATATAAAGCTCTCTGTTTAGTAGAACGTAACATCTGGACATGACGGTACCTTGACTTCGAAGAAGGCACATCCAAACGTTGGCCAGCGACACACTGCCTTCAGGAAGGCCACCATAGTCTCTCCCTCTGTCATGCCAGCCTGCTTGTTGAAGGCAGCTACGATGTTCTGGAAGTGGACGTGGAAAAAAATTGATTCTCCTTCATTAACAAAACTTTCCTGTGATTCAAACCCTCTTTCCTACCCTGCAACCTTGTCTCCTACCCTAACACCTTGTCTCCTACCCTAACACCTTGTGTTTCCTACCCTGGCACCTTGTTTCCTACCCTAGCATCTTGTCTCTTACCCTAACACCTTGTTTCCTACCCTGGCACCTTGTCTCCTACCCTAGCACCTTGTCTCCTACCCTAACATCTTGTCTCTTACCCTAACACCTTGTCTCCTACCCTGGCACCTTGTCTCCTACCTTCTTCCACTCGTCTGCAGACATGGCCTTCAGTTGGTCGTTGGGCACCAGCTCCTTCAGCATCTTGGGGATCATGAGGAACTGGGCAGGGTCGTTGTTGGCCTTCAGCCTGAAGAGGAGAGCGCCGATGTTCACCATGTCTGCCCTGGACACCTGGTGGTAGCCCCGCAGGTACTTAGGTAGCTCCTGGAAGAGAGAGGGGCAGGGAGGCAGGAGAGGGGGCAGGGAGGCAGGAGAGAGGGCAGGGGGGCAGGAGAGGGGGCAGGGAGGCAGGAGAGGGGGCAGGGAGGCAGGAGAGAGGGCAGGGAGGCAGGAGAGGGGGCAGGGAGGCAGGAGAGAGGGCAGGGAGGTAGGAGAGAGGGCAGGGAGGTAGGAGAGAGGGCAGGGAGGCAGGAGAGGGGGCAGGGAGGCAGGAGAGGGGGCAGGGAGGCAGGAGAGGGGGCAGGAGAGAAAAGGGCGAAGCAAGATCACTTCAGGTTCCAGTGCTAACAGAAGAGGCTGTGCTAACAGAACAGGCTGGCATGGTCATATCTGATTTAAATGAACCCTCTTTCTGTTCTCTTTTTGCAGATTGTGGAGATGAGAGAAGTTCTACTCATGTCAGATCTTAGTCCCCCTTAACAGCCATTGGGATGAATGATGGATTGCTAACAGATGTGTGACTTGGAGCCAAGTTATGCTTGGAGAGCCAAACCCTGCATGACACTTCTCGACTGCTGGAGCAGCGCACAGGGAACCACACACCTAGCGCTAGACCAAGGAGCTTGTTCCCCAACACCCTGCACGTGAGGGAGGCAGCCGGGCTGCAGGGCCGTACCTGAGGGTAGTGGAAGATCAGGTCAGCCTGCAGATCTCTCCCTGGGATCACATTGAACCACAGCTTCCTCATGAAGAACACCATGTAGGAGATGTTGTTGGGTCCTCCTGCAGAACACACACACACATTAGCACACACACACACTAGTACACGCACACACACATTAACACACACACACTAGTACACGCACACACAGAGAGGATTGTCTGCGGGTCAGTTCCCAGGGTCGTTAGTAACAGTGGCGTTCCAAGGCATGAGGCCCACTGACCTTCCCTGGTGGTCTTGACCTTCTTGGACCAGTCAGTGATCTGCCTCAGGCTGTCAAAGAAGTAGTCTGCTTCATTCAGACTGAGAACCTGGATGAGCAAGAGGCCAAGAGAAACCATGACAGGATGTTGTCACACAAAGCACAACAGACACATGTTCACAGCCATTCAAACTAACAACCTGACAGGAAGTGATAAAAAGACAAGAAACCAGGACGTTTGGTCCTACAGCAGTCCAACCTTGTCGGGTGTTTTGACGAAGATGCTGAAGCCGTCTGCAGTGGCCAGCATGAGTTTGGAGGAGATGGTCTCAACCAGGTCTCTGATCCTGGTGCTGGTGGCCACTTCGAAGACCTGCCCAGCACAGCAGAGACACATGGTTACTGAGCGCTGAGGAGCCCCAGCACAGCAGAGACACATGGTTACTGAGCGCTGAGGAGCTGCTGAATACTGCCAGCTCCTGAATGTTGCTGAGCTCCTGAATGTTGCTGAGCTCCTGAATGTTGAGCTTTGACAGGTGTGCGCCTCACCTCCTCGGTGTCGTTGGGGAAGTGGACCTTGTGGAAGATCTGGGCGCTGTTCTGCTCGATGGCATCCACCTCCACCTGGTGGGGGGGCAGCTTCCTGGGCTCCGTCCTGAAGCGCCGTGGCAACGCGACACCACGGCAACGCAACACCACGGCACCGCGACACCACGGCAACGCGACACCACACCAAGACACAATACAACATGACAACATGACAACATGACAACATGACAACACCACGTTAGTCAACACACCACTTGACCCATCAGAACAGGGCTTCACTTTTCTACATTTACATTTTACATTTAGTCTTTTAGTAGACGCTCTTATCCAGAGCAAGGGACATTCCCCCCCAGTAGGGTGAAGTGCCTTCCCAAGGACACAATGTAATTTGGAACGGCCAGGAATTGATCTGGCAACCTTCAGATTACTAGTCCGATTCCCTAACCGCTCAGCCATCTGACTCCCACTTCTACTGACAAACCCCCTTTATTAGAGCTGGAGGAGTCACCTACCACTGGGAACAGATCAGCACTATTCAGCACTGCTTCATCAGACTAGAACAACAAGACCTTGATGCAGTGAGAGCAGGGCCCACAAGGCCTCCAACACACAAGGTCTTACACCCATACAGGGGAGTTTTTCCCAAACCGTTAATGATGTGTGTGTGTGTATGTGTGTGTGTGGACCAGCTGTCTCACTGTTTAACTGATTTCAGAGAAGATCACAGAGCTGTTATTGTCCCCCAGACTAATGGTTCATTATCTGTTCCTCTGCATGCCACTACACACTCTCTCGCTTTTTTTCTCTTCTCCCTCTCTCTCTCCCTCTCTCCCTCTCTCCCTCTCTCTCTCTCTGTGTCACTCTCTCTGTGTCACTCTCTCTGTGTCACTCTCTCTGTGTCACACTCTCTCTCTCTCTCTCTCTCTCTCTGTGTGTGTTGTGTCTCTCTGTGTGTCTCTGTGTGTGTCTCTCTGTGTGTCTCTCTGTGTGTCTCTCTGTCTGTCTCTCTGTGTGTCTCTGTGTGTCTCTCTGTGTGTCTCTCTGTGTGTCTCTCTGTCTGTCTCTCTGTGTGTCTCTCTGTGTGTCTCTCTGTGTGTCTCTCTGTGTGTCTCTCTCTCACCTGAGCGAGCCCTGAAGTCTCTTCAGACAGTCGGAGGCAAAGGGTTCGCGGCGGCGTGACTCCAGGAAGCGCTGGGCGTGTTTGAGCAGTGATTGGCTGGGAGGGAACAGGCCGCAGCACAGCCACAACAGCTGCCAGCCCTGCTCCAGACTGAACCTGGAGACACAGGGGAGAGACAGGAGAGAGACAGGAGAGAGACAGGGGAGAGACAGGAGAGAGACAGGGGAGAGATAGGAGAGAGACAGGAGAGAGACAGGAGAGAGACAGGGGAGAGACAGGGGAGAGACAGGGGAGAGACAGGGGAGAGACAGGAGAGAGACAGGAGAGAGACAGGGTTAAGACAGGACACAGTCATTGCTTTAGGCTGCTCATCACTCTCTGATTCACAGCTGCTCAGCAGCTTGCCACGCTCTCTCTGCTCTCCTCTCACAGCATCACCAACGCTCTTACGACCACATGGACACCTTGTGTAGTCAATGATGGAAGAACCTTGTCATTTGACGTTGATATGATGAAGGGGGTTGATTTAGTGTCAAGTCGTATTTAGGGAGTTTGTGTTCCAGTTTGGGCTGAGTGTCTTAGCTGTTGAGTGTTTAAAAATAAAAAATAAAAGTGAACTCTTTAAAAAAGAAAATGTGCACAGCAATGCAGACAGGGTGCCCAGGGTCATCAGGTTCCTGTTTGGTTACCTGTTGTTGTTGCTGGTCATCTGTTTCATAATCTGACAGTAGATCTCATCTCTCAGGGGCTCATTCTTGGTGGCAGGGCCGAAGATCTGGTCGGTCAGGTCCAGGCGGCTCTGCATCTGCTTGGTGGGGTAGTCCCCCATGTACTTCAGGATAGGTGAGGTCAAAGGTCAAAGGAAACAACTGGCATGCTGTCTGTGTTGGGCCACCGTCACATCAACACAGACACGTCAAAACACACCGTGGAGAAGTGAACACAGATTACAAAAGGTCGAGCAGACAAACAGCTTTCAGACAGAGGGAAAAATGCTGGCTGAGGCCTGAGTGTTTGTGTGTGTGTGTGTGTGGAGGATATCGGTGAAGGCGAGGCAGGCCTGGTGGCTGAGCTCTGAGTTTCCCAGCAGCTTCCTGAGTAGTGGCTGGCGGAGGGGCTCTTTGGAACAAGCCCACAGTCTCTCTGGAGCCTGGCCCTTCGACATCACCTGACGGTTCACATCCCTGGTGGGCTGCCTGGATACACACACACACACACACCAGACACACGCACACATCAGACACACACACACCAGACACACACACAGTACAACACGTCTCGTGTCTGGCTTCACTCTCTTGGTTGTCGAGAGGTTCGACCCCCCCCCGTATGCCTGAGGTGTACCTGAAGTACTCGAGGGAGAAGTCCTTGAGGCTGGCGGGGGCCATCCTCTCCACGGTGCCCGTCTCTCTCAGCGTGGGCTGGGTGGCGCTGCGCCTCTGGTCAGGGGACAGGCTGAACAGGTTCTGGAGACACACACACACACATTGGTGTATACAAACACATGCTAAATGAATGAAAATATAATTCATATGAATATTGGTAGGTGTATTAGTGTACCATGACTTCATTGGAGGGTTTGGTGAGGGTGGGCAGGATCAGGACAGATTCGGCGGGCACTGCCCCTGACTTAGAGGTGCGCTCATTTCGACCCTTCATCCAGCCCCGTGCGAGAGGGAATTCCTCGTCCTGGATGATGACAATCAGCTCTCCCTTCTTGAAGTTCAAGAACGTAGGGTCATCTGCACGGGACAAACCATCACAGAAAAATAAACAAATTAGTTTTTTTGGACAGATTCATGTCCACGTCTCCACTATATCCCGGGTTCCCTATCCTCTGGAATTTTCCCGGGTGTGGAGATGAGCGTTAGCTGGATGTCTGACCTTGGCTGCTGGCGTCCTGCAGGGCGACGGCGTAGCAGGAGCGATCTCTCAGGCCCTCCAGGAACATTTGCACCAGCTCAGCGATGCCCCCAGCCATCGGGCCGGTCAGGGTGAAGTCTCCCCTCAGGGTCAGTAGGGACACGGACTGACCCAACACCTTGGCTTCTCTGAGGAGGGACCATCAGCACAACCACACAATCACAAACAGAACAGCTAGCATCGAAGCTAACTCCAAAGCACATGAACTATACTGCAGGGTCCCATCTCATATCGCTAAATGCTAACTGACAGCCATCTTGTCATGACTCATCGGGCATCAGGCGGCCGGTACCTGACGGTGATGACCCCGGTGACCTCTGGGTAGGACAGCTGCAGCAGTCTCCTCTCCTTCTCGTCTAGGAAGGTGATGCCTGTCCAGTTAACGGCCACGATGAACTTGTTCTTGGGCAGAGCAGGGCCTGTGGGGGAGAGCAGAGCGTGAGGGCAGGGCCTGTGGGGGAACACCGGGGAGAGCAGAGCGTGAGGGCGGGGCAGGAGGGCGGGGCCTGAGGGCGGGGAAGGAGGGAGGGGCGTGAGGGAGGGGCGTGAGGGAGGGGCGTGAGGGAGGGGCGTGACGGCGGGGCAGGAGGGACGGGCGTGAGGGAGGGGCGTCAGGGTAGGGCGTGAGGGAGGGGTGTGAGGGCGGAGCTTGAGGGCGGGTTAAAGTTGCTAACAAGAACTCTATCTCTCTCGACACACAACTGAGAACTCTCAACAGCAACTCAAACATGAAATCAAATAAATATCATGTTTCTATTTAGTTAGTAGAGTTTGGTGTGCGTGTGGTGGGGGAGGGCATGCAGGTCACACAAACACAGTCCAGGTCTGACCCGGCTGAACTTCCTGTGTGAGAGATGACGGTGCGCCCCCTGCAGGGCAAGACCAGTTACTGCAGGAACAGAGAGCCAAACAGGAGGGTTACCTGAGGTCTTGGCAACCTCGAAGAACCTGGAGAAGAACATGGGCCACTTCTGGCGGGCCTGGTCAACCACCTCGGCCTTCACGCTGGCTGCAGTCTTTTTGGAGCTGATGTATGGACCCTGGGGACACCAGAATGGGGACACTTTTATATATATATATATATATAAGTCTAGTTTGTAGTACATAAATACCGTAGATTGTTTGCATGCTATAGGTGAAACACATGACAGCACTGTGACTGACCTGGGCGTGGGCGGTGGTGACCATCTGAACCCACTTGGCCTCAGACTTGGCCTCCAGCACAGAGCTGTTGACACAGTCCTGGACCACCGCCCTGGCCTTCTCTGGGCTGGTGTCTGAGCCATGCTGCACATAGAAGTGCTTAGCAGCCAGCTGGATGAAGTCATCCTCCTGGGGGGGGGGGGGAGAGATAGGGCGAGATAAGAAGAGAGAGAGATGAAGAGAGAGAGACAGTCACACAGGAAGCTATTATTGAGCCACAGTGTTGATCAATAACAAGTCATTTGAATAATTGATGCAGTCATGGGTAGTCAACAGAGCTTGCCAAATCCTGCCTGCCAGAAGCCCCCCCCCTCACCTTCTCACAGTGGTACTCCCCCCCCCCCACCTTCTCACAGTGGTACTCCCCCCCCCCCCTCACCTTCTCACAGTGGTACTCCCCCCCCCCCCCCTCACCTTCTCACAGCGGTACTTCCCCCCCTCCCTCACCTTCTCACAGCGGTACTCCCCCCCCCCCCCCCCCTCACCTTCTCACAGCGGTACTTCCCCCCCTCCCTCACCTTCTCACAGCGGTACTCCCCCCCCCCCTCACCTTCTCACAGCGGTACTCCCCGAAGCGCAGGCCCCTAATGACCTGCCGGTAGACCAGGTCACTGCTCACGGCGTCCTGGCTGCAGTCGTGCCACGGCGTGAAGATCTCCTTCCTGAAGTAGAGTCTCCATGGTGCGTGCTGCTCCTGCCCACCCTTCCTTTTCACTTCCTGCTCACACTGAGAGATGGCGTCCATCACGTGCTCGCGCCCGCTGCCCAGCGACCACACCTGAGAACGGCACATACACGCGGCTCATTCCACCTTACACGGAACGATACACATATCAAATACAGACATACACAACCCTGACAACCGAGCGTTTAACAACATCTAATCTGACAATGAACGTGACAGAGTGACCTACTTTCTCGTACAGGGCCACGTAGAGAGAGAAGCCAAAGCTGTCTTTGAGCTTGACCTTCTGGGAGAGCACCTGGCACACCTCCTGGGAGCTGGAGGCGGAGTCTACAGGCAGACTGAGGGTCCGCCCATCCATCAGGGTCACCGACACGGCCATGGGCTTCTTAGACTTGGTCGCCTGGAGTCACACAGCAGGACAAGTCAGTCCACAAGGGATGAGATACGGTCATATTCTTGTTTATTTAAGTCCAGTTTGGTGGATGGAGAAACTGCAAAGCTCTTCTGTTGGGTGGTTCTACTGGGATGTTCTACTGGAAGGCTGTACTGGGTGTGGAGAGCGTACCTGCAGTTCCAGCCAGCTGGGAGGTTCTGCTCTCACACCGTTCAGCACTGTGCGCTTCAGCCGGTCAGCACAGTAGGGGGCGTAGCCCGCAGGCCCCAAACGGATGAAGCTCTGGAGGAACTGAGGAAGCACATTTCAAAACTTTATTTGAGAAACTAAAAAAAACACACACATATACATACATATATATATATATATATATACACACACACGTTTTCAACCTTTCAAAACTTTTATTTCCTAAACTGTTTTTTATTTAATTTATATGTTTTCAACCTTTTGAAACGGACCCACCTTGATGAATCTCTCCGTGGGGGGGAAAATGCCCAGACACAGCGACAGCAGGACCCAGCCCCTGAAGAAGCTGTTACGGTTCGAGTTCTCCTGCAGCTGCTTGCAGATCTGGCAGTAGATCTCATCTCTGCAACACAAGCACAAGCTCTCACTACGATGTAACATGTGGTAGAAAATGCTGGATCTTGGGCTAGATGTAGAATTGTGTGTTGTTGTCTTGGTAACAGATGGTCACCTGAGGTCACGCCTCACAATGGCGTATCCAACAATGATGTGCAGTTTTTCGAGAGACGTCATTGGACGATCCAGGGTGGGTCCCTCGCCAATCAGGACCTCGTCTTTCTCACTCAGCGTCTGCATGGTGGGGGGTCTGGGAGCGTCCGTCTGGTCCTCTGCCTGAGACGGAGGGAGAAGAGGGAGACATTACGCTGTGGACTGATGCGTGGTTAGAGGGCACTTTCTGCTCCTTGACGAACAGAATGAGGGTTCGGATCAATGAGGTCGAATCGATAAAGTTTGCCAAGTGAAAAACCTCCAATGGGTCTTTCCCTAAACCAGAAATGACCTCACCTCTTCCTGTATGATAGAGGGTTTCCTCTTTCCAGAAGGGGGTTCTGGGATAGCGGACGCCTTCCTGTTCCGGGTCAGAAGGTCTGTGAAGGTGGAAGACTTCCTGGTTCTGGAGGCCTCTGGTGTTGAGGAGGACTTCCTGCTGAGGATGACCTCGTCGGGCATGGCTGAGGCCTTCCTGTTCCGGGTCAGGAGGTCTGTGAAGGTGGAAGACTTCCTGGTTTGAGGAGTCGTCTCCTCTGGGACAGTGGAAACCTTTCTGTTTTTCTGGCCCCTCAGAACTCTCTACAGAGAAGACAGACCACATTTACTCATTGATTAGTGTTCATTCAAATGTAAACTAGAACTTTCTTCTTTTTTTTTTATGTCACTGATGCCCGACAACATTATGTTGATCCGGAACATTTAACACAGGGTAGATTCCAGAACCTTCCAGAGGAATCCCAGCATGCAGAGCAACCCACCTGGTCGAGGCCCACCATGTGACTGAGTCTGCGGTCCTGCCTGGAGACCAGGTCCTGGGGCAGGGAGCGGTCAGCCTGGCTGGGGCCCCGGGACAGGCCCTGCTGCTGGGGCTTGGGTTCCGGGAGGTCCCCCATGAACCTTAGGATGATCCACCACACTGTCACAGAGGCCTGGAGGGAGGGAGGGACGGAGGGACGGAGGGAGGGTGGGGTAGAGAGTCAGAGAAACAAAACTGAGAGACACAGAGTAAAAGAGACACAGAGAGAGAGAGACACAGAGAGAGAGAGACGCACAGGGCCTCATGTACTAACGCTTTTGCGCCCACTTCAGGCGTATTTGTTTTGCAATTAGCACGTAAAATCATGGTGAGGTGTGTACAAACATGCCACACTGAGGTTAAAGCGCAGACTGCCTGTCGCAGGAACTGAAAATGGCAAATTGCACTTTTCAGTGTCATGCAGGAAAAGTGGGAGTTTCCCATAAAGAGATGGGAGGGGAAGCACAACGTGGCATAATTATGTATTCGGCGGTATGTACAAAAAACGCCTGTGAAAGTGCACCTCTATTTTGCGTTGAAAATTCAGGATGAAACCAGGATGTGCATATGCCTCCTGGTGAAATGGCAGTCGTAACCCGAGCAAGACGAAGACATAGGGTAAAGGATTTTTGCCACAAGGATCACACTTTTTGAGTTGAGTGAACACAAAATCATAACACGTTACAGATTAACCAGCCACACAATAATACAGATACTGGAAGAATTACATTGAATCTCCGACTCAGCGTTCACATTCCATTCCAGCAGTTGTTAAACTCCTCGCTACATTACAAATATTGGCATCAGGATCATTTCAAACAGTCATTACTGTTTTGACTTTGGTGGCTGATCCATGATAGAAAGAGAGAAGGAGGCCCATTATATTGCGCTTTTAAATGCTCGCAATGTGCGGTATAGTGGACAGAGAAAGGCCCTGATTACCTGATGACCTGCAAGTTTCGTAAATACGACGTAAACTGAAGTTTCACAGCGTGCGCAATCTGCGGGTTGGCCATGGCGCTAATAACGCTACGTTGGGAATGTACGTACATGAGGCCCAGAGAGAGAGAGAGAGAGAGAGAAAGAGAGACACACACAGAGAGAGAGAGAGAGAGAGAGAGACAGAAAGAGAGAGAGAGAGAGAGAGAGAGACACAGAGAGAGAGAGAGAGAGAGAGAGACACAGAGAGAGAGAGAGAGAGAGAGAGAGAGAGAGAGAGAGAGAGAAAGAGGGAGGGAGGGTGCAGCTACCAGGACGTCCCCCTCGTCCTCGTGGTACAGCAGGGGCTGCCGGAGTCTCTGGCGGATGTGTGCGGGCGTGGCCGCACCCTGGAAGTACATGGAGGCAAACTTGGAGAAGGAGAACTCATCCAGGTCATCATAGTCCTCCTCTGGAAGCTCCTCCACCAGGGGCAGGTCGTCCAGATCCACCTCCTCCACCACCTCCTTCCTCTGACTCTCCAGGTCCTGAGGGGCCACACATGCTGTTACCCACACCGTACAGTCGATTACTGTTACAAACTGACACAATCAAAATAGTTTGATGCTGTAAAAGAGAGGAAGTTAAGCAGAGGTTTGTGATGTATGCTGTCTGAAGTACAGCAGACCTACACAGCTACAGTGCAGTAACAGCTCCTTCCTCCCCCCCTCCCCTCCTCTCCACTCCTCCTCCCCCCTCTCCTCCCCTCCCCTCCTCCTCTCCACTCCTCCTCCCCCTCTCCTCCCCTCCCCTCCTCCTCTCCCCTCCTCCTCCCCCCTCCTCTCCTCTCCACTCCTCCTCCCCCCTCTCCTCCCCTCCCCTCCTCCCCCCTCCCCCCTCCCCTCTCCTCCCCTCCTCCCCTCCTCCCCTCCCCCCTCCCCATCCTCCTCTCATCCCCTCCTCCTCCCCTCCTCTCATCCCTTCCTCCTCTCCCCCCTCCCCCCTCCCCTCCTCCCCCCTCCCCCCTCCCCTCCTCCCCCCTCCCCCCTCCCCTCCTCCCCCTCCTCCTCCCCTCCTCCTCCCCTCCCCTCCTCCCCCCTCTCCTCCCCTCCCTGATCACGTCAGGACACCCCGTCGGCTCTCTGACCTCAAATCCCACGGGCGCCTGGCCCTCCTGCCCTCCGACCATTTTGGGCAGGAAGCCAAAGATGTCGTCCATTTCCTGGTCCGTGATGGATTCTGATTGGCGGGAGGCTTGGTGTTTCTGCCTCAGTACTTCCTCCAGGCGTCTCTGTCGCTCCATCTTGGCCAGCTCCTCATCTCGCCGCTCCTTGGCAGACAGGAAGGCCTGGAGGGAGGAGGAGGAACTGTTAAACAAACCTGAGGAACAGGGTTAGACAGAGGATTTATACATCATTTTATACTGAATATAGCATGTAAACCTACACACACTGACAAACACACACACACACACACAGTCATTGAGCTATCCCAAAGAGCAGCGCGTACATCTGTCTTCATCTTCTGTGCGGTCTTGCGGGCCAGCATGCCTCTGGTGTGGGCCTGCAGCAGCACCACTGCCTGCCTCTGCCGTGCCCAGGCCCTCCTGGCCAGACAGCCTCGCGCCCGCGCCTGCAGCACCACCACCGCAACCCTCTGCTGCTCGTAGCTGCGCCGCAGCTGGCGTGCCCGCACCCGTGCCTGCAGGCGGCTGAAGCCCAGCTGGACCTGCACACAGAGAGACACAGGCAGGACACCAGCACAGCACACAGAGAGACACAGACAGGACACCAGCACAGCACAGAGAGACACAGGCAGGACACCAGCACAGCACAGAGAGACACAGGCAGGACACCAGCACAGCACAGAGAGACAGACACAGGCAGGACACCAGCACAGCACAGAGAGACACAGGCAGGACACCAGCACAGCACAGAGAGACACAGGCAGGACACCAGCACAGCACAGAGAGACACAGGCAGGACACCAGCACAGCACAGAGAGACACAGGCAGGACACCAGCACAGCACAGAGAGACACAGGCAGGACACCAGCACAGCACAGAGAGACAGACACAGACAGGACACCAGCACAGCACACAGAGAGACACAGACAGGACACCAGCACAGCACACAGAGAGACACAGGCAGGACACCAGCACAGCACAGAGAGACAGACACAGACAGGACACCAGCACAGCACACAGAGAGACACAGGCAGGACACCAGCACAGCACAGAGAGACAGACACAGACAGGACACCAGCACAGCACAGAGACAGACACAGACAGGACACCAGCACAGCACACAGAGAGACACAGACAGGACACCAGCACAGCACAGAGACAGACACAGACAGGACACCAGCACAGCACACAGAGAGACACAGACAGGACACCAGCACAGCACAGAGACAGACACAGACAGGACACCAGCACAGCACAGAGACAGACACAGATGAGCTGATGAAATGATTAGTTTCCATGCTTAAACAGTGCAGTGACACAAACTCATATACATTGTCTGTAGTGTAGATATAGAGTTAGATAGAGTGGGTAGGTGTGTCCCGGCTGGCGTGCTGTGTGTGTGTGTGTCTGTGTGTCTGTGTGTCTGTGTGTCTGTGTGTCTGTGTGTCTGTGTGTCTGTGTGTCTGTGTGTCTGTGTGCAGACTCAGTCAGGGCTTGTGGACGCACCACTCTGTACAGCTTCCTGCCCTGGTGTCCTCTCCAGTGTTTCTGAATCACCAAAGCAGAGGCCTTCTTCCTCAGGAAGTTCTTCCTGTTGGAGTCAAGCAGGTAAATACAAACTTCTATACAGTGAGAAAGGGCCTATATAGTAAAGTAAAAAGTAGTTCCAAGCTTAACAGAACAGACGATATAGTACTGAATCATCCAGAGGAGCTGGGACGACCAGGCCAGACCTGAACTTGTATCCACGAAGAACCTTTTGGATCAGAAGAGCTTTCTTGTTCAACTCCTTCATTCTCTCCACCTCCAGCATGGTGTCATGGAAGTCCTGGGAGGACACAAGGCATGAGCTGGAGAGATGGGGAGTGTTCAGGGGTGTGTGTGTGTGTTCAGAGATGGAGAGTGTTCAGGGGTGTGTGTGTGTGTTCAGGGTTGTGAACAGAGAACCCCACCTTGAGGAAGACCTTGGTCTTGCCAGTCTTCCAGTCTCCCTCCATCAGGACATTCTCACAGATACTCTCACAGCACCTCTGTGTGGTTTGCTGTGTGGGAAACAGAACTCTCTCTCAACAGTGGAACACACAGAGCACATGGTGTTCAGACACAGACGTGTTCAGACAGGTGTGTGAGGTGTGGAGGGTTCTCCAGGGGGGGGTGTGAGGTGTGGAGGGTTCTCCGGGGGGGGGGTGAGGTGTGGAGGGTTCTCCAGGGGGGGTGTGAGGTGTGGAGGGTTCTCCAGGGGGGTGTGTGAGGTGTGGAGGGTTCTCCAGGGGGGGGGTGAGGTGTGGAGGGTTCTCCAGGGGGGGTGTGAGGTGTGGAGGGTTCTCCAGGGGGGTGTGTGAGGTGTGGAGGGTTCTCCAGGGGGGGGGTGAGGTGTGGAGGGTTCTCCGGGGGGGGGGGGTGAGGTGTGGAGGGTTCTCCAGGGGGGGGTGTGAGGTGTGGAGGGTTCTCCAGGGGGGGAGGGGGAGGTGTGGAGGGTTCTCCGGGGGGGGGGGGTGAGGTGTGGAGGGTTCTCCAGGGGGGGGTGTGAGGTGTGGAGGGTTCTCCAGGGGGGGAGGGGGAGGTGTGGAGGGTTCTCCAAGGGGGGTGTGAGGTGTGGAGGGTTCTCCAGGGGGGGGTGTGAGGTGTGGAGGGTTCTCCGGGGGGGGGGGGGGGGTGAGGTGTGGAGGGTTCTCCAGGGGGGTGTGTGAGGTGTGGAGGGTTCTCCAGGGGGGGGTGTGAGGTGTGGAGGGTTCTCCAGGGGGGGAGGGGGAGGTGTGGAGGGTTCTCCAGGGGGGGGTGTGAGGTGGGGAGGGTTCTCCAGGGGGGGAGGGTGAGGTGTGGAGGGTTCTCCAGGGGGGGAGGGTGAGGTGTGGAGGGTTCTCCAAGGGGGGTGTGAGGTGTGGAGGGTTCTCCAGGGGGGGGGTGAGGTGTGGAGGGTTCTCCGGGGGGGGGGTGAGGTGTGGAGGGTTCTCCAGGGGGGGTGAGGTGTGGAGGGTTCTCCAGGGGGGGAGGGTGAGGTGTGGAGGGTTCTCCAGGGGGGGTGAGGTGTGGAGGGTTCTCCAGGGGGGGGGGGGTGAGGTGTGGAGGGTTCTCCAGGGGGGGTGAGGTGTGGAGGGTTCTCCAACGGGATGGGACAGGGTCAGACCCTGCTCACCGTTCTGGGCTCGCAGACGGAGGTTTGGAGCAGGACGCGGTAGCGCTCCATGAACTCGTCGAAGGTGTAGCGGATGGGGTAGCCCGCCTTCCTAATCCTGATTGTCTCCATCATCCCAGAGTAGCGGAGCTGCCGGATACACAGCTCCCAGTCGAACAGCTGACAAACAAACAAACACACACACAAAAGCACTGTTTGACAAAATGCGTGGGCCCAAAGAGTAACTATAAAGTACAGAAGTTTCTCAACATTTGCAGTCAGTCCCGTATGGTGTGTGAACGTGCTGACTGACCATGGGTTTCTTGAAGTCGTTGGGTTTGATGCAGCGGACGAAGTAGGGCTGGCAGGCCGTGAGGGTCTTCATCAGAGCGTCCAGAGACTGACGGAACTGACCACTCAACGTAAGAACACGCTTCTTATCTGCTGCTTGCTGGAGGGAGAGAAGAGAGAGACAGGGAAGGGGGAGAGGGAGAGAGAAAAGAGGGAATCAGAGAGAAAGAGATGGTAAGGGAGGAAGAGAGAGAGTACAGGGAGAGAGAGACACAGTTTGGAATGAGATGCAGAAAAACCAAGAGGGAAGTAAGTTATATGAATATTCCTGTTACTAATTCCCCCAAACACCAAAAAAGACAAGAGCGAGGATGACATTCTTTCTGACCCTGAGAGAGTTCTTGGGTGTGATCATCAACTTGGGGTTGGTGGTGTTGATGATGGTGCCGGAGGTCAGCTCGTTCTTGAAGGCCTGTTTCAGGAGCTTGTTGGAGGATGTTTCCACCAGCTGGATGAGGTCGGCACTGAGGGCATCCCTGTTCTTCTCCAGGAACCCTGGAGACAGGAAGCAGGAACAGGAAGCAGGAACCGGAAGCAAGAAGCAGGAACAGACGTTCACAGACAGCGAGGTGGGGAGAAGAAATGTTGGTGAGAGGTGAGAGAGTGCAAATAGTATTGGTATTGGGAAAAACTAAGTATATTTAACACAATTTTAATAAAAAATCTATACATGAATCCAGCTGATTGATGTTCTGAAATAACATTTGATAAATACATTTTTAAAAAGTGAAAAACCGCCCGCCATGTTAGTCATCTTCATAACAAACCTTTGGATTCGTAATGTACCACGCCAGCAAAATGCTGGATCCCAAACGTTGTGTCGTGGTTGTTCTTCGGAGGCAAGTACACGTCCCCCTGGTCGTGGTTGCTGCCGATCTTAACCAACATGGTGGTGTCTGTGCCCTAAGAAACCGAAGAAGAAGACGATTAAAACACACAAACAACTTTCCACTCAGTTAACCAGTCAGATGGACGCATGAGACGGGGCAGGATGGAGGCTGCGGGGTGACCTTGGGGAAGTGGCTCTCCTCGTCGATGAGAGACAGGATGTTGAGGGGCTTGCTGGCTAACACGTCCAGGGTGCGCTGGTTGTCCTTGAACTGGATGAGCTTCCAGACGATGTTCTCTCGAGCGTACTCCTCCTGCTCCAGCTTGAAGATGTGCTTCACAAAGAACTGCTGCAGCTGCTCGTTAGCAAAGTTGATGCAGAGCTGCTCGAAGCTGGGCAGGGAGAGAGACGGGGGGAGAGTTCAGTGCTTTGAGAAACACCGAGATATATATCCTTATAACCAAGGATCCGTTAAATATTATTTTGTTAAGAAAAAGTGTGTGTGTGGGGGGGGGGGGCATATTTGTCATTTACAAAAAGTGGTTATAAAGAAACCTATGACCCGACAGCAACGCTGACCTGTTGTGTTTGAAGTTCTCAAAGCCGAAGATGTCGAGCAGGCCGATGGACTGACGGATGTAGTTGGGGTCATCGGGTGGGGGCTTGTAAATGGCGCTGTTGATCTTGTCAACAACCCAGATGAACAGCCTCCCATAGATGGCCTGGACGAGGAAGAACGCGTAAAAGAATAACAATGAAATATAATCCCTTTTATTTTTGATTTCAACACAATATTACTACTACTCCTTCCAGCGTAACATCCTGCTGTGTGTTACTTTGACGAAGGCGTCCCTGCCATCGAGAGCCTGGGCGGAGGTGAGGAGCTTGGTGACGCTCTCCCTGGAGGTCATGAAGGAGCGCTGGATCAGACTGTGCTCCAGGGTCCTAGGGTCCACCTGCACACAACACACACAACCACCTGTCAGGCCACTGGCTGTTTATATGATGCACCTCTACAACACCCCACCGTCTGTCTGCACAAGCCTGAGGGAAAGCTTAAGTGTTCTAACAGGACTGAGTCAGTTGCGTTTACCTCCAGTAGACTGCTGGCCACAGTGAAATGAGAAGAGGAGAGGATTTCACAGCTTTCCATGTTATTCGAGATGGTGGCTGGAAGGATGAAAGAAAGGTTGGAGGTTAGCTGAGTAGAGTGCAGTAGAGTGGAGTACACTGCAGTAGAGTACAGTAGAGTTCAGCAGAGACAAGCTGCTGTTTTCCCACAGTGAAGGACAAGGAGTTCTAGACCTTCGAAGGCCACGTTGCCGAGGTGAAGGATGGCGGCCAGCAGCTTGGAGATCTCCCACCAGTCGTTCTCAGAGAACGTGAGGATCTTCATGGCGGAGCGGAAGTGGGCGTACTCCTTGAGGTCATCCCTCCCCTCACAGCTGGTACAGTTACCCTGGCAACACATTCTCAAGTGTTTAACAGAAGTATCCTCGAAGCTGACGAAAAATCACAATGATCGATATTTTGACGTTTTTTTGTGGGGGGATCCATTTTATGAGTCAGTGGAATACTTGTAATCAGTATTGTGAGGTACCATGGTCAGGTAATGATATTGGGAAGCGTTCCCTAGCGACAGGATCTTCTTCTGCTCTGCTGTCATCCCCATCAGCATGCAGTAGAAGATGTGGTAGTTTCTCTCCTCCGCAGCCTGCCCACAGACACACAGCAAGACAACATGTCTTCTTATCCACACCTGTTTGTATCCAGTACCCCCTCGCTCAAACAGCCTCCACATCAACACACACAACACCACTACTCTTCACCTCCTGTAGTTCTGGACCAGGAAGTGAAACGTCTCAGTCTGAAGGTGTGTCTGCTCACCTGACGACAGACGCGAGACTTCTCCAGCAGGTACTGCTCGAAGCGAGAGCCCTCGATGGCTCCTGATGCAGTGAAGCTGATGTCGATGTACTTGCCGAAGCGGCTGGAGTTGTCGTTGCGGATGGTCTTGGCGTTACCAAAGGCTGTTGGATTAAACCCAGTTTAGCCAATAGGGAAAGGGGTTGTACTTAACCAAGGCAGGACATGTCACCCTCGATGGAACCAATGAAATAACCCACTGATGTGTGTCCATGTGTGCCGGCCCACCACAGTCTGAGTCTCACCGGGATCCAGACACAGACATGAATTACAACTCTGGGACATATGAATCTGTAGAGCGGTCGTATCTAAATCAATGATCACTGCTGCTCACCCTCCAGGATGGGGTTGGCCTCCAGGATCTGCTGCTCGATCCAGGAGTGCTGCCCACTCACGGCCGCCAGGAACTGCAGCAGGAGCTTGGTGCTCTCCGTCTTCCCAGCCCCCGACTCCCCGCTGGGGGAGAGACACACCTGCTGAGCACCACCTGCACCTCCACCACCTGCACCTCCACCACCTGCACCTCCACCACCTGCACCTCCACCACAGAACCACCTCCACCTGCACCTCCACCACAGAACCACCTCCACCTGCACCTCCCCCACTTGCACCTCCACCACCTGCACCTCCACCACAGAACCACCTCCACCTGCTGAGCACCACCTGCGCCTCCAACACCTGCACCTCCACCACCTGCACCTCCACCACCTGCACCTCCACCACAGAACCACCTCCACCTGCACCACCTGCACCTCCACCACAGAACCACCTCCACCTGCATCTGCACCACCTGCACCTCCACCACAGAACCACCTCCATCTGCACCACCTGCACCTCCACCACAGAACCACCTCCACCACAGAACCACCCCCACCACAGAACCACCTGCAGCACTCTCATCTCCACCCTAACACAGTACAGTAGAGCTTTTTGTGGCCAGAGAGGGTGTGTCTGTCTGACCTGATGACGCAGCACTGGTCCTTGCGGTTGCGGCGCATGTTGAAGAAGCAGCTGTCTGCGATGGCGAACACGTGAGGAGGCAGCTCTCCCAGGCGCCGGTCGGTGTACTGGTGCACCTGCTCCGTGGTGTAGATGGGGAGCACCTGGTAGGGGTTCACTGCCACCAGGATGGAGCCTGTGTAGGTCTGAGCACATTGCAGCCATCAGGTGTGACTGAGGGTGTGAGGGAGGGAGTGTGTGTGTGTGTGTTAGATCAAGAGATCACGTTATTCAACAGAGCAGCAACCCTGTCACCTCTATCCCACACTCTCTGGTAACACTTCTGCTTTGGAGGTGTCAAATCTCCCCACTCTCTAAACTATTTCTTTTTTATTTTACTTTATATAAAATAAAATAAAAGTATGGTTATGGTGTTACTGTATGAGACATATTCGTTGCGTTCTTGAATGTTTGTGTTCTAGAACCTTGGCATGGAAACAGTGGGATGTTCTTTCCAAACAGCGGCTCATTCGTCTCCATGGAGACAAACCACAGTGATAAAACCACAGGGCAAAGTCTGACAGTGAACTCATTCCCTGAATCAAAAGGAATATAGGTTTCGAACCACCAAGCCCACACTAAGAATGCCTGAAAATTTGTAGTAGAAACATTGAGCTGTTTCACCCATAAATTATGTTTAAAGACAGATGGTACATTTTCCAGACTAGGTGATTCCAGGTTTGCCACACCTCTACTAAACCCTGCTATGTCTTCCCCTCCCCAGTCCTGCCTGTGAATCACCAGCCTTCAGATCTCTTCCCCGCAGCAGGGACTTACGTAGATGATTCCGTCCTTGTGGCGGATGAACAGGTTTCGGAGCAGGCCTTCCTCGTTGAGGTCCCCCAGCCGGATCATGTCATCCACACCCTTCACCGAGGTGGGGTGCATCAGTCGCAGGCTGGCCTCTTTCTTCTTGTTGATCTTGTGCTCCTAGTGGGAGAGAGGATAACCATCACTGAGCCCAGCACAGGCCTGCAGGCCTCCATCTGGTCAAACCCATACTGACCCCAGGCCTCTTGTTGTACAGAATCCACATGAAGTGTAACTGAGGACCATGGGGAACAGCAGGAATGTTTGGACAAGCAGAACCAGACAGACAAAATCCTATGGTTCCAGAGAGAACTCTTTTCAGCTCTGTGAGGTCCCTCTCGGAACCTCACAAGGGTTCTTAATGGAACTCCACAGATGTGAAAAGGGTTCTATTACGAAATCTTTTCAGATTTTACCTTTCCTTCATCATCAATCAGTTGCAGCTGTCCCTTGTCTGTAAGCTTGACCTCCGCCCCTATGGGCACTCCTATTCCAGAGTCCACCCATACAAAGTCGCCCTGGAGAAGGGAAGCAGAGGTGGACAGGAAAACACCAACATTCAGGTCTGGACGTTACAGTTTCACCTTTCTACATTACAGACGGATCACAACTCACAAGGCACGATAATAATCTGTGATTATCTTACCTCCCTCAAGACCACCATGACTGAAGTTTTCTGGTGTCCAGCCTGCGAGTCAGGAACAAGGGCGTCAGCGTATGCTGGGTGATAACTCAGAGACAAACGGCTGCCGAGCCACTCCCTGTTATGGTAAAGCTGATTCTGACACCTGACTGCCAGGGCCACATGATAATCACTAAGGATAAGACACAGCAGTCGATAGTGTCATAACCACCCCTGTTCCATTAAGATCATTCATCAGATCATTAACCCCATTAAACATGTTTGCCTTGGGAATTTCCTTGGAGATGAATTATTGCATAAAAGCACGTAGACCTCAAAACATAGAAATACAACTTCAAACTCAAACATATCTAAGCTTTCATCTGATATGGAGGGAGCACAAACAAATAATAAATGACATTTCATGACAGTTTTAAGATAATCTCATCTGCTTCCTGAATTCGTTGAAGCATCCCCTTTGCAGGCACCTTCTGGTGTTCATAAGAATCAGAACCTGGTTTATTCGCCATGTAGGTTTACACAAACACAGAATTTACTGTGGCAGGAAGGTGCAAACAATAAACATATACAGATCTTAAAATTAGCTGCTGTGTTTCTTGCTGTGGTGTTTACCTGCGATGTTTCTTGCTGTGGTTATTGCCTGCGGTGTTTCTTGCTGTGGTGTTTGCCTGTGGTGTTTCTTGCTGTGGTGTTTGCCTGTGGTGTTTCTTGCTGTGGTGTTTGCCTGCGGTGTTTCTTGCTGTGGTGTTTCTTGCTGTGGTGTTTACCTGTGGTGTTTCTTGCTGTGGTGTTTCTTGCTGTGGTGTTTACCTGTGGTGTTTCTTGCTGTGGAGATCTTGTGCTCCGGTCCGCAGCAAGCACCTGGACTCGTAATCCACCAAAGCTTCTCTGAACGAGGAAGCAGATGGCTAGTCCAACACAGCACACGTTTATGGCTGTTTGACTTTGCTCTTGTTCTGCTGAGAGCAGGATCACCCAGGTCTACCCTTCAGGGGTCAGGGGTTACGCCCAGGTGAATGGGGGGAGGAGGGAGGGTCTCCTGCGTCCTCCTGCGTCTTCCTGCTAACAGCCTGGTGGAGAAGGACAGACGGGCTGGGAGGGTTGGGTCAACCTGTTGAACAAAACAAAACATTGAAATAGAAAAATTTTCATTTTTTTTTATTTGATCATTCCTTTTCCCCCCCAATTTTTTTTATTTCCGTTACGTGAACAATGTTTTAGTAAACTATCGGCCTAAACTTTGGACTCTGACATCACTGGGAGGTATAAACTCGGGCTTGACACACTGACAGGAAGGGCAATTATGCTGTAAATATCTGAGAATAGAAGAGGATAAGAATGTCCTGGTTGTAACATGAGACTATGCTTTAACTCAGGGAGCAAATAGTTGTTAACAGAAACACTACAGTGATGCAGCCACCACCCAGCTCCAGAGTCCAGCAGGAGCCTGCTGGTCCTGGGAGAGTCAGGGTGGAGCCTGGTGGTCCTGGGAGAGTCAGGGTGGAGTCTGCTGGTCCTGGGAGAGTCAGGGTGGAGTCTGCTGGTCCTGGGAGAGTCAGGGTGGAGTCTGCTGGTCCTGGGAGAGTCAGGGTGTTCCTGGGCAGAACAGTAACTGGTGCAGCTAAAACGGTTGAGTTATCCCAGTGCTATAGCGTCTCCACACAGCACTTGCACACATAGGGAAGAGAATAATTTCAGTAATGATATTGACCGCAAGGTATTTTCAAGGTGTTGTAGTCATGAATTGGCTTTATTGAGTATACACAGACAAACAATGCACAACAGCTAGATGTCTCCCAGCACATTCATCTTGTGTAACATCTTCATCGTCATCAGTCCTGGGGATGAAGTGCCACGTCTCACACACAGTACAAAACTTGAAAAGGCCTGTACTGTTGCCTATGGCAACAACAAAAACAATAAGAAACATACATATACAGCCTTTTACGTTGAAACACAGTCTTGCGTTCTAATTACACGCGCTCCCATAATGTCAGCCTTCTTTAAACCAAATCAAATGTGTTTTGTGATTCACTCCATGATACCCATTCCAATGGCTGGACAATTCAAAGCAGGTTTTCTTTATAAGTGAAGCCCTGCTCGCCATTCTTCACACATCCAGACACCCCGTCACTGTCCAGACACAACACTGTGACAGCGTCTACTAACAGGCCCTCCACAAGATCACTTCACCTCAGGGCCTTTCAGAGGCCTGCGGAGGCTGTGGAGCCCTCTCCCAGCAGACAGAGAGGCTGTCCCTCCAGCAGACAGAGAGGCTGTCCCTCCAGCAGACAGAGAGGCTGTCCCTCCAGCAGACAGAGAGGCTGTCCCTCCAGCAGACTGAGAGAGGCTGTCCCTCCAGCAGACAGAGAGGCTGTCCCTCCAGCAGACAGAGAGGCTGTCCCTCCAGCAGACAGAGAGGCTGTCCCTCCAGCAGACTGAGAGGCTGTCTCTCCAGCAGACTGAGAAGCTGTCCCTCCAGCAGACAGAGAGGCTGTCCCTCCAGCAGACAGAGAGGCTGTCCCTCCAGCAGACAGAGAGGCTGTCCCTCCAGCAGACAGAGAGGCTGTCCCTCCAGCAGACAGAGAGGCTGTCCCTCCAGCAGACAGAGAGGCTGTCCCTCCAGCAGACAGAGAGGCTGTCCCTCCAGCAGACAGAGAGGCTGTCCCTCCAGCAGACTGAGAGAGGCTGTCCCTCCAGCAGACTGAGAGAGGCTGTCCCTCCAGCAGACTGAAAGAGGCTGTGCACCGGTACATCATTTTGTCTACGATGGGCATGTCAATTGAAAAGAATAACATGGTTTAAAATAAATACCAAGTGAATAAGCAGAGGTTTTGTGTCTGAGTGTGTGTGTCTGTTTGGCTATGTGTGTGTGTGTGTGAGGGTCAGCCTCACCTCAGAGCTTGTGTCTAGGGTGGTCAGGTCGTTGTGTCGCCGAGGCAACAGAGGAGCCAAACCTCTACGTGTTGAATGGTAGCCATGGAGTTGTTGAACAGGGATGTCCTAGACTCCTACCAAAGCCTGCCTGGATCTTTTCACTGACACACAAACCTCCCTCTCACAGTTTGACCAGAGACACACTGCACCCTGTCACTAACCCCCCTCCCCTCCTCCTCCTCCTCCATCCCTCCACAGAAAGAAAGAAAAAGGCAACATTAACAAACTGATTTTCAAAACTACAAAACAAGTGTCTTTATGGAACATACCCCACCCCCCAAAAAACTACAAAATAAACAAAACTGTCGGGGTTCATCAGCCAATCAGCCGGTGTCAGCGTAGGCTCTGTGCTCTCCTGCTGATGGCCCCAGCGAGGCCCTCCCTGCCTGGGGACACGGCAGCCAGCCAGCCCCTGGCTTCTCTCCGCCCAGCCTCAGACAGGGACATGCGGAAGGCGATTGTGCGCAGCAAATCTTAGCACCAAGTTCAGAGCAGCTTTCTCCTTCCTCCCAAGGTGGGGTGGGGGGGTGTGGGGGAGGGGGAGGGGGGCCTCGCAGATGCCGTGGTCTATGCCCCGCTCCTGGTCTATGCCCGCTCCTTGCGCTTCAGCTTGGACGACTTCTTGACGGCCGAGGTCTTATTCAGCAGCTTCAGAACTTTCTCCTTGTGGTCTAGAACCTTCATCATGGTGTCTCGGGCTTCCGTCACCTGATCCATCACCAGCTTGCAGCGCTGCATGTTACCCTGGCCACCACACACGCACACACACACACAACCACTTCAGAAGCACATCTTACACAGTGTACAGACCATGGTGAGGCTGGCAGGACGTTTAGAGGAAGTAATGCAGGAAGTAATACAGGAAGTGATTCAGGAAGTGATGTGATGAACAGGAAGGAGTCACCTGTATGAGCTCGTTGATGCGGTGCAGGTCGTCGTCTGCCCCGGCCCTCTTCTTTGGAATGAGGCCCTCCTGCAGGGTGG
Organism: Hypomesus nipponensis; assembly: GCF_054491055.1. NCBI lineage: Eukaryota > Metazoa > Chordata > Actinopteri > Osmeriformes > Osmeridae > Hypomesus > Hypomesus nipponensis. Next base: position 655,726 of record NC_140376.1, on the reverse strand, counting down.
TCAGTCTGGTGTACACGTCATGCTCCAGACTGGACTGTGGGGGTCACATGGGGCAGGGTCACAGGTCAGAGACACTACAGGTCAAACCAAACACACGCACCTGGCCTTTCACCTGGGATTTCAATACGAGGCTTCTGCTCTGACCCTAACCTGGGCAACATGACCCCACTCATCCCTCCCAGAACTCACCAGCTGTCTGAGCTGAGCGGCACACAAGTGGATCTTCCAGCCCTGCGCCCGACACACCACACCCCTCTGGTTGGCCATGTCCTGCAGGGAGCCCTTCTTCTCCTCTGAAACATCAGAACATCATCACCATCACCACCACCTTCATCATCACCATCATCACCATCACCATCATCACCACCACCACCTCCACCACCACCACCTCCACCACCACCACCATCACCATCACCACCATCACCACCACCTTCATCATCACCATCACCACCACCACCTTCATCATCACCATCACCACCACCATCATCACCACCACCACCACCATCACCACCACCACCACCACCACCACCTTCATAATCACCATCACCACCATCACCACCATTATCACCACCACTACCACCATCAGTGTCAAGACACAGCTCGCTCTCTCCCCTACCCCTGCACCCTCTCCCCTCTCCATCGCATTAGATAAAAGGATCTGCAGAACGAATAAAATGCTAAAAAAGTAAAACACGGTTGTCTTTCAGACAGTTGGAGATGTGCTGACCTTTGACCCGGATGTCACTGTATCTCTGGAAGTGGTGATAGGCTGCCTTCCAGGGGTTGCGGTAGTGGCGGAGCAGGGTGATGGGCGGGCGCGGGCGTACCGGGACGTAACGCACCCCCTCCTCATCTGGGAGGGGCAGAGACAACATAACGCCATGTCAGCACAGCAACACTGCTGCAACACAGTCACTTCAACACACCCGCTGACCTCTGGCTATCTAGAAACTGTGATTTGACCTTTGACCTCTGCCAGACACGTACCCACATACTCCCTGGGGGGGGACTCCCTGCGGTCCGGCCGGCCCAGCCCCCTCCCCGAGGCCCGGTCCTCATCCGTGCTGGTGGCCTCCACCATCTCCGTCTCCTCCGTGGAGATGACGTGCTGCTGCTTGCGGGGCTTCTTCCTGGGCGACGCACCGGGGACCAGCTCCCCTGAGAGAGGGGCGCCCAGGGAGGAGGGCGGGGCGCCCAGGGAGGAGGGCGGGCAGCCCAGGCCGGGGGCCGACAACAGGGACCCGCTGGACACTGGGGAGAGAGAAAAGAACTACAATCATGACTTCCGTTTCCCTAACAAACTACAATCGTAGCTTCTGTTTCGCATCTGTACATCTTTGCGGCTGTGATCTATGAGCAGGTGTTTCTGGGAGGTGTAGTCCTACCTGGCTGAGCCGTGTCCATGGGCTCCATCTCCTGCTTGATCTTGACGTCCGCCAGGACGGCGCTGGAGGCGCAGGCGGCCGTGCTGCTGGCCGCGGGCTGGGTGGGGGAGGCCACAGTGTTGGCCATGGAGGCGGGGGCAGGGGGGGTGACGGCCAGGGCGGCAGGCAGGGCAGAGAGCACAGAGCTGGGCTGGGAGGGCGGCGCGGGGCCCTGGGGGGCCAGCAGGGTGGGGATGGCCTGGGACAGGTGCTGGGCGGGGGAGGAGGCAGCTTGCTGCTCCACCCCCTGGGAGGGAAGGGCCTCCACCGTCGCCATGATGGGAGGGGCCATGGTCATGTGGACCTCCGCTTTGGGTTTAACACTGAAGGAGGAAGAAGGGTGGGGGGGTTAGACAGGTTCTCTCCAAACTATAGAATCCTGTTTCACTTTGTGATTTGTTAACGTGTTATAACAGTTTCCTAAAATCGTTAAAAAGAACAGTAAAGTGGTCAGTGCAGGAGGCTCACCCTGAAGGCCGAGGGGAGCCAGCCCCCCTGAGGCCGGCCTCCACTCTGCCCCCGCCGACCTCGCCCGGCTGCACTGCTATCAGGCTCTTACGCACACAGCTGCAACACAACCAGCAGCAGAACCAGCATCACAACCAGGAACCACCCAGCATCACAACCAGGAACATGCAGAATGTCCCATTTCACCGAGGAGATATTCTCCACAACGCTCTCACCTCTCATTGGCTGGTTTCTTGCGGAGAATGCTGGGCCGAGGGGAGGAGACTAGTGTGGGGGCCCCGCCCATCCCGGCCTGGGGGTGTGTCTGCACCATGGTTGCCACGGGCTGCGTGCCGCTGAACGTGTTGCCGATGGCGCCCGCCACGAAGGTGGAGCCGTCTGTCAGCACCACTCCTGCAGGAGAGAGCACTACAGTAATGTCTGGGGGGATTCGAACCTATAACCTCTTGGATCAATGCTCAACCACAGATATACCCAATGACGGGGTGGCAGAAGTTTAAACCAATACAGTTGTGGCCATAAGTTTTGGCAATGACAAATGTTGTGTTTTGAAAAGTTTGCTGGTTCAGTATTTGAGGAAAATGTTTTCACGTGTTTCTATAGAATACTGGAATCACAATTAGGCACATTTCATTTTTTTAAAGCTTTTTTGGGGCAAACATTTTCAATATATGCAACTAGTATTTTTCAGCAGTCAATCTGCTCTTAAAATCCAATCAGAATGATAGTGATTTCAGGTGGTTAGAACTAATTCACAATTTCCCCTGTGCTGATGATATGACTCGCTGAAATTATGTTGGCAGTCATTTTATGCCAAGGCCCAGCAAGCTTTGCAAACACAAAATGTGTGTCGCTCCCAATACTTTTGGCCACGGCTGTACCTGTATATATATTTTTCTGAATGATTACCTGGAGGTTTGGCATCAGACTGAGGCTGCTGCTGCTGAGCTGTGATTGGTGCCTGCTGAATCCCCTGCGTGCTGATAGGTGCAGAGGTGTGCAGGCCCTGCACCCCGATTGATGCAGACTGAATGCCCTGGGCTGCCATTGGTGCAGGCTGGATTCCCTGCGCTGCCATTGGTGCAGGCTGGATTCCCTGGGTACTAATCTGGGCAGACTGCAGACCCATCAGCTGCATGGGGTTGAGGTGGACTGTGGTCGCCATGCCAACACCTCCAGAGGTGGGGAGGGCGGAGCTGGGAGCCTGGGGGGTCACTGGGGGAGGAGGGGGGGGGGGTTATTAGACAGGAGCAAACACAAACTGTGTGTGCGTGCCTGGGTACTGGGTGTGTGTGTGTGTACCTGGGTACTGGGTGTGTGTGTGTGTGTGTGTACCTGGGTACTGGGTGTGTGTGTGTGTACCTGGGTACTGTGTGTGTGTGTGTGTACCTGGGTACTGTGTGTGTGTGTGTACCTGGGTACTGGGTGTGTGTACCTGGGTACTGGGTGTGTGTACCTGGGTACTGGGTGTGTGTACCTGGGTACTGGGTGTGTGTGTGTGTACCTGGGTACTGGATGTGTGTGTGTGTACCTGGGTACTGTGTGTGTGTGTGTACCTGGGTACTGGGTGTGTGTGTGTGTACCTGGGTACTGTGTGTGTGTGTGTGTGTACCTGGGTACTGGGTGTGTGTGTGTGTGTGTACCTGGGTGTGCGTGTGTGTGTGTGTACCTGGGTACTGGGTGTGCATGTGCGTGTGTGTGTACCTGGGTACTGGGTGTGTGTGTACCTGGATACTGGGTGTGTGTGTGTGTGTACCTGGGTACTGGGTGTGTGTGTGTATCTGGGTACTGTGTGTGTGTGTGTGTGTGTGTGTGTGTGTGTGTGTGTGTGTACCTGGGTACTGGCGGATGGTGGACACAGAGCTGGTGATGGGGGTGTAGGTGTGGGTCAGAGGGTACGGAGACGAGGAGTAGGTCGGCAGGAAGTACTGGAACTGGACTGGAACAGACGGCCTGGAGGGAAGGACCGTCTCTCAGATCAAATGCACCCTCAACATCTCATGTCATCAAAGGTACAGTGTCCTCAGGGTAGATCAAGCCCTGATATATGAGCAGGGCTCCACGTTAAGGCTTGTCCACTTGTCCGGGACAAGTGGATTTTTTTGTTGGGCAAGTGGAAGAGAAATTGACTTGCCCCACTGGACAAGTTAAAACTAACACAATAAAATGCTTTTTATTATTTTTTATTCTGCATTAGCCAATCACAAAAAAGTGGCTTTGTCCCAAGATCTCTACAGACCGCGCAGCTAATTTAATGCTCAACACTGGAACGGGGGCTTATTACTCGAATTATTTACTGTGTCGTCTCAGTTACAGTATCAGGGCTTTGGAAAACTTGGACTTGCTCAAGTAGGCAAATGGCTAGTAGAACATAACATTTCATAATAATTTCAGTAAATCAAGCAGCGCTGCAAGACCCAGTGAAATGTTATACAGCAAGCAAACTAATTAGCTAGCATCGCTAACGACATTGGCTAACTCAACTTCGGTAGGCTATCCTCTATATTTGAAAGCTAGCTAAACTTATACTGTCTCTAAAATAAGATAAATAGCCCCGAGACAAGGTTTTACGGGTGTTCATGTGTCTATGTTGCTTCACTCCGTGGACCTGCGCCTCGTCCATTACTGTTTACAACGTTAGCAGGACTGCTTGGTCGCTGTTGCCTTCTCAGCGTGAGAAATACAAGGTGTGGATTGAGAGCGTGTGAACTGGTTGAAATGCGTGCTAAATTCACAGCTGCCGACGCTAGCTAAAAACGTCAACACAAAAAACAATTATTATAAAATGATATCTTTACCCGGACAAGTGACTTGTGTGCATGGACAAGTGAGACGTTAATGTACTAACCCTAACCCTAACCCAAAGGACAAGTGCCTCAAAAAGTTAATGTTGAGCCTTGTATGAGGCTTGAAAATGGTCCATCTGACAGGAAGTGAGGTGGCCACATCAGAGGTCCATCTGACAGGAAGTGAGGTGGCCACATCAGACGTCAATCTTACAGGAAGTGAGGTGGCCACATCAGAGGTCTATCTGACAGGAAGTGAGGTGGCCACATCAGAGGTCTATCTGACAGGAAGTGAGGTGGCCACATCAGAGGTCTATCTGACAGGAAGTGAGGTGGCCACATCAGAGGTCTATCTGACAGGAAGTGAGGTGGCCACATCAGAGGTCCATCTGACAGGAAGTGAGGTGGCCACATCAGAGGTCTATCTGACAGGAAGTGAGGTGGCCACATCAGAGGTCCATCTGACAGGAAGTGAGGTGGCCACATCAGAGGCTCCTGGGGACGTACCTGTTGTCGCTCCTGGTCTCCATGGTGACGGGGTTGGGGGAGGAGTGATGTCCAGAGATGGAGATGAGGTTGGTTCGCTCCCCAGGGTAGTCCGGCTGGATGCGAGGGGAGGTGTGGGCTATGGGCTGGGGCACCACCTTGGCTGTGGGTGCAAACACACAGGACTTCAGCTACAAGCTAATAATGCTACAAGCTAATACTACTGTCCAAAATGTGTCGTGTTGCATGTGTGTGTGTGTGTGTCCTGGAAGTGCTTACCAACGGGGATGGCAGACGTGGTCACTGCGGTGGCGTGAGAGGAGTGAGAGGGCATCGTCATGGTGACGATGGTGCTACTGTTCATTTGGGTGTGTGGCGCAGATCCTGAGAGAGACGAGACACAGGGTTAGTTAGAGGGAGGAGGCTGGCGGTACCCCTCTGCCCTGCCTCCGGGCCTCTGCCCCCCTGCCTCCGGGCCTCTGCCCCCCTGCCTCCGGGCCTCTGCCCCCCTGCCTCCGGGCCTCTGCCCCCCTGCCTCCGGGCCTCTGCCCCCCTGCCTCCGGGCCTCTGCCCCCCTGCCTCCGGGCCTCTGCCCCCCTGCCTCCGGGCCTCTGCCCCCCTGCCTCCGGGCCTCTGCCCTGCCCTTACCTGTAGTGGTTGTGGCAGGGACGGTGTTAGTGGCGACGATGGGAGCCACGGTGGCAGCAGCGACAGGCGTCACAGAGCTGAAGATGGACTTCTGAGGACGGAAGCAGAGCGGAGGGGGGGGTCAGCATCCACACACGGTGTGTGACGTCAAACATTTCAGAAATGTGTGGAGGGCGTCTAACCTGGGTCATGGCGTGGGGCGGTTGGGGCTTCTGGGCCACGATGGGGGTGTGGGAGGGCAGGGTGATGCGTGTGGCCGTGTCCCTGCTGGCCTGGGGACGCTGGATGCTGATGGTGGCCGGGGGAGGGTGGATGGTCAGCCCTGGACGCCTGCAACACACAGCATAGGACACATGACCAGCTGGCAGCCTCACCCTCACTGCCTCAGATCAGGCATGGAGGAACAGCAGCTGGTCTCAGACCAGACAGGTCGTCTGAGTCAGAAGTCTTGATGCTGCTGGACGAGCCACTAACACAGTCTCCTTCAGTCAGGCTTTGTAAACAAACATCAGGCCCCACCTTTCTCATTCTGAGCCAAGATAACCCTGATATAACACCCTGGCCGCCCCTCCCACCCTGCAGACCCCCTCCCACCCTGGCCGCCCCTCCCACCCTGGCCGCCCCTCCCACCCTGCAGACCCCCTCCCACCCTGGCCCCCCCTTTCACACCCTGGCCCCCCCTCTCCCACCCTGGCCCCCCCTCCCACCCTGGCCGTCCCTCTCCCACCCTGGCCCCCCCTCCCACCCTGGCCGTCCCTCCCCCAGTCTGGAGCCCCTCTCCCAGTCTGGAGCCCCTCTCCCAGTCTGGAGCCCCTCTCCCAGTCTGGAGCCCCTCTCCCAGTCTGGAGCCCCTCTCCCAGTCTGGAGCCCCTCTACCAGTCTGGAGCCCCTCTCTCAGTCTGGGCCCCTGTACTTACGCGTGCACCATCTCAGTGGAGTGTGTGACAGCAGGACTGATGCCGGGGCCCTGGGTCCTGCTGACAGAGATGGGGGTCACCACGGTGGGCAGCACCGCTGAGGAGGTGGAGACAGGGGGCCGGGGCTGAGGGGCACAGCAGGGGGGGAAAGGGTTATGAGCCATGGGTCACATGTACAGTCAAGAGAAACTCATGAGAAAGACTCATGTTTAGAGGTGGGGGGGGGGGCAGATATGGTCTAAATACTAAGCTCCACCCCTCCCTGTGCGCTCCGCCCCTCCCTCTGCGCTCCGCCCCTCCCTCTGCGCTCCGCCCCTCCCTCTGCGCTCCGCCCCTCCCTCTGCGCTCCGCCCCTCCCTCTGCGCTCCGCCCCTCCCTCTGCGCTCCGCCCCTCCCTGCGTGACCAGGAGCAGAGCTGAGGCACCTGGGTGGGCTGGTGGAGGATGTGTGGTACGGTGGGCGGGCCCGGCCCGGCCCCGGCTCCAGATGCTGGACGCAGAACTGTGGCTCCTTTAGAGCTGGACATGACTGCTGCAGCAGCCGCCCCTGGACACACACACAACTCTACTGATCAGTCAATAGAGAAGACTGCATAAAAGAGTGATGTTTCAAAATCAAACCAGAATTTGCTGACACCCTTCTTCCTAACGCTGTCATACCTCTGGGTAGATGGGAGGTGAATGTCTGTGAAGGTGTGGCGGTGGCCCCAATCTGCAGGGCCGGGGCGCTACTCCTGATAATCTGGATGTTCGCAGGCATCAGATGGTGCAGGTTACTGGAGTGACCCTGGAACACAAAACAAACGCCTTGCTCGTTAGCGACCGATAGAACTCTGGAACTCTTAACGTGCAGAGCCAATGAGCAGATCAGTCACCTGCTGACTACTGATGGTTGCCACGGGGATGGAAGGAGTCGGTGCGATGCTGCTCTCCAGAGTGACCGTGATGTGTCCGGGCACCTTGGGGGGGACGGGGAGGTGGCCCTGGTTCAAAGCCGGTGCAGGGGCAATGAGACGACTGGGGATCGGTGACTTCAGGACAGCCTTGGGGGGGGGGGGGGAACCCCAAAGAACATTCACTTTAATTTCTCGCCCGTTCACATTGGTTACATCCATGTGTTGCTGAAGAGAGGCTCTGTTTACCTTCATCTGGCCCTCTGTGAGGGCAGTGGGCTGGCCAGCCACCTGGGGCAGGTGGATGGGAGGTGCTGACACTGTGACTGGAGGGCCGGGCTGGATGGGGAGCTGCTGGGGAAGACCTTGTGGGGGGCCGTAGGGCCGAACCATCACCGTTTCCTGCTTATCCTCCCTGAACGAGAGCGCTGCTCCTCCACCGCCGCTGCTGGGCGGCCGATCTTGCGCGCCATGATCAGCATCACGGCTGCCCTCCGCATCTCCTCCTGCTGAGAACCAAACCGTTGGACTACAGACGCACACACACGGATACGGTTCTGACAAGCTAGCTAAGAAGCTAATGTTGTTATTTCTGAGTAGCTTGACAACGGGCGGGTTATTCAGCACCTGGTTGGTTTGGTGACGGGTTTAAAGGCACCAAGTTTCCGCCCGGGATCTGGGGAGGCCCTCCTCCAGAAGCGGGCATTCCGTGTCTCGGGAACTGCTGAGAACTCATCTTCCGTTATTCCACAACCTAAACGTAAAAGAGGAGAGAGTGCGGATTAGCCGGCTAGCAAGCTGCCCGGCTATGTATCGAATGCACGAGTACACTGATTGGATTCAATGCGACCAAGATGTGCAACTTAAACGTTTCAGCGAAATGATCATTCCAATCCGCCTGTTTGCATTTAGGACCGTTCCGAATGTACTCACATGTAACATTACATTTTGTGATAACCTTGTGTTAAATATAAATGTGTGGGTGTTGGTAGCTAAATTGCTAACAGTACACATTGACTAGCTGAAAAGCTGCTACCACTAAAAAGAGCGAGCCATCTAGCCAATTAATTTGATTCGAGTCAAATGAATTTATAGTTTGCTTGCTATGTAAGTAGGAATCCGTAGGAAACGTGTTGAGTGATTTGACGATTTTATCAGAATATCGACAGCGAACTGTACACGCTGTGACCAGTAACGGAGATTTCAAGATATCTAGCTAATGTGTTAGCTACCAGATCGCTAAGCTAGCTGGTGAGATAAACAATGATAGGTATCTAGGCTACTAGCTAACAAAATGCCTTGCAATTTCTCTAAAACACAGCACAACAATATTTGAACGAAGACCACCAATTTGCTAAGGGCGAGAAATTGATTATACATTCAAACAAAAACTTTGTCAAAATAGACTACCGTATTTGCAGAGTTACAATTTTTCCATTCGTCTTTTCTTTTCAACAACACACAGCTAAGCCGGAAGAATGCAGACCTCACAAACGGACCTCCCTGTTTTTCGGCCAATGACAAGAAGGAATCGCAAACCTTCGTCCAACCACTGACAGGGGTTGAACAATTGCTAAAACGGCGACGTGATTGGACTTCAGACTCCTTTTTTCGGCGCGGGGAGGATCCGCGAGGCGGTGGCGGGCTTGTCCGAAATAGATTCAGGAACTGCAGTTCGTTCATGTGGTCAGCAGGGAGCAGTAGTCCCCTGCTACTGTAGGTCTAGCACAAGCATAATACTAGGCGTGAACACAGCGTTCCTTATGTATCTTAACTTAGGCCTACTGTTTGCTATAGGACTTAACATGATAGGAAAGGTGAAAGCGTATATTGAAAACAATCACATGCCTTGTTAACGATCACGTACGTTGATAGCGTTTCTTTTTTTAGGTTTATCAAGTAGAAAGGTTGGCAAGACCATATTCTACACCGCAATACCTACTTCAACTGGATAGTTGAAATTCCACAAATGTTCATGTCAACCGTGTAAACACTTTCCAAGAAATGCTTGGCACGCGTTTCTTTTCACTCCCACGAGAACATTCACGCCGTGACCCCTCAATTGAGATCTCATTTAAAGCAGTCTGTCTGTGGCAAGGTAGCAGATAGAATAATCAACAACAACAAGAACAGTTTGCAGAGCCTGACAACAGGGGTCATATCAAACATCTGAAGGGAACCATAGGGCCTCCGGGAAAGTAGAACCGACAGTTTTGGACTTGAAAAGCCTGCTAACAGAGAGACAATCTTGGGCGTTTGGCATCGCGTTACTGCCACATTCTCCAGCCCATGACATCACCCAGATGCCTACGATGCTTGGCCCGGCTCCCTGTGAGACTTGCGGGCCGAGGCTATTTTTCCAAGGTGGTATGTGTTATTTCTGTCACTCACCCGTACGGAAGGTCTCTGTTGCCCACATGTGATGGGATTGCTCGGAGCTCCGGGCGAAGTCGCTGTTTAGCGACGGTGCCCTTCATCGACACGCAGGCCTCTTCTACCTATATCGGGGACAGACAACGCATCGTGTTTTCCTCAAGTAGGCCTACAAACAACACATTGAACCTCTCTAACATTGTTGCCCCGCCTGTGGTAACATTTCAAGAAGCCAGAAACTGTATCACAGTATAAAAAGAAGTTTGATTTACGTGTTTGGGCAATATAGGCCAACAGCCTACTGATGCCAGAATAGACATACAGTCTCATCGACACAATTAGTTGTTCCTCAGAAAGAGAAAAAAACATTCCCAGAGAGCCATGCCTTTTGTGGGAATTTAACCTTTAAACCTTGCCTACTCCATCCTCCAAAATAGTACAAATTCTCTGGAAGGCTTAGCGGCCCAAGCTTGCGTGGCCAGTACGAAGAAAAACACACGGCGCTAACAGTCTCAGTGCTGTCTGCGACCGAACACAAATAACAGTCACCCTTCAGAGTGAACCGGAGCGCTGCATGCTGCCCTTCTGAGCGCATGCCGGTCGTTCCTGACTCCCACAGAGGCACGGCCGTGACGACCAGAGATGCGTTCACCGGGATACAAACAAGGAGGGATCGCGGCAGTTCATATTAAAGGTTTTTCAGGTTCTTGCATGATGAGGTGTGAACATTCAATTATCCTACTGATTCCTCCCACCTATTTAACTCAAGAGTTAAGATTACTGTAGGTGTGTTTCTCATCTACAAGCTTGTCTGACCAACATAGCGATCATTCTTTGATACCACAAGCTGGCAGGGTTGAGAAATGAATCTGTATCATCAGGGAGTGGAGTTTGAAAGCAGTTGTAATTCACGCATGGGCAAAGATGTACTTAAAGAAGCCAGACACAGTCTGTAAATATATAAACACGGCTTTGGAGGACGCCTGTGTCAGATTTAGTAACGACATCACAGTCGCGCATATAGTAAGTAATTTAAGTGCCAGTTATAGGATACTAAACGACATCACTGTGGCACATTTAGCAGACTAGATCAGAGCTCCAGCCACGGGGAAGCTTAATGCAGCTGTAAATCAGGACATGTCAGATATAACATTACAGACGAGTGTGGTGTATGTAGCCTATGCACTGATTTCCCTGACAGCTTGTGTCTAACCTGACACTACTTAGTTTAGTAAGCTACACATAATTTACATGAAAAAACGAAGTACTGTAATTGAGACATAATTTGGAAGTGTAATAAGGTTCCTCCTCTGTCACATACAGCCCCCCCCCCATGTCTGCCTCTTAGACATCCCACTGAACGTCACCTGCAGGAGAATAGTTTTGGTGACACTAAAAGCTTTCCTGGACTGATGTTAACTGAGCGAGGTATCGTCTTGGTTTTTACTGGGGTAAAGGTAAGGATCCCCCCCCGGGGCCCCAGCCCCCCGGGCCACTGGCCTTACCCCCTGGCCCCCCCTTCACTGTCAAAACTGAGAGGAAGAGGAGAGTAGTTCCACCACAATGGCAGACCTAAATTTAGAGGACATTGACCTGATTTATGTGGAAAATTGAAGAGGGGGGAGAATGCATTCCGACACTGAACCAAGCAGAAAGTTTCGGAATCTCCATGGATATTAAGGCAAAACACAGCACAGTGCCCAGTTATTTGTCCATGTTTTTCTCACAGAGCTTCATAAGGGAAAATGCAGCTTAAAGGCAGCAGGGACAGGCTTTACTTGTGTTGCTCAGACGTTGTCTCAAGAACTGACATACAGTAAATAAATACAACAGAAACAGATGTTGGTCCAGCAGGGGGTGAAACGATTGTGCGTAACCAGAAACTGACATTTTTCATGTGTTTGTACATGTCAAAAGCACAATGAGCCTTCAGTTACCCTTTAACTCCACAGTCAGAAGTGGAATGTAGAAAAAAAAGTTGTTGATCTACTTCTCGGGCTGTGGGCCAGTTGCAGATCAGTACCGGGTGGTTTGAACTCACTCTGACGGGATCAGAGATATGTCTGAGGCAGCCACCTCGCGACAGCCATGCTTCCATGACGGTTCAAGGAGAAACTGGATGGCTCCTCTGGAATGCTCCCCCGGTCTCCCCAGCCCTCCTCTGGGCAGGAGGGGCTCCGCCGTCTGGAGCAAAGCCAGGAAGGAGCCTCCCTTAGACGGCCACACAGCTCAGCGAATACAGATGTTTGTGTCGGCCCTCATCCACAAGACCTCGACCCTTGACCCAGACAGCCCCCGGTATCCCCCCCCGGATCATCCCCCGATCATGTGGCTTCACCCCATAGGCGAGTGTTCAGGGAGGGGCAGAGAAACAGCCATGGAGCCCTCAACTCACACAATGTAGGATTTCAATAAATCAATTGATATAACTGGAGCCTGACAGGAGAGAGAACCGTAACCCCTGAGGCAGTCATGCGATAAACCTCATATCAGTACCTGAATCAAACCACTGACATTCCGACAAGGTGAGATTCTGTGTTCGCTGGAATTGAATGTACAACATCTGTCAACGTTGTGGAATCTTTCAGATTCCGTGGAGAATCATTCAGGTGTGGAAGGCAACCGTGGAGACTTCTGGGTAACACTTGTTACCGTGTGACAGGGACAAGGTGGGATATTTGGCAGACGCCACTCTTACACACTGAGAAAAGCTGCACTGATCTGTCACAAGTAAACTTAGGAGGAGGGAGACTGGCTACAGGCATCCCTGGAATGTCCTTTCACTTCTACTAAGGGAAGCAAACAAGGCCAAATATTTATACTGAGAGCCAAAGCGCACTGAAAAAGATTGATTGCAACAATCGCAAGCATATTTCTCAAGAGTCCACTTGGTTGTTGTGGACATCCAACAGATATGACTGTATTTCCTTCAGCTAATGGTAAATGATTGACTGGATGGAATGGTAGAAATCCAGTCAATCATTTCGATATATCTTCTTGCATTTTGAAGATACTGAGTTTGTTTTAACAAAGAAGCAGGAAGCCAGTGTTCCAGTGAATCTGCGGTCAGTGAGAGGAAATTACCCGGAGGATTCATTCCAAGAATGTGGTCTTCAAATTGAGGACTTTACATAAACAAAAAGATGTTTACACACTTTTATAGCATTCACACAATGTTGTAGCCTTTTCATTTAGCCCTGCTTGTCCTGAACAAACGTCGATATACTTCCACTTTTAAGGCCAAATTCACCACCACAATATATTTTATTTTAAAAAGTTTGGCGTGGGATCCGTAGGGTTAAATACCCCCCAAACAAATGCTACCATAGCAGGGGGTGGTGTTATATTATGTAACTTCAAGCTGACAGTTATATACAGAATATGTTATTAACAGAATATGTTATATATGTTTAAGTGTGTGAACAGTGGTGGGGGACGGAATGGTTTCTGTCGTGTTGTGAAACAACATTCCAGATATTCTTCCATATCGGGTCTGCTCTCCCCTGAGAAACGTCAGCTGTGCAGACCGATGCTCTCCTTCCACAGCGGTTAAAGGTGTGTCACGAGAACTGACGAAAGTAAAACAATAAGAAATGTCATACAAGATGGATTGTAGAAATCCGTGTGTAAATGGAATGAGAAACACACGGGCTGGTCTATATTCTGGTTCAAGCTGAGAGACGGCGACGGACCTCCATGATCCTGGAGGAAGGAGCAGTAACCCTGGGCTGTGCTCTGAGGGGCTTGTGTCTGAAGTGCGTCCACGGAGAATGCAACAACACTGCTTGTGTTTAAAAGCAGAATAATTCGAGCGCGCCCCTCAATCCCAGCCGTGTCTTTAGAAAGCCCAACGTGTTGAGAGAGACGACCCATCTGAAAGAACATAAAGCATCTTTGTTTCACCGTTTGTGGTGAAGAACATACTTAGCATTCAGGCCGGGCTGGAGGCTAAACAGGGGCTCTGGGAGGAATGTGCCGCTGGGGTTTTGTGATGCAGGTTGCTTGCCAACAGTCAAGCAGGTGGTAGTTCTGTGTTTCTGCGCTTAATAAAGTACCTTTCTGTCCTGGTGAATGGGAGCTGTGAGTTGAGCCTGTCTATGGACTCTGATGAGGGCTGTTAGTACAAGCGTGTACTTGTACCACGTCAGTAGAATGACTCCCTCCTCCCTCCCCAGTCCGCAGACAGTCCCTGTGAATTGTTGATCCGTCACAGACGACTGGGGGCTCATCTGTCTGCTTGGCAGATTTTCTTGATAAAAAATGACAACAATCAGCATTTCAAGATATATATTAAAGTCTTTATTCTATTGATAAAATGTTATTGGAATAAAATAAAAAAATCCCCATTTTAGAAGTTCACAGCAACTTGACAATGGGTCACCCACATTTAGCAAGGCCTTCTACACATGAAACCTTGCGTGCATATAAAATTATATTTCAGTTATAACTTAAAAGTAATGCAAATCTTTGGCGTTGTGTTCACACCACTGAAACTAAAAAGAAATAAAATATACAAAATATATTAACCTCTCTTAGGTCGATACAACCCTTTTATGTAAACAAAGTACAAAAAGTGAAAAAGCATTTTAAAATAGCAAACAGTTTTCAAACACAGATCATTGACCAGCAACCGCACTGTGAGAGGAAAACATTTAAAACAACATTTAAAAAGCAGTTGAAAAAGATGACAGACTGAAGAGTTTGTACAGAACCACACTAACTCACCCCCACCCACACATTCCAGTTTCCACATCGCAGTCATACATACTTCTGCATTTAACACACAAAAAGGAACTAAATCAAAACGTTTCCTGTTCCTGATTCATGCGGGTCTTTCAGAATCAAGACTGTCTGAACGATGACATGCTTGATACTCAAGCAAAGAAAATAGCACTTTATTGTAACACTTGTTTAGCATCAACAAATAGAAGATGGAAAACGAGAGCCAAATACAACAGTCCTGTGTCCTCAGAACTGAATATAACCTGCTGGATCTTTAGACCCCCAGCAGAACCTGCTGGATCTTTGGACCCCCAGCAGAACCTGCTGGATCTTTGGACCCCCAGCAGAACCTCCTGGATCTTTAGACTCCCAGCAGAACCTGCTGGATCTTTGGACCCCCAGCAGAACCTGCTGGATCTTTAGACCCCCAGCAGAACCTGCTGGATCTTTAGACTCCCAGCAGAACCTGCTGGATCTTTAGACCCCCAGCAGAACCTGCTGGATCTTTAGACCCCCAGCAGAACCTTTTTGCTGGATCTTTGGACCCCCAGCAGAACCTGCTGCCGAGGCGTCGACATAGACGAGTGACAAAATGAGCGTTCGGAGAAGACAGACGGTTTAACGGGGGTCGGAGGTCAGCCTGAAGGTAGGCTCTTCCTTCGGGCCGAGGCATGGTGCTAAGGGGGGCGCTGGAGGGGGGGGGGGGGCGCTGGGGGGGGTGAGGCCATCTGAGGGCCCAGAGCACCAGAACCAGGCCTCTTAAAAACGAGGTTCCTGTGAACCCCAGCCTCTCCCCCATCCGCTGCTCTCTTGGACGGGTCTGGGAGAGCCCGTGACTTCTGCACCCCAGCCCTGAAAAGGGGGATTTCAGCCCCCCCGGTTAAGCTGTGTGCAGGGCAGCCCCCCAGAGAGCAGCAACTGCATAGTTCCCTAAGGAGGGGGGGTGCAGGGGCAGGGAGGCATAGTCAGTCTTCACAGAGGAACACAGAGGAATGGAGGAATGCAAGGGTTCGATGTGTAAACACATTCTACAACTGACTTCCCCAAGCCAAGCATTTAGCTTCACATAGCCTTATAGGAAGCCTGACTGTCACATGGACTGAGGATGGATTGTATGCAGGAACGTGGGCTGTCTGGATGCCCAACACTGGCAGAGCCAGAACACAGACAAGTACTGCAGAGGTGAGGGGAGACAGGAACAAGACTAACCTTCATCAGGGTCACTTCCTCTTCCTCTTAAAAATAACAAAAATCCATGCAAAAATGTCACAGCACATTACCAGCAGCACTTATAAATATAAACACAGAGCTAAATAACAAAGAAAATATATCAAATATATCAAATAACACCAAGTCACATACACAATGTGTGCCAGTACCCTGCGTCTGACACAGCCATGTCTACCACAGACAACAGTTCTAGTTTCTTTTTAGATGAGCAGAATCAGGAGAGGAAAGCACAGCTCTCCTTATCCTCCCTCTCCTCCTCATCCTCCTCCCTCTCCCCTCCTCATCCTTCTCCAGATACGTGCGTGGGTCTCTCTCTCTGGAGACGTTGGAGGGGCTCTGGGTCAGTGGAGAGAGCTAGTCTCCTGGCAGAGGGCTCCTGTTGTCCTGAAGGACTGACATCATCAAGGACATGGGTCCTGTTCAGCTTCATCAGCTGCATTCGGGGTTCTCCTTCTTAAATAAGGATTTCTACCACGTCTGTGTCGGAGGAGGTGAGGTTCTTGTTCGTGTTGAGGGCTGCTTTCACGCGCTCTGAAGCATCTGTGGTGAAGGAAGGAGAAAAAGTACTTAGTCCTTTTCCAGAGACGTTTCAGTTTAACAGTAGCGACCTTAAGACAAGTTAAGTAGGCTGCCTGGTAGAGGCTGAAGGGATGATGTCATGTTGAAATGTTTACTACGTGGGAAGGTACTGGCCACCTTGGGTCCCTCCACACACACACACACGCACACACACGCACACACACGTCTAGTTTTTTGGAATGGCTCCACAACCACTTGATGCCGTGACCCTGAGTGTGGTTACTGTTTAACCAGCTGAGATCAAAAGAACAGGCAGCTTGCAGCATTGATCTACCGCCACATAAATGAGCAGGTTTGATCTCTGTCCTCTGCCCAGAGAGGCAGAGGGCAGGGAGAGGGAAACACACCTGAATCTGGTGCCAAGGGAGGCTGGTGGTCATCCTCCATGGGGGGGGCGTCACACTGTGTGCTGGAGTCCCGGCTGTGGGGCCTGAGGGGGGCAGGGGCCCGGGGGGGCAGCGAGGACGTCTGGTCATCTGAGAGACTCTTCCCTATGAGCGCAGAAACAAAGAAGAAGCTGGTTAATGACCAGACCACACACCCCGCACACACCCCGCACACACCCCGCACACACACATCTGTGAGAAAGCTGCTTCCCACAACTATTCAGTAGCTATTCTGGAGCGGGAGACGACACACATTCCATGTTGGAAAAAGACGTCTATTTGAGGCCCGCCGCCCCCGCCCCTCCTGCCTCCCCCCCCTCCTGCCTCCCGCCCCTCCTGCCTCCCCCCTCCTGCCTCCCGCCCCTCCTGGGCTCCTCTGCCTGGAGACCAGAGGAGCTCAGCTGTCTCAAGCAGGACGCCTCTGAACCACACATTCCTCCAGCTTACCTTTCCCCCTGGTGACGGTGCTGTCCCCAGGGCCTGGGATGGAGGGGGCAGAGAGGGCCTGCCTCAGGCCCTGCTGTTCTCTCCTGGATCTCTGCTGCAGAACTCTGATCACAGCATCCTTCTCCAGGAGCTCACCATGCAGAGCCTGGATCCTACACACACACACACACACACACACACACACACACACACACACACACACACACACACACACACACACACACACACACACACACACACACACACACACACACACACACACACACACACACACACACACCATTAGCACATGCTGACTCCCAGGTGAGAGAAGGTGGACTACAGATGTCTCTCTCAGGATGTGGGTAAGGAGAGTATGTACCTGTTCTCCATCTCCTGGTGTCTGTGATTGGTCAGAGGCATGTCGTCGTTGAAGCTGTCGTTGGGGGAGTGGCGGGGGGAGTGCTTGATGATGGTGGTATCTCTGGACGGGGATGAAGGAGAGCAGGATATTCAGACAGTGTGCTTCGACGACAACCACGGAAAACAACCTAAGTTTAAGTTTTGTCGGGTGCCTCTAGGGTGCCAAATCAGGTGCCAAATCAGGGAACCAGCCAGGTTACCCGTCATAGGATCAGTCATGTGATCCGTCATGTGACCCACCTCTGCGCGGCGGCGGTGGCAGCAGCGTCCATGGCAAATTGCATGATGGTGCTCTGCTCCAGGTACTTCTGCTCCCACCTGGTGATGTCAGCCTCCAGAGCCAGGACCCGCTCTTCCCTCTCTCTGAGCTGCAGCCGCAGGGCCCAGGGGCTCTGCTGCGACTCCTGGGGGCTCTGAGCCTGACGCTGGGGGCAGAGGGGACAGGTCAGCTGGGGCAGGACAGAGGGTGTGGTAGAGGGGGACAGGGCGTGAGGGGGACAGGGCGTGAGGGGGACAGAGTGTGAGGGGGACAGGGCGTGGGGGGGACAGGGTGTGAGGGGGACAGGGCGTGAGGGGGACAGGGCGTGAGGGGGACAGGGTGTGAAGGGGACAGGGTGTGAGGGGGACAGGGTGTGAGGGGGACAGGGTGTGAGGGGGACAGGGTGTGGTAGAGGGGGACAGGGTGTGAGGGGGACAGGGTGTGAGGGGGACAGGGCGTGAGGGGGACAGGGCTTGAGGGAGACAGGGTGTGAGGGGGACAGGGCGTGAGGGGGACAGGGTGTGAAGGGGACAGGGTGTGAGGGGGACAGGGTGTGAGGGGGACAGGGTGTGAGGGGGACAGGGTGTGAAGGGGACAGAGTGTGAGGGGGACAGGGTGTGAGGGGGACAGGGTGTGGTAGAGGGGGACAGGGTGTGAGGGGGACAGGGTGTGGTAGAGGGGGACAGGGTGTGAGGGGGACAGGGTGTGAGGGGGACAGGGCGTGAGGGGGACAGAGCGTGAGGGGGACAGGGCGTGAGGGGGACAGGGCGTGAGGGGGACAGGGCGTGAGGGGGACAGGGCGTGAGGGGGACAGGGTGTGAGGGGGACAGGGTGTGAGGGGGACAGGGTGTGAGGGGGACAGGGCGTAAGGGGGACAGGGTGTGAGGGGGACAGGGTGTGAGGGGGACAGGGTGTGAGGGGGACAGGGCGTGAGGGGGACAGAGCGTGAGGGGGACAGGGCGTGAGGGGGACAGGGCGTGAAGGGGACAGGGTGTGAGGGGGACAGGGTGTGAGGGGGACAGGGTGTGAGGGGGACAGGGTGTGAGGGGGACAGGGTGTGAGGGGGACAGAGTGTGAGGGGGACAGGGTGTGAGGGGGACAGGGCGTGAGGGGGACAGAGTGTGAGGGGGACAGGGTGTGAGGGGGACAGGGCGTGAGGGGGACAGGGTGTGAGGGGGACAGGGCGTGAGGGGGACAGGGTGTTGGGCTTCACCTGCTGGGCTCTCATGGTCCTCAGCTCCTGCTCGAGCCTGTTGCGCAGCCTGAGCTCCAGAGCCTCTCTCTTCTGGCAGGCGACCTGCAGCTGGGCGAGTGAGCCCTGCAGGCCCTCCACCTTCTCCACGTACGCTCTCTTCCTGCCCAGCTCCTCCTCCAGCCGCCGCACACGCGCACGCTCACTGCACAGCGCGGCCTCAAGGGCCTCACGCCTCCGCACCCACTCCTCCCCTGAGGAGCGCTGAGCTCTCAGCTCCCTCTCCCTCTGTTCCTCGTCTGGGGGGGAGGAAGGAGAGGAGGAGGGGAGAGGAGGAGGAGGGGAGGAGGGGAGGAGGGTAGAGGAGAGGAGGAGGGGAGGGGAGAGGAGGAGGGAGGAGGGGAGAGGAGAGGAGGAGGGGAGAGGAGGAGGGAGGAGGGGAGAGGAGGGTAGAGGAGAGGAGGAGGGGAGGGGAGAGGAGGAGGGAGGAGGGGAGAGGAGGGGGGTAGAGGAGAGGAGGGGAGAGGAGGAAGGAGGAGAGAAGAGAGAGGAACGTTAAAAAGGACCACTCTCAAATAAATGCTCCACCCAGCCTGTTCAGACGCTGTCCCACGAGGATCAAGCTGCTGCCAGCGCACAGCACCCTGGAGCTCACCAGCAGAACTTCCTGTCTGGCGACCTCACAGGGGTCACCGCGGAGGTCACTCCAACACCGGTCGTGATCGAGTGCGGCAAGAATGCAGACTCATTTTCAAATGTCAGTAAGCGTGTGGAAACAGCAGAGCTGGCGCTGGCTGGACCCACAGCAGAGCAAAGCAGAGGAGGGGAGGAACGCCTGCATGGAACAGCCCAGGAGTCCAGGCCACATTCCTGCAGCTGTGAGTCCAGAGGGGTGCCCACCCCCCTCCCACTCTCCTAACACAACACACCCCTTCAAGGTGGCTCCAAGCCCGGCCCAGCCCCGGGTCAGGGAGGGGGACGTGTGTTCTGTACACAAGTCAGAACCAGGACCTAAACTTCTCCCTGCCAACCTCCTCCATCTCTGATCTGAACAGGGAACTGACAGCCAACAACCACAACACTGTTGTCCGCTTAACTCTGGTAGTACAAGCCTGGTGGAAACACGGCTGTGGTGTTGTGATTAAACCAGAGAACACTTACTTTGCTCAAGGAGTTTGGCAAAGATGTGATGCTTGTGGTCTGCTGATTCAACTTCCTTAGCAACATGCTGTCTGGTAACCGTGTCCAGACGATCTGGATTCAATCAAAACAGAAATAAATCGATGAGGATTTTCGGTTTCCAACTTGCAACTTCACATTTTTACCACTACTTACCACTTTACAATTCTACAGCGTCTCAAGTCAAAACTGTTGAATAAATATATATACACAGGATATATTAAAGTTCTTTAAACCAGAGTGTCCGAGAAGTTGTGAAAGCCAGCCTCACCTCTCAAGTCCCGGTTGAAGTCATGCAGCCTCCTGATCTCCTCCTCCAGCCTGGTCCTCATGGCCTTCTCCAGTGCTTCCCTCTTGGCTGAGCTGTTCATCAGCATGTCATACGCCTCAGAGATCCTCTGGCTCTCCTGCTCCAGCTGCAGGAACACAAGCAGGCTATGAGGACGTGACTCAGCCTTCCTCAACCCCCAGGACGCCTCCAGCAGAGAGTCCTCAGGGCCTGCAAAGGCCTGTGTCTGGCCTGGAGTGTGACATTAGAGAGGCCTGGCTAGCCTGTTCAGTGCATGAGCTCCCCCGGGCTCATGACTACCCTGGGAACTAGGGATCCACATTCCTGAGAGGCTGTTTAGACCCAGGTGTCTTCACACCTCCTGGCTGACTGCCAGGGCTGAGAGCGGAACACACACTGCAGACATGTCCATCCCTACACGCGTGTAGAGACACAAACGGTGTCTGGGAAGGCTCTGTGAGGGGATTGGCTGGATCTGATGTGAATGTTGCTCAGTAGGATGGGCTGGATCTGAAGCTGGAGTGAACCACCCTCCCTCACCCCTGCCCCCCCCTCCCTGCCTCCCTCACCCCTCCCTGCCTCACCTTCTGCAGCCTCGCAGCTTTCTCCCCGCAGCCCTCCAGCTCCCTCTTCAGCCTCTCGTTCTCCCTCAGCAGCACCTCCATCTGGACAGAGCTGTTGCTAGGCATTCTGGGAGTTGTAGTGAACTGCTCTGGGCCTGCAGAGCTCACGGTGGGATAGATGCTGTTCCGGACCACCTGGGCCTCGACAGGTACGAACCTGGAGGAGAGGAGAGAGACAGAGGTAGAGGAAGAGAGGAGAGAGACAGAGGTAGAGGAAGAGAGGGGAGAGAGAGAGGTAGAGGGAGAGAGGAGAAAGACAGAAGGAGAGGAGGAGAGAGAGATAAGGAGAGTCATTCATCATGCATGAGCATTTCATGAGACAGATTTACAACACTATAAACCAACATGTTGATGCTGTAAAGAACGACAAAGGTCAACGAGGTACATTCCACTAGCAAGCATCAGCGGCGACCTCTGACCCCTGTCGCCCTGGCAACCCTGCATGTGGTTACCTGTGGTGCTGGGAGTGGAAGGGGGGCGGAGGCTCGCTGTAGTAGTGTCCGTGTGGGTGCTCCTGGGAGTGACTGACCATGTACCCCGGGGCCCTGACTAGGAAGGGATAGTCTGGAGGGGGGCCTCTCTGGTCCGGGGGCTGCAGGGGCCCGGGGCCCTGGAGGGCGTGGGGGCCAGGGTGGGGGCTGGACAGCTGGGGGTAGCTGTGTGAGGCGCTGAGGGCTAGGGGGTGGGAGGAGCTGGTCCTTTCCAGAGACAGCAGCAGCAGGCGCTCGCTGAGGGAGCGGGCATGCTCTCTCCTCACGTCCCACTGGCCCTCGCTCTGGGGTGCCTCGCTCTGGGGTGCCCCCCTCTGGGGGCCCACGCCCCTCTGGGAGGCCAGGTACTGGGAATGGGCCTTGGCCTCCTCGTAGGAGGGCAGCTCCTCCCCGTGGAGCTGGTAGAGGCTGCAGTGTGAGCTCTCTAAGTGCTTGTAGTCCCCCTGGTGTTCCTGCCCCTGGTGTTCCTGCCCCTGGGGATCCTGCCGGGTGCACATGTGGGGGACCTGGAGATCCTCCTGCGTCAGGCTCTCCAGGGAGGACCGGGGGGTCCCGGCCCCCCCGCCCCCGCTGCCCCCCCGCAGGGCCTGCTGCTGGATGGCCAGAAGGGTGGGGGTGTGGTTGGGGTTCCCGTAGCGAAGCTGCTCCTGGATGAGCCGGTGGAGCACTGTGCTGGACGAGTCCTCTGCGGTCCGCATCTCTGTGGACTCTGGGAGAGGAAGGCTGGGGTGCAGGTGGTGACTGGGTGAAGTACAGGGGTCTGGAGAGGAAGGCTGGGGTGCAGGTGGTGACTGGGTGAAGTACAGGGGTCTGGAGTGGAATGAACAGGTGGAAAGGTTAGAATCATAATAACATAACAACATCAGACTGTTGCAGAATCTTTGTGTTACTAACTCAGTGAATTTGTTTTTAAAATGTAAAGTTAGGAACCTGCTGCTCCATGGCAATTCTGTTAACTATATAGAGAATATGTGGGAAGATATTTATATGGAGAGAAAAGATTTAAATACCAGGGGTGTGCTTTCCATTGCTGCTTTTAGAGCACACTCCCATAGCAACGGAGCAATGGCTTGTAAATTCCTCTCAAAGCGCCTGTACAACTCTCTCCCAGCCAAATATATACAATAAATCTACAATAAACATCAGCTCTACTGCCTCCAACAAAACATTACTGGTCATTTAATACATATTTTCAAACACTAGTGGGTTCCAAGTGCTCCATAAAAATGTTTTAAGGAGAAGGCATTCCAGTCATCCGATATCAATTGCATCTGTAGTTTCCTGTAGGCTGATTTCCATTGGTTAATCGAGGTATAAAGACCGTTGGTCATCATGGCCGAGGTATTTCATAAGAAAAATATTTATTAAACTCTAAGCAATAGAAATACTTCAGCCGAGTCAAATTTAAGTGTTTCTTAATAAAGTTGATACGAACTAAATCATATTAGTATTAGCAAATAATAATAAATAATTTGAGCTGGCCATTTCATTTTCAAATAAAACGTTTTTTCTTTTCTTTCAAACGTCTTAAACGCTGATTAACAACCATGGTCCAACGACCATGTGTAAACCAAGCACAAACACACAGACTATGTACCCTCTTCTAAAAACACTCACCGATTATAATTTCATCACTGTACAAAACTCAGGTCGTATTTAGTTGATGTTGACCGACTAGACCGAGGTAATCCGTAAAGTTTTAATCGGAAAAGTGTATCAGCTGTCCTCGTTCTTTCCTCTTTACGCGCTGTGTACTTGTGCGCTCGTGAAGCTCTTTCAGCAGACTGAGGAGCGCGAGCGAGCCCCGCTCTAATAAATAACTGAGGACCGATTGTTCGCGAGCGGCTGGAATGTGAGGAATGCTCGAGTTGCGAGTCCCCGGGGATGAAGAGCAGCACCGCGAGCGCCCAGAGAAGGGGGCAGGGCGCCAGAGACGAGGTCGGAACTCCACCACTACTGTGCTAAACCAGCAGGTTGTCTCTTATTGTCTGAGGAATATCTTATTGTCATTGTTAAGAGTTAGATTATTCTGGAGTGCTACGTACTAGGTTTTGGAGAGGAAAACAAACAACTATGTAGAATATTAGTCATGGATTTGGCGGTGGATTTTCTTCAGTCCTAAAGTTAGAGAACTTCATTTAAAAAAGCATCTTAAACATTCATGCTGTTTGTAGCGCTTCTCAGCTTGATTCAAACGCTTGACATGGGAAATCATACAAAGATTCATACAGTCAGACACTGACTGAGGTTTGCCACAGGCTGTCCAGAACAGACAAGTCTCGTCACATTAAAGCATTGCTCACCATTATTTTCTCCAAGGGTTCCTTTGTTTGCAGGAGCCTGGTAAATATTTAAGCCGTAGCCCGTGCCAGTTAATTGTAGAGTGTGTGCGTGTGAGCGTGTGCGTATGTGAGCGTGTGTGTGTGTGTGTGTGGAGGCAGAGGGCGGGTGCGAGGCACACTGCCTGCCAGCTGTCCTTTGGCTCTAGGCCTCCTCCCCTCCTTATCACGGCTGTGAGAGAGCTGTATTGTTCTCCACACAGCAGACAGGCCAGGCCAGCCCTGCCATCTGCTCCTTGCCTCCACCTCTATCATCCTCCTCCACCTCCTCCTCCACCTCTATCATACACCTCCTCTTCCACCTCTATCATACACCTCCTCCTCCACCTCTATCACCCTGCTCCTCCACCTCTATCACCCTGCTCCTCCACCTCTATCACCCTGCTCCTCCTCCACCTCTATCACCCTGCTCCTCCACCTCTATCACCCTGCTCCTCCACCTCTATCACCCTGCTCCTCCACCTCTATCACCCTGCTCCTCCACCTCTATCATCCTCCTCCTCCACCTCCTCTCCGTGTGCCTATAGTTTGTAAAAGGGTCACTCAAAATCAGGTTGTGTGTGCACCAGCTGTCAGTGAGGATTAGCATGTCTCCAAAACACAAAACTGATGAGCAGTAGACCTTGTTGCCAAGGACAACCATACCTCAGATGTCCTCCTGCTTATTTGCATGGCAGTTGAGGTCTAACCGTCACCCAACCCTTTTGTGTTCCTGCGGCAACTGCCACTGATTGTGAGTAGATTGGAAATACCACAACCAGATAAGCAGACCAGCACTGATACAGCACTAGTATTGAGCATTTTGTGTGGACTTTTTTTCCACAGTGATGGTGGCATAAGATGTACCTCAAGATTGAGGGCCAGGACTGAGGGCCAGGACTGAGGGCCAGGACTGAGGGCCAGGACTGAGGGCCAGGACTGAGGGCCAGGACTGAGGGACAGGTGGGGACTGGGGAGCTGGGCCCGACCCTCCAGCCAGCACGCCTTCTGTTTCCCTGCTAAGGAGGAAATGGCCGCATTCCTGGCATTACCATGTCCATGGGGGCTGCTGGGTGAGGGGTGGGGGTGAGGAGAGGGGGGCAGGGTGGAGGGGGGGTGAGGAGAGGGGGGCAGGGTGGAGGGGGGGTGAGGAGAGGGGGGCAGGGTGGAGGGGGGGTGAGGAGAGGGGGGCAGGGTGGAGGGGGGGTGGGGAGAGGGGGGCAGGGTGGAGGGGGGGTGGGGAGATGGGGGCAGGGTAGAGGGGGGCAGGGTGAGGGGCAGGGGTGAGGAGGGGTGAGGAGAGGGGGGCAGGGTGGAGGGGGGGTGAGGAGAGGGGGCCGGGTGGAGGGGCAGGGGTGAGGAGGGGTGAGGGGCAGGGGTGAGGAGGGGTGGGATGGGTGAGGCAGTCTGCAGTCACCCCAACATTTTCTCTGTAATAGGCCGTCTGACTGATGAACAATGCATGCTCGCTCTAATCCACACACACACACACAACCCCCTCTCTACGCACACAATAGCTGTAATGTATGCATGTTTAAACAGATACAGCGTCTGATCAAGAGCTTGTGTAAGAGCTCTTCCCTAGGTACTCTGTGTTCTGATGTCGTGAAGTGAAACATCCCCATCCAGGATGGGAGGCTTGCTGCACTGCGCTGTGTGTAGTGGACGGATGGTTACTGTTGCAGCATGCCTGGTAGCTGACATGTGGTTACTTCCCTGTTCCTGGTAAATACAGACCGTTCTTCCACTCTGACTGCAGAACTCCTCACTTGTGATCCACGATCTCCCGGTGAGCTTTCTGGGTGCTCTATTTGTGTGTTGCTTTGGATAAAAGTGTCGAAATGAATAAAATGTGAAATGTAAATTATTTAACATGTTGGTTTGGGGTTTCTAGTTCCTCACTCTAGTGTCTCTAAAGAACCTGAGGGCTCATACCTTCATACCTCAGAAGCACTTTTCACTTAAATACTAACCTACTCAATCAAATCCATAAGCACAGAATGAGCGGTCATTCCATGGCCTTCAGATCAGAGTCTGACAGAGTTTTGTTCTTGTGACGTCAGAAAGGCCCGCCTGTTTGTCAAGCACTCTGAAGCTCAGAACAAACACCGACATGCTCTGAGAACGGCGTCAAACCCTTAAGAGCTGAACAACATTTACACAAGTCATCACAACCGACGAGAAGTCCACTCAGACACTTTTCAGCTCAAGGAATGTGACACTCAGTTATAAAGTGCAAATAACGAGAGCAAACAGTTCTTCTCTCCAGCTTCCAGCAGGGCTGCTCTGCAGGCTGGAGTGTTTACAAACAGGGCAGGGATACACATGTTCACTGTAGGCCGTTCACCTCACAGCTCCTACAACTAACCGTTCAAGGCCCCCCCCCCCCCCCCCCCCCCCCCCCCCCCCCCCCCCCCCCCCCCCCCCCCCCCCCCCCTCCTGGTTTCCTCTACTATTTCACCATAATGCAGGAGCTGGATTTGCATAACGCCAATTTCTCCAGCTTTGTCAATCACCCAGAGGCTAGGTGTGCGCTGGGCTGACCAGAGGTCAGAGGTGGGCTGTGGTCATGATAGCCATCTCTCTGTGGAGGTTTCCGACCAGCCCCTGGGCTAACCTGAGCAGCCTGGTCCTGGTCAGAGGCTGGACGGAGGGCCAGGATGCTGGGTGAAGCCAGGGCCCACAGATGTCCTCAGCTGGTCAGCTGCAGCCTCTAGGGTTACCACTGAACACACAGCTTTGTCTGAGCATGTCCTCACGCCATCTGTCAACTCTCCAACCTGCTCCTCCCTCCTCCTGCTCCCCTCTATAACCTCTCTCCTCCTCTCCAACCTGCTCCTCCCTCCTCCTCCTCTCCAACCTGCTCCTCCCTCCTCCTGCTCCCCTCTATAACCTCTCTCCTCCTCTCCAACCTGCTCCTCCCTCCTCCTCCTCTCCAACCTGCTCCTCCCTCCTCCTGCTCCCCTCTATAACCTCTCTCCTCCTCTCCAACCTGCTCCTCCCTCCTCCTCCTCTCCAACCTGCTCCTCCCTCCTCCTGCTCCCCTCTATAACCTCTCTCCTCCATCTTTACCCACAACCCACTGACACACCCAGCAAACAATGTTTCTTTGACAGAAAAGGTAAAAGTAAAAACTTTCCTTGACGTCAGTTTTGGAAAACTGAATCTAACGAGGTACCAAGCCCAATTTCAGAAAAATAAACAACTTTCATTCTGCCTTTTGACTCCTAAATATGAACGTGTTCATGAATAAACCATGCTGTTGACAAATCTCATTTTACCCTAAATCTGAGTCATGTTGTTCTAGTCCTAGAAAGACAACCACAGCCTGAAGCAGCTAAAAATAGTCTCTGTTCACCCAGGTGTTCAGTGGCTCAGAGGGCCCACCACGCGCCCCTGACCAGCTCTCTAACCCCCTCTCTGACAGCAGGATCCAGAGGCAGGCTGCAGTCCTCTCTCCTGGGCTGGAGACACCAGGAGGGGCAGCCAGGGGCACAGTCCTGGAACAAAGACCAGCTCTGTGGGGAGAGGTGAGGAAGACACTGGAGTCTTCTGAAGCTCTGCAACTGGCACTTTACTGGAAGGGTGCGCGTGTGATCATCTCAAATACAATCAAAAGCTTGTCTGACAGCAATATAGACTAACAACTTTTCGTTATCTCTGATCCTTAGTCAGGTGAACACCTCCAGCTAGAGGGGGAGAGTCTGTGCAGCTGAAGAGAAGCTTCCTGTTCTCCGCTCTTATCAGGCCCAGCAGAGAGCCATCTCTGGAGGGAGGGTGCTATGCCGGGGCTAGTCCTCTCACTGGCAGCTGGGGGTCGGACATTCCTGTACGGCAGCCTTGCACAAAACTATTCAAAAGTACCGAGCCCAATTTCACAATTTCAGAAAAATAAACAAAGATTGTTTGGCCCAAAACATAATTCCTGAGTGATTGCAGCTCTTTAGTTAAGCATTTTTGTTTGTTTAACCTAACCCTTATCTCAAACAATGTTGTGGAAACACATGTCCCAAACAAGTTTTGCGATGGTGTTTTCCAAGAAATCTAAACAAATGTGAGGATCTTGGTGCAGAAATACAAAACCTTCCTGACCCTCAGAGCTGGTTAAGGCTTGTGTGTTGATTCAGGAACACGGACGTCACCCACAACACAGGGGAACACAGGAACACAGGAACACAGGGGAACACAGGGGAACACAGGAACACAGGAACACAGGGGAACACAGGAACACAGGAACACAGGAACACAGGGGAACACAGGAACACAGGAACACAGGAACACAGGAACACAGGAACACAGGGGAACACAGGGGAACACAGGAACACAGGAACACAGGAACACAGGAACACAGGGGAACACAGGGGAACACAGGAACACAGGAACACAGGAACACAGGAACACAGGAACACAGGGGAACACAGGAACACAGGAACACAGGAACACAGGAACACAGGGGAACACAGGGGAACACAGGGGAACACAGGGGAACACAGGAACACAGGAACACAGGAACACAGGAACACAGGGGAACACAGGAACACAGGAACACAGGAACACAGGAACACAGGGGAACACAGGAACACAGGAACACAGGGGAACACAGGAACACAGGAACACAGGAACACAGGGGAACACAGGAACACAGGGGAACACAGGAACACAGGAACACAGGAACACAGGGGAACACAGGAACAAAGGAACACAGGGGAACACAGGAACACAGGAACACAGGAACACAGGAACACAGGGGAACACAGGAACACAGGAACACAGGGGAACACAGGAACACAGGGGAACACAGGCCACAAGCCACCGTCACCAGCCCTCTAAAACTCCCTGTGTGGATCTGGGTTCAAGGGCTTAGCTTAAAGATAGTATATACAATATGTATTGTTCCTCTGTAATGGGTGGGTTATGATCTTATTCCACACCGGCTGGACTGTGGACTGTGTGAGCAGAATCAGATAGGCTGCTCTGGAGGTTGTGTTTGGGGTAAACAAACTATCTCCAGGTCCCAGTTCCTCAGGTGCACCTGTGAGGACCCGGCCATATGGGCCGTCTGTAGACACACAACAAACACCCCCAACATACCAGCCCACAGTCCCGCACCCCCAACACACCCTGAACAACCCACAGCCCAGCATGCACTGCACACTGACAAGAACACTGACCAAGGCGTGCAGCCGTGCACACACACACACACACATCAGCTCAGCCGTGCACACACACACACACACACACTAGCTCAGCACGTGCACACACACGCTCAGACACATGGGCCGTGTCAGTCTGATAAACGGTTTCGGAGCGTGTAATTGTAATCCTTGACTGCTGGAGATGTGCTCAGTGTATCCCACCACCTGCTCCCCACCAGAGAAAGGAGAACTGTTCTATCACTTTCACCATTCCACAAGCCATTATCACGACAGCAGGTGTGTGTGTGTGTGTGTGGAGAGGGGGGAGTTTTAGTGATGCATCAGCTGTAGTCACTTCAGAGAACAAATGGTTTTAAGACAGAGGAGGACTTGAAACAGTCTCACTGTGCAGCTGTAGTGAGAGAGCAGTGTGAACCTGAGTCACTCCATGTACACACAGAGACTACAGACTATAAGAGCCATGAACAAAGAGGCTCAAGTTACATCCATGTGCAGCGTGCACACACACACACTCCCCTCACACAGAGACACTCACTACCCCCAGTGGTCCTGAGCCATGGAGCCAGATGGCAGGGCGAGGCCTCACTTCCAGGCCCAGATAAAGACATCTCCCTGGGCCTGGCTGGCCCCAGTGCCCTGCTCCCTGATATGGATTCCTCCCTGTGTGCAGCCTGGTGACACACCAGCCCAGCCGGGGGGGGGGGGGGGGGGGGGGTCAGGAACAGGGAAGTAAGGGTCAAATGGGGGGGTGAGGGAGGGGGAGGCTATGAGAGTGGGAGGGTTATGCTCCTGTGGGGGGAGGAGTTCACATGAGGTAAAGGGAACATGGTCTGCTTACGTCTCTTATTACCTATGACTATATCAGAATATGGTAACTATAGCATGTAGTGTATACGGAATAGTGTATAATCTGAAAACATACATAACTAATAATTCAGTTTTATCAGAACCCAAAACACACATTATCCCCTCATCCAAAAACCATGTATCGGTTATGTTATAAAACATGTAACTGTGTGTCTGTCTCTCAGTGTGGGTGTGTGTGTGAGTGTGTGCGTGCGTGTGTGTGTGTGGAGGGAGAGGTGTTCTGATGGCACGAGCAGGTCTGGGGATATTCCTGGAACAGCTGTGGGCTGTGTTCTGTTGGGCCCCTGGTCGCTCTACAACAACACGGGCTCACACTGGAACACACCGCTGAATGGCTGCTCCCAGGGGGCGCTCTAGCAAGGCAGCCATGTTGAAATCATTCCTGAAACATGGGAACTGTTTCTCATGAACGACAGCTCATTCACATAGTGATAAAACCAAGTGATTTTGTACATCTTCTGTGATGAGCAAGTCACCTGACCCTAACCCTACTAACTCTTACCCTAGTAACCCTAACTCCAGACACCCTAACCCTAGTAACCCTAACTCCAGACACCCTAACCCTAGTAACCCTAACTCCAGATACCCTAACCCTAGTAACCCTAACTCCAGACACCCTAACCCTAGTAACCCTAACCTGACACAATGCTAACCCCACCTCACCCTAGCCCAGCAGTCTGTCAAATCCAGGACTCACCCAGCCCCTTCCCTCCCCCTCCACCCTGACTGTCTGACAGTGTGTTTCTGGCAATTTGCTCCTATTGTCCAGAACTTCCTGTTCCTATTGTCCAGAACTTCCTGTTAGTAGGTGCCTGAGGGGCTGGCTCAGCCAACTGCAAAGGAATGCGGACAGGCCTCTCAATGAGGGATGTGTCTTTGGGTTTCTCAGGGCCCATTCCTGTCATTTCCACCCTGGTGTGTCTGGAGAGAGTTTGTCCATCCAGACACACATGAAGACCAGAGAGCAGAAAGAACTCAACTTCTGGTTGGTGGAAGTGAGTCACAGTGAATGATTCTCTCTGATGAGAGAAGAAGAGAGGAGAGAAGGGAGGAGCAGAAGAGAGGAGGAAGGTGTTCCCTCCAGCATCCTACTTCTAGAAATGACCCCAGACCCAGATTTAGGTCATTTTGCCCAAACCAGAACATCCTCATTCCTTTCCCCCGAACATCTCTCTCCCTGAAACAAGTGAATATCCTCGAGTCAGCTACACAGGCTGCAGCTGGACAGTGGCAGTGAGTCAACAAGGCCAAATGTGATCTAAATCATGAGTAAGTAAAACAAACAGTATTATCTATGGGGCACGGTATGTTAGGGTTAGGGTTAGGGTTAGGGTTAGGTATGTTAGGGTTAGGGTTAGGGTTAGGTATGTTAGTTATGTTCCCCCACGGCCTGACCCAGATAATAAGGGCTGGACATGCAGACAGACAGACAGACAGACAGACAGACAGACAGGCAGACAGACAGACAGACAGACAGGCAGACAGACAGACAGACAGACAGACAGACAGACATGCAGACAGACAGACAGACAGACAGACAGACAGACAGACATGCAGACAGACAGACAGACAGACAGACAGACAGACAGACAGACAGACAGACAGGCAGACAGACAGACAGACAGACAGACAGGCAGACAGACAGACAGACAGGCAGACAGACAGACAGACAGACAGACAGACAGACAGACAGGCAGACAGGCAGGCAGGCAGGCAGACAGACAGACAGACAGACAGACAGACAGGCAGGCAGACAGACAGACAGACAGCTCTTCAAGGAGGACTCTGTGAGGATTCTCTTCTGCAGGGAAGAGGGAGAATGCTCTCTCTCCCGCAGCTCTAAAACAGCTTTCTGTGTTTCCCCACACACACACACGCACACACACGCTGTCCAGTCCAGAGGGAGCAGGAGCAGGAGGAAGCCCCGCCCCAGCAGACAGAGGTCAGGAAACACTAACGTTTAGACGCAAGAGCAGCAGGGGGAGGCGGGTCAGAGGTCGTGAGAGGACCTGCGACCAGCTGATCGCGTGTCGTCCAGCATCTGATGGGATTCACAGACACACGGACAGGGGCCAGAGATGGAGGAAGAATTGGAGTAAGAATTTAACCATTTACCAACAGTATATGTAATAATGTTGAGATTTATTCATACTTTAGCTTAGTTTTCATCGGTTTGCCGGCCCACCTGTAGTACCCTAGCAGACCACTAGTGTGCCGCGGCCCAAATGCTGCTCTACGCAATGAAAAACTGGTATGTTCTGAATAATATATTAAAATAACCAAATTCATATAAATGCTACTAACTGCTTTGTGGGTTCCGTAACTGTTATTCAGCCTCCTCTGCAAACTGGCTTTACCATGAGCTACATCTGCACATTTTAAAGTATAGCTGCTCTGAACAAGTTCCTCTGAACCCCATTTAATGTATGTGTGTGTTGAGTGTGTATGTGTGTGTTGAGTGTGTATGAGTGTGTGTGTGTGTGTGTTGAGTGTGTGTGTGTGTGTTCTCAGGGAGCCCTGGTGGAGCAGGCATGTGACTGTTCTGGACAGCAAATGAGGAAGAGATTCTTCAGAAATGAAGAGAACCTTCTAATCACAACACACTCAGCTGTTTACGTCAGCACCGCGCCAGGAATGTAAACTGACATTCCTCCAGTCAATCCTTGACTCAATCCCAGGATGCTTTGGGGGCATAGATCAAACAGACATGTTTACAATCCTTGGCACATTTACTCTGTCAAACACCCAGTTCTTCTCTCTTCTCTTTCTTTAATCAAAGCATTTTAAGCAAGATTGATACATCGAAGCAGAACTGCTATGACAATTGAATTTCCCCCTGGAGAAATCAACTCATTTATGAACTGAATACATATACACCACACAATCTCTCAATAAAAACATTATCCCTGAATACCTGGACCAGTCTCTGATGAGCTGTTAAATCCATACTCCTTCCACAAAATACCTTTCCTTGTATAAGCAATATCAGGAGAGAACTATTTGGGATTGGTTATCTAGTGACGGCAAAGCCACTGACCAGAGGTCAGTGTGACCTTCCAAACACACTGTTACATAACTTGTAATAACGAGTTGGGAGAGATGAGGGACTAGGGAGAACTACTAACAGTACTAACCCTAACCCTAACCCTCCCACACCCCTCTGCCCCATAACTACCCACCTTCCCTTCCCCTCTCAGACCAGAGGCATTCCCGCCTGAGGAGTCGAGCTGGGCATGAGGCAGGGAGTGAGGGGGCAGGAAGCGAGGGGGCAGGGAGCGAGGGGGCAGAAAGCGAGGGGGCAGGGAGCGAGGGGGCGAGGGAGCGAGGGGGCAGGGAGCGAGGGGGCGAGGGAGGGAGGGGACGAGGGAGCAAGGGGGCGAGGGAGCAGGGAGCGAGGGGGCAGGGAGCGAGGGGGCAGGAAGCGAGGGGGCAGGGAGCGAGGGGGCAGAAAGCGAGGGGGCAGGGAGCGAGGGGGCGAGGGGGCAGGGAGCGAGGGGGCGAGGGAGCGAGGGGACGAGGGAGCGAGGGAGCGAGGGAGCAGGGAGCGAGGGGGCAGGGAGCGAGGGGGCAGGGAGCGAGGGGGCGAGGGAGCGAGGGAGCGAGGGGACGAGGGAGCGAGGGGGCAGGGGGCGAGGGAGCGAGGGGGCAGGGAGCGAGGGGGCAGGGAGCGAGGGGGCAGGAAGCGAGGGGGCGAGGGAGCGAGGGGGCGAGGGAGCGAGGGGGCGAGGAAGCGAGGGGGAAGGGAGCGAGGGGGCGAGGGGGCAGGGAGCGAGGGGGCAGGGAGCGAGGGGGCAGGGAGCGAGGGGGCAGGGAGCGAGGGGGCGAGGGAACGAGGGGGCGAGGAAGCGAGGGGGAAGGGAGGGAAGGGAGCGAGGGGGCGAGGGAGCGAGGGAGCGAGGGGGCAGGGAGCGAGGGGGCGAGGGAGCGAGGGAGCGAGGGGGCAGGGAGCGAGGGGGCAGGAAGCGAGGGGGCAGGAAGCGAGGGGGCAGGGAGCGAGGGGGCGTGGGAGCGAGGGGGCAGGGAGCGAGGGGGCAGGGAGCGAGGGGGCAGGGAGCGAGGGGGCAGGGAGCGAGGGGGCAGGGAGCGAGGGGGCAGGGAGCGAGGGGGCGTGGGAGCGAGGGGGCAGGGAGCGAGGGGGCAGGGAGCGAGGGGGCAGGGAGCGAGGGGGCAGGGAGCGAGGGGGCGTGGGAGCGAGGGGGCAGGGAGCGAGGGGGCAGGGAGCGAGGGGGCAGGGAGCGAGGGGGCAGGGAGCGAGGGGGCAGGGAGCGAGGGGGCGTGGGAGGCGCTGGGCATGTTCTCTGAAGCCCAGCGGAGGAATGCATGCGGGCAACAACAATGGTGGGAAAATAGCTGCCATTTCTTATCTCGTTAAGGAATTTCAGCAGTTTGACTAAATACATTATTAAATAGGTGTATTTATTTATGTTCAAGGTGGAAGATGAAGCTGCACATCTTTCAGGGATATTATGAAAATGTGGTTAGACTGGACTGTGTTAGACAGGACTGTGTTAGACAGGACTGTGTTAGACAGGACTACACTAAAACACAATATGGGCTGAAGGCCAGAAAACATCAGTACTGGTGAACACATGACATAAGTTCACAAAAAGGCAAGAAAACGATGAGGAAAATAATAAATGTATTTCCAGATGGAGGGGAAGTGTGCCAGTCCCACACTACACCTCTGGCATCTCTCATGAAGCCTCATGGTTCATTTCCTTCATGCCACATCCCTGGAGGGGCAGAGTCTACTTTGGGGAAGTTATCTG
The DNA here is from genome assembly GCF_054491055.1 of Hypomesus nipponensis. Taxonomy (NCBI): domain Eukaryota; kingdom Metazoa; phylum Chordata; class Actinopteri; order Osmeriformes; family Osmeridae; genus Hypomesus; species Hypomesus nipponensis. The sequence continues at coordinate 620,823 of NC_140376.1, read as the reverse complement.
GCCAGACCTAGGCCTAGCCTCTGACCCCAAACCCCCATCCCAAGCCTCTTACCCCAAGCCCCAACCCTAGCCTCTGACCTCTAGCCCCCAACCCTAGCCCCTAACCCTAGCCTCTGTCTGGTCCCCATGGCCTAGTCCCATCCTCCAATCCCTAGTCCCATTTTCCAATCCCTAGTCCCAGCTGCAGCCTCCACTTCTCCTCATAACTTCCTTTCTTTGGCATACCACTGGGGAGGTATGTTCCTTGATCATCAAACTATCTTTGCTCCACATACCTTGAAGGCATGATCTTGAAGATGAGAAGGGTGATTCTGCTATTGAATACCAGATCCTGCTTCCTGATGACTACATGACTGTATGAGTTATCACTTTGGAATGTTTCGTTCTTCAGAAAAGTCACAAAATACACAACATAAGATCCCTTAAGACTAGGCTATATAAGTGTGTTTTGCTTTAGCCAAGTGCTTTGTGAACGTGTCTCCAAACAACTCAATGACGTTGATATGTAAAAAAAAAAAAAAAAAAAGAACACACACAACAACAATAGCCTACGATACAAAAAAAAAAAGTCACGAAGGTTGTCCCAGCACATTCACCTGAGCTGCCAAGCAGAAACAGGCTTGCGTGTTAGCACTTGATTGTTTTTGGCTGGCGCTGTTCTGTCCCTGTTAGCGTTCACGTACGCTAAAGGAAGGAAGGCGACACGCTAGCCTAGCGAGCAGGCTGGGGACTGGAACCACTCACCATGCGAACAGCTTCTTCCAGGAAGATAGTTTTACTTTAGTTCACACCGGGCTGGGTCTACAGGTATGAAGGCCCACTTAACAGAATGTTAAAAATCTCGCCAACTTCCACAGACGTCATGTGGGAATCTAGCCTCGCAAATGCCAGCTATGAGGCAGGCAGTTTAAAGTAGCTTTGAGATGTTCCTGTCGGCACTGTGCAAGACTGGCTGGCACACTATGAAGACAACAAGTGGACACGCCTCTGCTTCTGACAGAAAACAACAATAATCTTATCTTCAATGCCTCAAAAGAGCAATAAGTTAGAAACTACTTGCATTTACTGATTAGAATTTATCATCCAGAGACAAAGTATTTATGCTCTGTACATATTCAGTACTAGTACCATGCAGGTACGTTGCATTAAGGTACCTGTAACCGGTAGGTACTTGTTGGAAATGGTACTGAACATGGTTCGGTGCTTTGGCAGTGAATGGAGGAGGATGTAACAGTGCCACCTACTGGTCTTCTTATGAATCAAACTATCCAGCTGGTTCTTTCCCTCCAAAACAGGGTCTGTTTAAACTGGCTATTCGAGCACCCCCTTGCTAATTGTTGATCACACTTTCAAGCCCCTTGAATAAGCCTGACAGAACTCAGTAGTGTGTTCACATACTATCTGTAATCTTTAGTTTACAGGACAGTCGGCGCTCCAAACCAGTCCTTCCCTGGTCCGGGCTCCCTGAAGTCTCCTCGGAAGAATCTCCAAAAATCCAAACCTTCTCCTCCTCTGAGGAAAGTTCATGTCTCTGCTGCCAAATTCCTGACTCCTGTTACTGGCCTCACAGTGACGGTAACCACGGTTACAAAATACAGATCTTAAAAAAATTAAAAAATACGAGGGGCCGAGAGACTGGCCTGACATCTCTCCAGAAGTCTCCGATCACACCAGGATGGAATCAGGAAACGCAACAACACATTCTTTAAGAAATTGGATTTCTGAATATATTTATATATTAAATATTCTTTATTTCGCATTCCAACACCCAGTCCCTCATGTCCCATATCTGAACATCAGTAAAACACACACAATCAGCATGCCTACAGTTTATCATTCCACATGGATGATATTAACATTCCATCAGCTTTCTCATGATGAACCACTGAGGGGAGAGGGAAGAGGAAGGGTGAGGGAGGGGAGAGGGAAGGAGGAGGGGTGAGGGAAGGAGGACAGGGATGAGAGAGGGAAGAGGAGGAGGGGAGGGAGGAGGAGGTCATGACAGGCTGGTACAGTGCTCACTTTCCTCCAGATGGATTTGGTTGCACCAGGAGGAGCACCAGGAGGAGAGGAGGGGCTGGACACACACACACACACAAACACACACACTCCTCAGACAGGCCTTCATGCTCCACTACCAGTCATCCATCCTGGCAGGACCCAGCCCACCCTGCAGAAGAGCTGGGTGGAGGAGAGGCTACCAAGGACTCTTATACCGTGTCCTTAACCTCCTCTGGTCCAGTCCTTCACTTCATGTTCACTTCCTGTTCACTTCCTGCTTCTTGTCGGGCTGGGCGTAGCGGAGGAGGGTGCGGGCGCTGTCGTCTCTCAGACCCTGGATGTGAGCGTCGAGCTGCAGCAGGAGCTGCTGGGAGCGCTCCTCCTCATCCTCCAGGAAGCGGGACGCCACGGCCTCCACCGGGGAGGATGCACAGCGCCCCTACAGGACGGGAGGGAAACATCAACACACAAACACACTACCTACTATGTTTAGTCATTATTATTGTGTGGCCTGTAGACATTGTTAGGCCAGACTACATGACCAGGTTAGGTTAGCCAGGTGTGAGTGCAGGTGAGGACCGCATGTGAGAAGGGGAGTCTCACCATGGGGAACACCTCCTCACTGGCCAGCAGGTGAAGAGCTTCCTCTGAGCTGGAACACTGAGCCTCTGGACCAGCACCAGGACCAGCACCAGGAGAGGATCCACTAGGAGCAGTTTGGAGCTGTGATCCATCCCCTTTGTGTTGCCTCACCTCTGAGGAGCTGGAGGAGGAGGAGGAGGAGGAGTGGGAGAGGTTCTCCAGCTGTCTATACAGCCTGTGGATGTCCTCCTGCCTGGACGAGACAACACCACCAGGCTGACCACACCTCTCTGTGTGTATGTTTGTATGTGTGTGTGTGTCTCTGTGAGTGTGTGTCTGCATGCATGTGTGTGTGTGTACCTGTCCAGAGTGGGGGCAGCGTGGCCGGGCCTGGCAGGGCCGTGAAGCAGGGCTCTCTGGTACTTGTCCTGCCAGGTCTGAGCACTGGCCTCCAGCCTCGCTCCGGCCGCCGCCAGCCCCTCTCTCAGCTTCTGGTTCTCCTGCTCCAGACTGGCCAGAGACGACACATAGCTCTCCCTCAGACAGCCCAGAGAAGACTCATCCTTCTGAGGGGGAGGAGGGGGGATGGAGGGTAGGAGGAGGGGATGGAGGGTAGGAGGATGGGATGGAGGGTAGGAGGATGGGGAGGAGGGGGTAAGATGGTAGGAGGAGGGGGGAGGAGGGTAGGAGGAGGGGAAAGGAGGGTAGGAGGAGGGGATGGAGGGGTAGGAGGGGTAGGAGGGTAGGAGGAGGGGATGGAGGGGTAGGAGGGGTAGGAGGATGGGGAGGAGGGGGTAAGATGGTAGGAGGAGGGGGGAGGAGGGTAGGAGGAGGGGGAAGGAGGGTAGGAGGAGGGGGGAGGAGGGTAGGAGGAGGGGGAAGGAGGGTAGGAGGAGGGGATGGAGGGGTAGGAGGGGTAGGAGGGTAGGAGGAGGGGGAGGAGGGGGTAGGAGGAGGCAGAGAGAGAGAGAGACATTAAGGCGAGGAACAAACTAATTAAAGACAATCCAGACCATGAAACCATGTTCTGTTCAAGTGAAGACTTGAACAGGAAGCAGAGACCTGTGTTGAGTGCTTCTCCACCCTCTCCAGGAGGTCGTTCAGATGCTGGTTCTCAATCTTTAACGTCTCCAGCTGCACCCGAGTCACCTGGCCAGCCCGGAGGAACACACACAGGTTGGTTTTTCTATCCTAGTGCGGCCCGAGCATTCACTTTCATTCAAAATTGTATCTCTAACAAGTTTTTCCTGTTTCACTATACTTGTGAGGACATTTGTTCACCACAAGGGTAGTTAATCAAGACCAGACACCAGCCCCTCAGGAGAGCGTCCCCCTACCTTCAGCTCTGCAGCGCGCCTCTCAGGAGAGCGTCCCCCTACCTTCAGCTCTGCAGCGCGCCTCTCAGGAGAGCGTCCCCCTACCTTCAGCTCTGCAGCGCGCCTCTCCGCCCGCTCCACCTCTCCTCTCAGCTGCCGCTCCATGCTGGAGGCGGAGCCACTGAGCGTGGCGATGGTGATGTCACGCAGGTGCAGCTCATTGGTCAGCTGGGACACTTCCTTCCTCATGCCCTCCACCTGGCCGCTCCAAGTCTGCTCCGCCCGCAGAAGCTCCTCCCTCAGCTGCACACAGGAAGTCAGGGAGAGGAAGTCAGGGAGAGGAAGTCAGCTTCTAGTGTTTCAGAGCTGCTTTTCCTTCACCTCTTTCTCTCCCATCCGCTCTCTCTCACACACCTCCACCACTCACCCTGCATGTCTCTCTCTCTCTCTCTCTCTCTCTCTCTCTCTCTCTCTCTCTCTCTCTCTCTCTCTCACACACACACACACACACTTCTTCCACCACTCACCCTGCATGTCTCTCTTTCTCTCTCTCACCCTGCATGTCTTCCCTTCTCTCCCTCCCTCTCACCTTCCTGACCTCCTGCACTCCGTGGGGGAGATCTTGTCCAGCCAGCGTGTGGTCTTGCTCCCTCCTGGTCAACTCTCCTCTCTGCTTGCTCAGAGTCTCCACTCTGACAGGAACACTCATCATATATTTTACAGTTTCATTAAATCCAGTACACTCCTACTCTACCTGTCTGAGTCAGTACAGAGGTGACTCTACCTGTGTGAGTCAGTACAGAGGTGACTCTACCTGTCTGAGTCAGTACAGAGGTGACTCTACCTGTCTGAGTCAGTACAGAGGTGACTCTACCTGTGTGAGTCAGTACAGAGGTGACTCTACCTGTGTGAGTCAGTACAGAGGTGACTCTACCTGTCTGAGTCAGTACAGAGGTGACTCTACCTGTGTGAGTCAGTACAGAGGTGACTCTACCTGTCTCGCAGGCGTCCCAGCTCAGCACGGAGGTGACCCTCACAGGCGCGGGCGGCGAGCAGCTGGGTGGAGGTCAGCTCCAAGTCCTGGCGGAGCGTCCCCACCCCCGGACACGTGCCTTGGGCCCCAAGGCAGTCCTCCAGAGCCCTGCACACACACACACACACACAGACAGACGACCCCCACACACACACACACAGACAGAAGACCCCCACAAACACACACACACACACAGACAGACGACCCCCCCACACACACACACACACAGACAGAAGACCCCCCCCACACACACAGACAGAAGACACCCCCCCCCACACACACACACACACAGACAGAAGACCCCCACACACACACACAGGGACAATGATGTAAACACTCTCCACACGTCATTCTGAATGCAATACAACTCCTGCCAGCTCTCATGAGATGGTGTGCCCATGACTGAGGGCACAGGCCTAGCCCCTGGACCTCCACCCACCTGATCATGGGCACAGGCCTAGCCCCTGGACCTCCACCCACCTGATCATGGGCACAGGCCTAGCCCCTGGACCTCCACCCACCTGATCATGGGCACAGGCCTAGCCCCTGGACCTCCACCCACCTGATGGTGAGCTCTTTGGCGTGCAGGGCGTGGGTGAGCCTCGACACCTCACTGCGTAGCTGCTGGAGCTGCAGGCTGGGGCCCTGGGGGGCCAGGGGGCCCTGGGGGCCACGCTGACCCTCCTTCTCCTCCGAACACACCTGGATGTAGAGCACGATTACCACATGACCAACATAACAACCATTCAACATATAACATATCCATCATGCACAGAAATCAACCCTCCAACAAGACACACATCCAACCTGCCCACATCCAACCTGCCCTCATCCAACCTGCCCTGCTTGGTCTGTTTCCATCACAACTCGTTCCAAAACTCCTCCCACCATTCTAATCCTGTCTAACCTTGAACCTAATACGCTGGCAGCCAATAATAACATCCCATAATAAACAATGACATCATCCTGAGAGCTGTATCTGGCAGCGGCTGTATCTCCTACCCTGCTGCCCTCCCTCCCTCCTGCTGGGTCCTACCCTGCTGCCCTCCCTCCCTCCCTCCTGCTGGGTCCTACCCTGCTACCCTCCCTCCCTCCCTCCTGCTGGGTCCTACCCTGCTGCCCTCCCTCCCTCCCTCCTGCTGGGTCCTACCCTGCTGCCCTCCCTCCCTCCCTCCTGCTGGTCCTACCCTGCTGCCCTCCCTCCTGCTGGTCCTACCCTGCTGCCCTCCCTCCCTCTCTCCTGCTGGGTCCTACCCTGCTGCCCTCCCTCCCTCCCTCCTGCTGGGTCCTACCCTGCTGCCCTCCCTCCCTCCCTCCTGCTGGTCCTACCCTGCTGCCCTCCCTCCCTCCTGCTGGGTCCTACCCTGCTGCCCTCCCTCCCTCCCTCCTGCTGGGTCCTACCCTGCTGCCCTCCCTCCCTCCCTCCTGCTGGGTCCTACCCTGCTGCCCTCCCTCCCTCCTGCTGGGTCCTACCCTGCTGCCCTCCCTCCCTCCCTCCTGCTGGGTCCTACCCTGCTGCCCTCCCTCCCTCCTGCTGGTCCTACCCTGCTGCCCTCCCTCCCTCCTGCTGGGTCCTACCCTGCTGCCCTCCCTCCCTCCTGCTGGGTCCTACCCTGCTGCCCTCCCTCCCTCCCTCCTGCTGGGTCCTACCCTGCTGCCCTCCCTCCTGCTGGGTCCTACCCTGCTGCCCTCCCTCCCTCCTGCTGGGTCCTACCCTGCTGCCCTCCCTCCCTCCTGCTGGGTCCTACCCTGCTGCCCTCCCTCCCTCCCTCCTGCTGGGTCCTACCCTGCTGCCCTCCCTCCTGCTGGTCCTACCCTGCTGCCCTCCCTCCCTCCCTCCTGCTGGGTCCTACCCTGCTGCCCTCCCTCCCTCCTGCTGGGTCCTACCCTGCTGCCCTCCCTCCCTCCTGCTGGGTCCTACCCTGCTGCCCTCCCTCCCTCCTGCTGGGTCCTACCCTGCTGCCCTCCCTCCTGCTGGTCCTACCCTGCTGCCCTCCCTCCCTCCCTCCTGCTGGGTCCTACCCTGCTGCCCTCCCTCCCTCCTGCTGGGTCCTACCCTGCTGCCCTCCCTCCCTCCCTCCCTCCTGCTGGGTCCTACCCTGCTGCCCTCCCTCCCTCTCTCCTGCTGGGTCCTACCCTGCTGCCCTCCCTCCAGGGCTCTCCCTCCTGCAGAAGGCGCAGGCGTTCCAGCTCCAGCTCCTGGCCGTGCAGCGTGTCCTGGGCCCTCTGCAGCTGACCTCGCAGGCGCTCCACCTCCACCCTGCTGGCCCCCTCCTGCAGCCAGGGGGGCTGGATGGATGCACACACACAAACAGTCTTTGTTTAAGATGTGTTGTTGTGATATTATATAATTAGTTGGACATCCTACATTCGTGTTTTTCCCCGTCACCTTGCTGTTGGAGCTCTGCTCAGTCTTCCTCTGGGCCTCCAGCCTGGAGATGAGCTTCTGGAGCTGAGCTCTCTCCAGCTCCCACTGGGCCGAGCGCCCACGGAACTCCTGCACAACACATCAGGAGCAGCCCTCAGTCAGCCACCAGGGGGAGCTAGCCGCCATGTCTGCAGCACATCAATACTGGTTAAACACAGCAGTAGTAGTTATGGAGGTTTGTAGAGCTGTGCTGCACCTCCAGCTTGCGGTTGAGGCGGGCAACCTCCGAGCCGTCGCCCCTGACTCCCTGGCCAGACGCCTTCTGCTGTTTGCTCTGTAGCTTCTGGTAGCTGCGCTTCAGTTTAGACAACTGTGGTGAGAGAAGAGGGACAGCAGGGTGGAGGGGTGAATCATGGAGAAGTAAGTCTGGAGGTGAGATGAATTTGGCTACAATATGGATTGTTGTACTACAACTGAGTAGAGAGGCTGCAGTAGTGAAAGTTTCAATTTTTTTCTAATCTTTTTTTTTTTTACAAAACTTTATTTTCAAAACTTTCTTTTTAGGCTGAAGTAGGAAGAGGCTGCAGTACTGAAAGGCTGCAGGACTGAGAGGCTGCAGAAATGAGAGGCTGCAGGACTGAGAGGCTGCAGGACTGAGAGGCTGCAGGACTGAGAGGCTGCAGGACTGAGAGGCTGCAGGACTGAGAGTACAAGTTTCATGTATTTTCAAAACGTTTTTTTCAACCTTTCAAAATCGTATTTTTTAAAATATTTGTTCAACCTTTTTTCAACCCCCCCCCCTCTCTCTGTCTCTCCCCCCGCCTTTCTCTCTCTCTCCCTGCTCTCTCCCCCCGCCTTTCTCTCTCCCCCCTCTCTCTCTGTCTCTCCCCCCGCCTTTCTCTCTCCCCCTCTCTCTCTCTCCCCCCTTCTCTCTCTGTCTCTCCCCCCGCCTCTCTCTCTCTCCCTGCTCTCTCCCCCCTCTCTCTCTCCCCCCTCTCTCTCTCTCCCCCCTCTCTCTCTGTCTCTCCCCCCGCCTCTCTCTCTCCCTGCTCTCTCCCCCCCTCTCTCTCCCCCTCTCTCTCTCTCCCCCCTCTCTCTCTGTCTCTCCCCCCGCCTCTCTCTCTCCCTGCTCTCTCCCCCTCTCTCTCTCTCCCCCCTCTCTCTCTGTCTCTCCCCCCGCCTCTCTCTCTCTCCCTGCTCTCTCCCCCTCTCTCTCTCTCCCCCCTCTCTCTGTCTCCCCCCCCCCCCTCTCTCTCCAGCCCCACCCTCCCCTCTCTGTCTCTCTCTGACTGAGCACCTCATCTCGGACGTGCAGCAGTTGCTCCTCATACTTGGCGACCGCCTCCTGTCTCCCAGCCTGGACCTCCAGCAGCTCCCTGCGGAGCGAGACCACCTGTGGACAAGCAGGGAGGCTTCATACACACACATTCATCTGTTCTGTATATCTGTTTGAAGTGACGTTAGACAGTAAGGCAGAGAGAGGGTGAGAGACAGACAGAGAGAGAGACACAGAGAGAGAGACAGAGAGAGAGACAGAGAGCGAGAGGAAGATAAGCAGAAAAGGGCCCAGGCCGGTTCACTTGTCATTAGAGACCACACTACAGGAACATGAACACAGATGTCATGCAGGGATTGTTCCCTCCTTCACCTTTCGGCAATTTCTGTCAGGTTTCAATCATGCATCTCCAAAAGGGACCAGATGTTCTCAAAATACAAACCAAGTGCAAATTCACAAAATACTCCAAAAGAACTTCTAGAAGTCCATTCATCTAGTAAGTCTCTAAACAACTTAAAACCCTGCAATGCGTTATCAGTTTGTTTAAGCATTAGCATTAAATGCATACTATTAGTGTGCTTCCATGAAAATATTTCATCCATCCATGTTCAGGGGCTCCACACAAATGGAGTTGATGGATATGGGCCAGATCCCATGCAGGAAGCCGCTTGCTTCCCAGCGTATTCACCTGCTGTAGTCTCTTCTCCACTATCTCTCGCAACATCCGAAACCCTGTCCCCTGGAGGTCTAGCAAGGACACCACCGCCTGCCTCACTCTCAACATCTCACAGGACCATGGAGAGATACGGACAAGTCAACATCACCGTTGACATTGTAAATCAAAGGGAAACGTATAGCCTACATTTTCGGAACGCACCAGGGATCACTGTACCTCTGAGGTCCGCTGGTCTAGAAGAGTTTTGGACGACAGCAGTTCCTGCTCGCCTCTCTGCAGACGCAACTCCATGGCCTGAATCTCAGCTTCCCACTCGCTCTTCTTGTTGTTGACCATGATGTCTATCTGTTTCATCAACTCCTGCAGCTCCGGCTCACACGACGACAGCACTGAGCTAGGGAACAAGACAAGAGAAGACGAGATTTCACCTAGACACGACCTGTGTTATTTAGCTAACGCGGCCAATGATACTAGCTAGCTACTTTACTTGCAATCAATGAGTCAGACTAGCTAGTAACTAGTATTCTGTCAATAACTCATTTACTTACCCAACTTCATGGTCTTGCAGTGACCCCAAAAAGGCCCGTTCCATCTCAGAACTAGAAAAGGTGTCCTCAACGACTTTCTAATTGTTATTGTGAGCTAGCACTCTAGTAGCTAACTTGTAAGACACGGGTTATAAGCTAGCCACCTGGGACCATTGTAAAGTACTGATATTGTACGTAACTTGCGTGTCAAGCCAGAAGATATCTAACGTAACATGTCACACACAGTATTGCTTGTTAGTTATGTAGTTACCACAGCTACCTGACGGCTTGGTTAGCATCTGTGATACTTCACTGGTGTTTACAGTTCTACCGCTCAACAGCAATGCGCACAGCATTATGGGACTTCTCATACAGAACTTTGTAGACTCTGTTCTAAGAGAACAGACATCTAAAATATAAACACTCAGAACAGTGTAGAGATAAGTGATTAAATATCTAGCTAATTATGGATGTTACATAACAATTACTGTTACATTAGTGGAGTAAATAGTTTGTAATCAAATAACGTTACTTCTAAGAGATATAAACCCGTAAAATACCACTATGTGCACGTGGCTCGTTGGTCTAGGGGTATGATTCTCGCTTCGGGTGCGAGAGGTCCCGGGTTCAAATCCCGGACGAGCCCAAATTTTCATTTTGAATTATCTTAAACGGTGATGGAGGACAAAACATATTATTACCCGACAAAAAAATAAATAAAATTGTGTCCCAACGTAATGTGGATTGGATATTACCACGCCTTGTGTTTGCCTGTAGTAATTTGGGATTCCTGAGGAGGGCAGTATGTAAGCTACCAAAAAGTTGGTCCTTTATATTGACTTATCAAATTGACTTAGTTAGCTGAGCGGTTGATATGAAATACACACAAAGCGTTTATCACTACATTACAAGTTTATTCAGAAGGACTGGAACAACAGGCACAAAATATTATTTGACGTGAGCTAAGTAGCCAAAATGCTATCTGTAATTGTTGTCGCTTCTGTTTATTTGCACACACATCAGTGCCCACTCTCCATCGCACCCCCCTTCCTTTCCCCTTTCTCCACCTGTCCCCTGTCAAACAAACAAAAGCCCTTAGCTACCAGCCAGTGAACGAGCGAAGCCGAGCCCTCGACCCCCCCCCCTTTGTGCCCGGGGGGGTCAGAGGACTGTCTCTGGCCGTCTCCTGCGACCGCACAGCTGTTGTGCCGGTTGGGCTCGCCCTGGGAGGAGAGGAGCGCAGCGACAGCGCTGTCCCGCCCCCACAACACAGACGCTTTAAACAGGAGGGAGGCAGAACAGCGGCCCACTTCCCTGCCTGTGTTCCCTGTGTGTAAACCGGCTGATAACTCGCGTCTTTGTAGTAGATCTGCACTGGCACCAACCTTAGCCCAGGAATTGCTTTTTATTGTAAGTACTGGATATCACCTTTGTTTGATTATCAGTTTTATTTCTGTTAGGCTATTTATTTTGTTAGACTGTAATTGAGATTGAAATGATAAAAGTGATTGTATACTACTGACAGTCAAGTGCTAGTTCTCAAATAATTGATTTTCAAACACTCTAATCCTACATAGTATTGGATTAAATACATTTTAAACTTAAGCTTTAAAAATAGCTTGAACTTCAGACTCACATCACATAATTGCCATAGAAGGCATCTAAGATGTATTTAAGTACATTCATTAAAGATCATTTATAGAGTTGACTGGAGAGAACTTCAGTCACTTCTCTTTTCATAATATAATGCTTCCTTTTTTACCATGCCTTATTGTCATTGTTCTCAAACACTGATTCTCACGGTGTGATGTCTTTTGTTCTGATTGTTTCTATAGAGAAGTTATCTTCCAACCTGTCAACCGCCTGGTTCCTGTTTAAAGACCCAATCACACGATCCCCTTCCAGGTCAGCTGACAGGAAGAGTCTCCGTTCTGCCAGGTCATCTTCGTCCTCCCCACTCCAGCAATCATAGCCAGGGGTCCAGTGCTGCAGCCCAGGTTCTCGCCCCAGGGTTCTCCACTTCAACGTCCCCTGCAGGGTTCTCCAGGTTCCCCCCAGCTCTCCCCAGCCATGGTTCTGTGCGAGGACGGGGATTGCGGCGTGTGCCTGGAGCGTTTCTCCCGCCAGGAGCGCATTCCCAGGGTGCTCCACTGCAGACACACGTTCTGCGCAGCATGCCTGGAGACCATGTCTCAGGCCAAAAGCGGCATGGTGACAGTGGTCTGCCCTCTGTGCAGACAGATGACCTGCGTGGGCCGAGGACGCAGCCTCAGCCAGGCTCTTTGGGTCGACAGCAGACTGTGGGAGCAGATACCAGAGAAGCCAGAGGGAGAGGAGGGAGAAGAGGCGGGGGGGAGAGAAGAAGGGGAGAAGGAGGAGGCCAGTGGACAAACGCAGGGCTCATCACAGGCAGAATGGTGGGTGCTGTTGTGCTGTTGTGTGTAAGTGGTGTGCATGCAGAGATGTTTTTATTGTGAAACTTCAGACAGCTCAGCCTCTATTCAGCATGTGTGTGCTGTGTGGACGTCACATGACACCGTAGCACATCATAACACATTAACACATCTCTTTTACAGCTCTTCCTCGAAGCACCCGAGGACCAAGCTGAAGTTCCCAGGCTTCCTGAGGACGTTTAGTCTGAGCAAGCAGCCTCAGGAGAGGATCGTGCCCGGGAGCAACGTGTACGTGCCAATCACTCACATCTTTCTCTGTCTCTATCACAATGTACAGCCCGCTATGCCAAGCTGCAGCTGAATATGTTGCGAAACCGAGAGAGGTTTCATCATGAGGATGTAAACTATACTGTATTTGCTCAGTGACATTAAAAACACCTTGAGAAATCACACAAGTGACTAAGAAGGAGTTTAGCTGCAATCTCTTTTTGTTTCTTCACTCACCTCCTGTTTATCCTCTGGTGTTTACCACCTCACCTTCATCATCACTGTACAACAGTTAGTTCACAAGACATTCACATTTAGTTTACCTTCATTTATTGATAAATGTACTGCATTGAACTGGGTAGTCACTTGCCAGTTGCTGTGTTTGGTACAATAACATCGTGTTCGCTTGGTTTTACAGGGAGATGAAATCTTGGAGAAGACTTTCAACGGAAGACACTTTCTAGAAAGGAAACCGACACCAGCGGAGTTCCTCGTTATGCTTACACCCCCGCACACGCCCTTCCAGAGGAGAACCCTTTTCTGGTGTTGTCTTCCTGGTGAAACTCAGTCAGCCATGACCCTCCAGGACAGCTCTGGGAACCAGGAGGACAAGGCAGCCCTCTCTGGGAGTCTGAGCCAGCCGGCAGCATTGTCAGGAGGCAGTGAAACCAGCCCAGTCACCCTGGTTCTCCAGAAGATATTTCAACCTTAATTCCTTGCAGCTGGTACTCTGGGATTTGGTTCAGCTGTCCCAACAGAGCAGTGCCTCAGAAGACTGGGCCCTCCCACACAACAGATGGCCTTCTAAGGATGTCCCCCTCCCTCCCCATCGTCCATCCCTCCCCACAACCTCGAGCGTTTGAAAAACGGCTATTTATTGAAAACTTTGTATTTATGCCCACTGTATTTAAGCCCACGTTTATTATTGATTAAACAAATAATTTGAAATAATTCAACTTCTCTTTGTGTTGTCGTTTACCCTCCTCAGTCAACGTGTTTGACTGTGAGTGCATCACGCACTGCACAGTTCACCTGCCCCTTCACGAAACTATTAGAATCGGAAACCATCTGGCATCGGATGCTATAGCCTATTTTTTTTAAGTTACAATAACCTAAAACAAGGAACACACACACAATACAATGAGATTCATTCGTCTATGCAAATGTGTTGCTAATTGTGTCACGAGAGGAAAGAGCCGAGCATATTTTAATGTGTTTTCAGAAGCAGCGAACTAGAAAAGCTAATCGACTTCTTGCCTCACCGGCCAGGCGTCGTTTCCAAATCCCTCACGACACATTTCACATTAAAGCGGCAGAGAAAATACAAGTGAGACAAGTGGGGGATTTCTCAACGCCGTAACACGGTCAAGATTACTTTGGTTTGAATCAGAACAATAACCAGCCACAAAGCACTCGTTCACCCATGTTAAGTGGATTATGAGCTCTTTTCACTGAGCATCTGTCCAGTGCTACACGTTTGGAGATATTAGACTAGTGAGCAGGATCATCCGTCCATGCAAATGAGATAGCTCCTATTGTGTTAATGACGTCTAGACCTACATGTAAACAAACATACCCCCAGGACTAGCGCTGGTCAGGACAGGGCAAAGAGGTTTGATTACTTACGTTGATGTGCGAAAAAAAGACAAGCAAATACATTTTAAATACTGTGTCAGTGCGTTACATTTACTAAAACGTTACCAAGTAAATTTAGAGCCATTTAACCTAATAGAGCAAAATAAAATAAAACCACCAACGCCGTATGCGCTAATAACATCTATGCAATGCGTTAGCAGGCTCAAGGCTGCTGAGTCAGAGGATCGTTTGTGGCCAGGCAAGTTTGAGGCAGGTTTGAGGCTGGTGTGGATGGTGTGCAGGCCGGGGCAGGCACAGTATCACCTGCGTGGGTGTGAGAAACAACAGGCATTATGTAGACAGGTGAGTAAAACGACTAACTGCCACTGTGTTAGGCAGGTTGGCATTAAAACCCAGTTTCCCCGACATGGATTAAGCTTAGTCCTAAAGTAAGAGAATAATTCAATGTAGATCTCCATTGAAAATGATTTAGTCTAGGACTAAGCTTAATCCATGTCTGGCAAACTGGGCCATAGTGTTTGGTCGATCCATCAGTTTAAACATACAAATCGACAACATCTTTGTAAGCATCTCTTTGTTTGGTCGAAGTGTTCAACCGCTGCTACGTGCGATGTGTGGTGTCTGATCTGAGCGATCTGATTCGCCAGTCTCAAGCCACGGTGGAGTGTATGTGTGTGTGTATGTGTGTGTGTGTGTGTGTGTGTGCTCATTGACCTGACACCAGCTGATCTGTGCCCAGCCAGAGGGGGTCCTGCATTTATGCAAATGAGCACCATGGGGCAATATTACAAACTGTTGAATATACAGAGTTGGTAGCATTTCCTCCAAAACGACCTTCAAACTCAGAGCTTTCTATGACAGAGCTGTTCAGGAGGATGGTTCTCATACAACCTGGTTCACACCTAAAGGACTGTGTGTTTGCTTGGCAAGCAAAATGGAAACTCCAGTTTAGCTGTTACTGTTCCTTTATTGACCCAGAAACTTGTTAATTGATCCTTATTGTCAGGGCGTGTTGCAGCACGTACCAGTAGACCCTTGCAGCTACATGACGTGGATGTACATTAGCAGTAATCTATGAAAAAATATTTACAAATAAACGAGTATTTTGTACATAAACACATTGAACTCAATGTACCCAAATAAAAAGGTCAACACAATAGTCACATGTTGTTTTGGTAATAAGACATCTTTATTGATCGTTTGGACAGTCATGCTCGATATCTACGCTGTGTGAAGGAAGAGCCAGCGCTGAGAGCCCTGGCCTGCTCATCTGAGCGCTGACAGGACACACACACACACACACACCTGGGAACACACTCCTGGGACACACACTCCTGGGACACACACTCCTGGGACACACACTCCTGGGACACACACTCCTGGGACACACACTCCTGGGACACACACTCCTGGGACACACCTGGGGGATTGCGGCCACCTCGGGCCCCTCAGCGCCGCTCGCTCGTCTTGGCCTTGATGTGGCAGCATCACTCAAACATCCTGTTTCAGGGTTTCAGGAATGTTCTTCTACAGAATGATCACAACAGGGGAGTGGTCTCTGCTGTACTCTGATGGAGGTGGGGTCTCTGCTGTACTCTGATGGAGGTGGGGTCTCTGCTGTACTCTGATGGAGGTGGGGGGGAACAGAAAAAAGTGATGGGCAAGAGGCCTCTATGGCAAATTCTCTATCAGCACATCCTCCATCATCACATTCAGTACCATTAAATACCCCTAACATCTTCATTAAATACCCCTAACATCTTCATTAAATACCCCTAACATCCTCATTAAATACCCCTAACATCCTCATTAAATACCCCCCACCCAACCGCCCCCCTTAAAAACTTCTTGAAGTGTTACTGAGCTAGAGGAAAAACACATTCTTAGACATCAGGTGTACTCCAGGTAACCTTAATTTTTTTTAAAATCTTGAATGAATTCACCTAATGTAAAATGAGATTCTTATATAGGGCAGCTACGGCTGTAAGCGTCAATGTGAGTCACACATCGACTTTGGTCATCTCTATTCAGAGAGTAACTAGTGTCAGACAGCAATTTACAAATGTAAAGACTGGACAGCAAAACAACGCTCCCAGTGTCTTTCCTAGAGATCTCAGCTACATCATGGATCCCCTCTCCCACTCATGGGTCGAACCCCCCCTCCCAGACTAGATGCTCCTCTACAAGCTGAGCTCTACTGACCTTCACCACGAGGCACCCCAAATGTTATAAAGATAACAAACAGTTTTGACAGCGTCTGTACAACCGCAGGATTACATTTCCACTAAGTCTAGAAGACGTTCTCAAAAAGTGCATTAACGCCTGACTTAAAAGACATTTAAAACTCAAAGTCATGTTTTGATCACAGGTCGACCATAATGCAGACCAGCTAGAGTCTACCCTGACTCTAAAAACAGGATCAGAGTGACCAGCATTTTAACCTGGCTATAGAATGGCAACGTAGCATTGCATAACGCTAACATCAGTAGTTCTAACTGGAACTGCAAAGTAAAGAGCAGTACTGTGGGGAGAGTCCATCTGGGATTACACGGCAGAATATTTACAAGTGAAGCGCCTAACTACTTAGCTAACCTGAAAGCTTTACGTGTGCAAATGAGTGTTTCCATGTATAGAAAGTGTAAATGAGTGTTTCCATGTATAGAGAGTGTAAATGTTCACTGCTCATCAACCCCAAGGGTGACGGATTCTCGGTTCTTCGAACTCCTCTAAGAAACTATATCAAAAACAATTGTCAGATCCACAGAATGAAAATGAGTAAGGAACAGCGCTGGGGTGGTGTGTGTGTGTGTGTGGTGGAGAGGGGGGTCAACCTAGGTATAACTACACAGCCAGTTAGTACCCAACACAGCCTTAGCAGGGAGTGGGTCTGTGGAACACCTCACACACAAGTGTAAACCAAGAACAAAATCAGATCCATTAGTGATGTGGGCTACACCCTGGGAGTCCAGAATGAACCAGCTTGACCCAGTGTAGCTCCATTCTCAAGCTGCCAAGAAAGCTTACATTTACACACGCGCACTCGACAGTGGAAGGTAAACTCAAAGAGTACAAGTCCAGTGTCACAAAACTGTCGAAGCAAAACAGAACGTATGACAAGACGTTTTCTCTGTAAGTGCAGTAAGTCACAGGTAAGGTAAACATTTACATGGTCAAGCTTGTGTACATTAGACAGACCGAGACGACAGCTCAACAGACACCATGTTCATGCATTACATACTCAGCAGTTACTGCTGGATTTGCGTCGCTTTGTCCCACAGCAACTTCAAGCACAACTTGTGTGTTGTCTGTGTCACTTCAGAGCGTTTCTTTCGATATACAAAATTACAAAAGAAAAATGTAAACCTAACATTCAAACTTTTTCCCCCTCAAAAAAGTATACACACATTTTGGGATTTGTTTTGTTTGCTTTTCCCATTTTTTAGACTTTTTGGTGGCAATTTAGTTAACAAAGCACACTATTTTACTACTCATATGTAGACAGTGGCTCCAAGTAATGACCAATGTTCAGGTGAAGAGGTCAGATTCAAATCTGGGAATTCAACTGGCCAACCAATAGGAAGCAAAACAAGAAGCATGTGGTGAAGACGGTGCCCAAACAGGTGTATTAACAAGAACACCCGCCCTCGGTCGTCTGCGGCTCCTGGGGTTTGTCCAGCTTGATGTCAATCACTGGAGAAAACGGTTAAGGAAAAAAGCTCAACATTTATAAACAGACATTTCTGAAACAAACATATATTCTAAGAAACGTAAAAAAAGGAAAATTACACATATTATGATTTGTAAAAAGGTTCTTATCACCGGTCAAGCAAGCAGGATAGGTGAAAACCAACTGTGGAAACATGTTCACATGCCATTCATGGAGGAAGATGAGAGATTTTTGGGGTGTTTCTGAGGCCCATCGTTACCTGCAGGTGATACTGGTTCACTACCGCCACAAGATGGCACTCTTGTTCACAGTTTCACTGCTGAGCTCCTCTGAAGACAATGAAGAAGGGCGTCAACACAGTGTTCTATCCACAAGTCTAATATGAGCTCACATAAACCAGGAAGTAAACAAGAGACACATCGACTTCAAAAAGGGAAAAGTTTACCGGGACATTCTACAAAAGATTACCAGGAAATTCTGGGATAGACAGGAAGTGTCTGGATGTTTTCCTTCTAGTATGCCCTACGGTGATGTCACCCAGCTGAGACACAGTCATTTTCCCTCCCCCTCTCTCCCCCTCTCTCCCCCTTCCAGCTCCCTCCTCTCTCTCTCTCTCTCTCT